>NC_044311.2:136033488-136344404 GCF_007474595.2 Lynx canadensis | reverse complement strand
TACAGGTAATGTCAAAGCATGACTACTAATTATATAAACAAGAAAACACTTTCCAAAGGTTACTGGCATTAATTTACTCAAACTCATCTCCTAAAATTGTGTTAACATTGTGTTCAGTTGAACAGTTTCTGTAAAGAATTTTAAACAGAAAGATTCTCTTCCCTCCTTATAAGATCCTTATACTTGCTCTTAGCATTAATTTCTCTTTCCTTGGGGTTTGTTCCCAGCTTCCTAATTTTCTTCCTATTTTGGTTTCATAAACAACTTTTGTACAATTAACCTTCTTCCTAGCATTGCAAATTCATATAAGGAAGAGTAATGTGTACAATGTAACTACTTAAAAAAAATTAAAGTTTATATATTTATTTTAAGAGAGTCAGAGACACTTTGAGCGGGGAGTGGGGAAGAGGAAGATAGAGAAGGAGACAGACAGACAATCCCAACCAGACTCGGCACTATGAGCATGGAGCCAGACGTGAGGCTCTGAACTCACAAACCAAGAGTCGATGCTTAACTGACTGAGCCACCCAGGCGCCCCTATACAGTATAACTCCTTAACTTGCATAGTTTTTCACGAGGTTCTAGTGCCCTTCTCTTCTCTTTGCATATAGAATCAATAATTTATTCAGCAAACAGAAACAGAATATAACAATGATAGCAGGTAACAAATATAGTAAGCGGTAGTTAGATGTTATTTTCAATGTTTTACATTTATTAGTTCACTTAATCCCTACTATAAGATTTGGACTAATATTATCCTCACTTTAAAGATGAGAAATTGAGGAAACAATACATTAAATACCCAGTTTCCAAACAGTTTACAAATGATATGACCGAATATCGAGGCTGTCTGGCCCTGGAGCTCATGTTTGGAATTATTCCCTCTATGGCCCATCACCTGAGCCATAACTATGTAGTTGAAGTACACATCTTACGAAGGCTGAGTAACAGGCACTATGCTGGTTTCTGAGGATAGAAAAATAGATCAGAAAGGCAAAGCCTTTAGTCTAATAGGTCAAAGGCTTAGACGAAAAAAATGACAAACCATAATACATGCTGGTATAGATGAAATACAGGAAGACACATAATACAGTCTACAGGGGTGGGGAACACCTCTTGTAGGTATCTCTGTCTAAACTGAGACCTGAAGGGTAAGTAAGAATAGTAAGATGGGCACCAGACTGGCTACATAATTTGCAGGGCCTACTGCAAAATGAAATGTGGGGTTTCTTATCCAAAAATTATCATGGATTTCAAGGCAAACATAGCAATATATGGAAGCAAATACAGGGCCCTTTTGAGTGTCAGGCTCTACGCAATTATGCACATCATACATTCATGAAATCAGCTCTGGCCAAGCAACAGAGAGGGAAAGGTAGGAAGGAAATGGGAACCAACAGACCTGAACTAGAAGGGAAACTGAATCATTCAAAAAGATGACAGAAGCTCACTAGAACTGTAATATTCAATATAAAGTGGAGAGGGATGGGACATAAAGTGTCTGGAGAGGGACAAGGCTGCCATAACAGGCCTCAGAAGTCAAGGGAAGATCACTGAAAACATGAAAAGATGCTCAAATTCATTAGCTACCATGAAAATGTAAATCAAAACCACAATACCACGTCACACCCTTGGGGCTGGCTGTAATAAAAAAGACGGATAATAGTGTTGGCGAAGCTATGGACAAACTGGCACTTTCATGCACTGCTGGTGGGTGAGAATGTAAAAAAAGGAGCAGGTGCTCTGGATAAAAAGTCTAACAGTTACCCAGAAGGTTAAACATAGAGTTATCGTATGACTCAGCAATTATATTCCCAAGAGAATTAAAGATAGATGTCCACAATAAAACCTTATACATGAACATCCATAACAGAACTATTAATAAAACCAAAAAATTAAAGCAACACACTGTCCATCTATTAATGCCTGCATAAATAGAATGTGATATATTTACACAGTGGAGTATTATATAGCAATAAAAATAAAGTACTTACACAAACTACAATACGGATGAGCCTTGAAAACATTAGGGTAGGTGAAAAAAGCTAGTAACAAAGCCACATATTGAATGCTTCCATATATATGAAATATCCAGAATAGACAAATCTATAGACTCAGAAGTGTATTGTGATTGCCTAGGGGTGGCCGGTGGTGTGAGATTGGGAGTAATGGTCAAAAGAAGAGGAATTTCTTTTTGAGACAATGAGAATACTCCAAAATTGATTTTGTGGATAGGTGCACAGCTCTGGAAATATACCAACGTGCATTTTATTGTACATTTTAATGGGTGAATTTCTTTCTATGTGAATTATTTGTAAATAAAAGTATTGAGAATTAAAGACAAAGGAAGGATTTTGGGCGTTCTCTAAGCAACCGGAAAAGGACATGAAAGGTTTTAGGGTTATAAGGCAAATGCATTTGCTATTTAAAAAAAATCACTCATGCTGCAGGGTGAAGAATGAATTCAAGAGGGGGAAGTGAGGCCCATGGGAAACATACTGCACTGATAAGGTGTTGGGGAAAGGCAGGGGTAGGAGAGATGGAGAGAAGTGAATAAATTCTAGAAATGTTTTGAAGAGGCATCAACAGTGTTTCGTGAATGTTTGGATGAAAGGTGGTGATGAAAGGAAAGAGGAAAAGAGTGTTTCTAGGTTCTGTCACAGACCCCAGGATGGAAAGTATTATCTGTCATTAGTAAACTATTGCATGTCTATAAGATTATATATATATATATATACATAAACATATATACATTTATATATATATATGCATATTTTACTATATGTGCCCGTATTTTAATAACTGGCTCACAATCTGTTCCACATTATATATTCAGTACTTTAAAACTGATATTTAAAATTGAAATGATATAAAATGAAACAATAAAATGAAAGACGAATAAACTTTTTCAGAGATTCTAATTTTAAAAAATTATATGAGCCAGGTTCCAGCTAACAATTGTGAAAATAATGGTTTGCAGAATGTGACCTGCTTATTTTCTATTACTGCCTGGATGTGCTACCAATGCCAGCATAACACAGCAGCTAAGACTGCAGAACCAGACTGGGAAGTTGACATCCTGATTGTGCTTCCTCCAACCTTGGTGACCTGGAGTTAGCTACTTAAGTTAGCTGTACCTCAGTTTCTCTCTCTGTAAAATGGGAATAAGAATGCAACATTCATAATATTGCTAATATTATGTAATGAATATTTGTAAAGAGCTTAGGACTTGTTAGTACACGATAAATACATTGGCATAAAACATCTGATATCCAGATCTAAGGGATAAATATACTAGTTTATACAACATCTATTTCATTGTGATAGCTGAAGGCATTCTGTCTCAAAGAGAAATAATAACTCTCCTATTTTCTTCTTACTCACCAGTATTTTACTGCTGCTAGACTTTTCTCACAATCCTATGAACTATATCCCAATTATTTATAATATTTTGTCAATAAAAACATAATATATTCAGTAAAGAACAAAATTAAAATGAGGACAAAAAACTACTATAGAAGAATAAAATTTCTACTGATAAATGATAAAACATTTCACATATAAATAATTACTGAAAGATGGGATTTATATTTTATTGCATCCATAATACTACTAATAAAACTCTAGATATTGAATTTGTCCATAATTGCCATTACACTTGTGGATGGTTTGCATGTATCCTTGACCTTGATCTTCATTAGGATGAACTTCCCTGTTCAACTCCCATGACTCTGGGGTCAAAGTTCAGTCTTGTAGTTGTTACGTTGATATGAACTCTATGATACCATTCAGTGGTCTTAAATTTTTAGATCCCAATGATTATACATCACCTCCCTCAAATTTATACTAGTCAAAGTGATATAAAGTAACCTGACTCCATGTATATATTACTGTCACTTATTATGATCATTCATTGTGATTGGACCTCTAAGAAAGTAAGTTAGAATTAAGGGGAATATGCTTGTAGTATGGTTGACCATAATTCTAGCCTAACTGTTGGCTACTCTGCTTGACAAGATACTTATTTTTTTGTTGTGAAATTGTATGTGCAATTTTAATCAAATCTAAAGATAATAAAACAAAATGTTCGATATCAAGTTGTTCACAAAATTCAGAACATGTGAGTTTAAGTCATAAGTATGGGGCTAGCATAGAAAGTCAGGACCTAGAAAGTCCCACTGACTCAAATCATCAATGTATGTAAAATTCCAGTGCTTTCTCCAAGGTTAAGAAACCAAGAAAAATAGGATGATCACTATCATTTCTGGATTCCCATTTTGTTCACGTGTATCCTTCATAATGGAAAATAAGAAATGTAAGAACAATTGATTATTAAAAATATCGATAAGAAATGAAGCCAAGAAGACATTCCTATCTAAAATTTACATCTCTGCTGAGGTAAAATTTAGTCACACAACCATGAGAAGACAAAAAAGACATGTGAAAAAGTGAGGCATGTGATACTCTAAACCTTGTTAGTCAGCATTTATTACAAGATGCTCAGATGTGTTGCAATAACTTCTGCCACATGATTGAACTTATCCCGTAAACACCGATATCATGTTATTCAATCATACTGCTCTGAAAGTCATGTGAGTAATTGCTAGTAAGCCTGGATTCCATGATTTCAAGGTTTTGAAGAAGTCATAGGTCATCTGGTACCATGTTTTTTTTTTAATCCAAAATTTAAAATGTCTTGCTATCTCACACAAAGATAGCCCATTGGAAAGAGATGAAGCACAATATCAAAAATATTAGAATTGGAATAGCATAATATTAATAACTGGCAAAGGTGAGCAACAGACACATGAGATTTCATTATACTATTCTTTATGTCTTTGTTCTTAATTAAATCATACATTTTACCATAGGGAATTTTATTTTTTCTTTTTTTAATACAATTTATTGGCTAACATACAGTGTGTACAGTGTGCTCTTGTTTTGGGGGTAGATTCCCGTGGTTCATCACTTACCATGGGAAATTTTAAAAGGCATGGTCAAGATGGATCTGTTCCTTTAGACCATTTCCTGAACTGTTACAACAGTTCTGGTATACCAGAACCCAAATTCAAGTCCAGGGTGTGCTGCGGCAACCTACTTAAAAATCCACCAAGTTTTTAAATTGAAAGACACTGAGATTTCAATGTCATTTGTTTTGCTAGAGTTATCACAGTACAAGTTGAGTAGTATACGGCATTTAGTCTTTGCTGCTTTTCCCCACATCTGGTTAGAAATGCATAAGATTATGCAAGCTTAGTTCTAGGTACATGAGAAATGTTATTATCATCAGTGTTGTAACCAGCTTAACAAGTATGGCAATCTAGTTCAAACTATAGACAAATAAAAGATGTTTTAAAAGCAAGCAGCACCACACGAAATAGGAAGTAGTATAATAATGTTAGATGAAATGATTACAAAATACCAGACATAAAGTCTATATATTCAATAAGGGCTAACTATAGTCATTATGTTTTCCAATTAGTACATCTTTATATAAATCCCTGCAAGATGTTCTATAGTGGATTTTTTTCCACTGCAGTATGAAGAAACTAAAAATATTTTGGAAACATTTTTTCTTTGTTCTATATAATAAAATAAATAAAGGCCCCATCCTTAGTCTTCTCTGGTTTTTTTTCCTGGCAGGAAAAAAAAAGACAAGACTACTCAAAGAATATATATTAGTTTGCTTCCTGCTTATATTCATTTGAATAAATTATATTCTTTGATTTCACTAATCTTTTCTTCTGTAGTATCTAATCTGCTGCTTATCCCATATCTTTTTCACTTCACACATTTTTTAATCTTTAGAATTTTACTTAATTTGTTGTATATCTTTCATGTCTCTCCTCATTATGCTCATGCTGTCTTTTATACAGTATACACAGTATATGTAAAAAACACAAATGTGAATGTTCCTATCTCCCATCTTCTATGTCATTCATGGATCTGTTGCTATTGATTAATTTGTTATTCCTTACTATGAATTCTATTTTTATGCATCTTGCATATCAAAAATTTTTGGAGGCCAGACATTTTGAATGCAGCATTTTTTTATTCTTTTAAATATGCCTGGTCTCTTCTTGGAGACCTTGTTAAATTCCTCGGAAACAATTTTATTATTTTGAGAATCGTGAACTTTGCTAGGGGAGTTGGAAGCAATATTCAATTCAGGACTAATTTGGCTACACTACTAAAGCTACATTGCTCAATATACCAGTGGTTCTTTCTGTGGCTGTGAATAGTCTCCTCCCACACATACACCTATTGGTACTCGGCTGCAGACTCTTGGGAAAAGTGCTGAAGACCTCTGGAGCTGACTGTGTGAATTTCTCTCTCCTCCACAGAGCCCTCTCCTCTCTAATATCCCATCCTATGAATTCTAGCACCATGGATCACTCAAACTCAGAATGCTGTCTCTTCAACAAAGAGAAACAACCAGACTGTTCATCTCTTGGCTGTAGCCTGGAAACTCTCTTGAGACATTAAGCTTGAGAAATCATAGGACTCATGTCATTTGTTTCTTTTCTCTCAGGAATAAATGTGCTTCCCATAATGTCATAAATTGTGTTTGTTGTTGTCATCGTTTAAAGTCAGAGTGTAAATCAAGCCATTCTTTATCCATTATAAAAGTGAAGCTCTAACAAGTATTTTAGATTGTCACTAATGCCACACTTAACACCAGAAAATGCAATGCTTTTACCCTCTAGTGACCACTTTTTGTCACAGATACGAGAATTCTCATAGTACACAACACGACACACTTAACAACATCATTTTTATCACACTGATGCCACAAATTAAAATGTACCTAGCTAGGACAAGCTAAGATGGCAGAGTAGTAGGAGGCCCTTAGGCTTGCCTCATCCATTGCATACAGCTAGATAAAGATCAAATCATTCTGTATACCCAAGAAATCGGCCTGGAGGCCTGACAGAACAAACTGCACAACTAGAGGGAGAGACAAAGTCACATCATGGAAGGTACTAGGTGCAGAGATGTGGTTTAGGGGGGAAATGAATCGTAGGTGCTGAAGAGTGGAGGGAACCCTGGTCACAGAAAGAGGAGAGAGAGAGAGAGAGAGAGAGAGAGAGAGAGAGAGAGAGAGAGAGGACTTCACAGGGAATCACACAAGGATAACACTTCCCCAAAGCCGTTGACTGGGAAAACGAGACAGGCTAATTATAGGGAGTTTTCACAACCAGCAGGACTCAAATACTGGTGTTTCAGAGGTCCATGGAGTGGCCGGGATGAAGGCTTAAGGGCACTGCAGTGCTCCTATGGAGAAGGGGGGAAGATAGCCTGGGAACAGACAGTGAGATCTGAGGATCCCCTGAGAAGTACTGGGAGAGACATTTTCTTCTTCTTGGAGCATACTGGGGAGAGGTGGCATTGTCTCTCCAGTGACAAAAGAGCTAGCCGGTGCCATTTTTGTCCCTTGCCCCCCAGCATAAACTAACTTCAGTTAGCAGCACAGCACCAACACTGGCGGCCTAAACTGCCCTCACCAAGGCCCATCCCCTGCACTCTGCTGGTGATGTTTTTCTGGGGCAAGTGTGCCTGAGAACCAGCATAGTGGGCCTCTCCCCTAGAAGACCAGCACAAGCACCCCCATCTCTACTCACACACCATGTCAACTGAACCAGGTGTCTTTTATCAAGCGGACCAGAGCACATCTAGTTAAAAGTCACCACACTCTGTCCAAGGTCCATACACTCCCCACTGCAGGAAAGGAGAATCTTGCAGAGGACTGACCTGAGGGAAAGAGCAGCCAAAACACACAGCAGAGTGCACAGAGCAGACACAAAAGACACTTCCTGAAGCACTGGGCTCTGGAGAGGATATCACCTCTTCTTAACAAAGCCATTACTCTCAGCAGCAGGAAGCATAACAGGCTTTCCTAACACACAGAAGAAGACAGAGACCCAGACAAAATGCCAAGATAGAGGAATTCATCCCAAAAGAAAGAATAAGAAAAGTTAATGGCCAGGGATTTCATAGAAACTTATATAAATAATATGCCTGATCCAGAATTAAAAACATGAAACAAAAGGACACTAGTTGGGGTTGAGAAAAGCAAAGGAGACACCAGGGAGTCGCTTACTGCAGAGATAAAAGACCTAAAATCTAGTCAGGCTGAAATAAAAATGCTATAGCTGAGATGCAAAAACAACTGCATGTAATGACCACAAGGATGGAAGAAGCAGAGAAACCAATGATACGGAAGATAAAATTATGGAAAATAAAGAGGCTAAAAAGAAGAGGGAAATAAAAATATTGGATCAAGAATGTAAATTTAAGGAACTCAGTGACTTTATAAAATGTAATAACATTTGTACCCTAGGAATCCCAGAAGAAGAAGAGTGGGAAAAGGACCAAAAGGTTTATTTGAGGAAATTATAACTGAAAAGTTCCCTAATCTGGGGAAAGAAATAGACACCCAAATGTAGAAAGCACAGAGAACTCCCATCAAAGTGAACAAAAGCCAGCCAACACTAAGACACACTGTAGTTAAATTTGCAAAAAATATAGAGATAAGGAAAAAATCCTAAAAGAAGCAGCAAGAGAAAAGAAATCCCTAACTTACAAGGGAAGACAAATAAGGTTAGCAGCACACCTCTCCACAGAAACTGGCAGAACAGAAGGGAGTGGCATGATATATTCAATGTGCTGAATAGGAACATTAGGCAACCAAGAATGGTCTACCCAACAAAGCTGTCACTCACAATAGAAGGAGAGATAAAGAGTTTCCTAAACAAACAGAAACTAAAGGAGTTTGTGACCACTAAATATTAGTGACCACAGAAATATTAAAAGGGACGCTCTGAGTGGGAAGGAAAGACCAAAAGCAACAAAGACTAGAAAGGAGCAGAGACAATCTCCAGAAATGATGACTTAATTAGTAATACAATGTCACTAAACTTATATCTATCAATAATCACTCTGAGTGTAAGTGGACTAAATGTTCCAATCAAAAGACATAGAGTGTCAGAATGGATAAAAAAATAAGACCCATCTTTATGCTGCCTACAAGTAAGACTAATTTTAGACCTAAAGACGCCTGTAGATTGAAAGTGAGGGGATGGAGAACCATCTATCATGTTCATGGGTGTCAAATGAAAGCTGTAGTAGCCATATTTATATCAGACAAATGAGATTTTAAACCAAAAACTGTAATAAGAAATTAAGAAGGGCACTATATCATAATAAAGGGTTCTATCCAACAAGAAGATCTAACAATTATAAATATTTATTCCCCCAACTTGAGACCACCCAAATATATAAAGCAATTAACAAGAAACATAAAGGAACTCATTGATAATAATACAATAATAGTAGGGGACTTTAACACCTACTTACAGCAATCGACAGGTCATCTTCGCAGAAAATCAATAAGGAAACAATGGCTTTGAATGATACACTGGACCAGATAGACTTAACAGATATATTCAGAAAAGAACATCTTAAAGCAGCAGAGTAAACATTCTTTTTTTGAGTGCACATGGGATATCCATCAGAATAGATGACATACTGGGTCACAAGTCAGGCCTCAAAAAGTACAAAAAGACTAAGATCATACCATCCATATTTTCAGATCACAATGCTATGAAACTTGAAGTCAACCACAGGAAAAAATTTAGACAGTTGAACATGGGGGAGAGGAGAGAGAAAGAGGGCAAACTATAAAGCACTCTTCACTGTAGAGAACAAACTGAGGGTTACTGGAGGGGAGTTAGGTGGGGGGATGGGCTAAATGGGTGACGGGTATTAAGGAGGGCACTTATGATGAGCACTGGGTATTATATGTAAGTGATGAATCACTAAATGCTACTCCTGAAACATATTACACTATATGTTAACTAACTAGAATTTAAATAAAAACTTGAAACAAACAAAAAAAATGGAAAGAAAAAAAACCCTGGTAATATATGTGTATGGTTTTCCTTATCACATCATGACAAATACATATTCAAATGCTTACATCACTGGATACATAAGAAATTTTATATATATATACATACATATATGTATACATATATACACACATATATATATACACACACATATATATATGTATATATATATATATACATATGCATATATATATATATATACACACATAATTATTATTATCTGTGTCCTTAGTATTACAGCAAATATATGCTCCTTTATGAATAGAGAGCTATGCTGAGTGATTAATATACTTCATTTAAATGTTTATAACTATACATTGGGTAGAAGTTTGAGGGAGGTAAAAGATATATATCCATATAGCTATGCTGTGAACTCTTCTCAAGCTGTCTAACTCATACATAATTAACATAACTATCTTCAGTGAAAGCAGTGTGTATTTATTGAAACTGCTTTGTATAAGTCATGAACATGAAAACCAAAACTACTCGCCATACACCAAAATACCAAAAACCACAATTTCATCAAATCATTTTGTTACACATACATAGAAACAACCTACTTCCAAGAGATAGCTAAAAATTAAAACTGTATGTAACAAATATATAAATGCCATTGACCTGCTTTTGTTTGTGGCTTGGATTTTGCTTGTTTTATAGTAAATAGTAACCTACCATAAAGAATAGGCAAGTTAAAAGAAAGACTGCATATACAAATGAAACTTTATATAATTGTTAGAAATCTTCAATTAAAGAGAAGGAACTCTTCAGAAAGGACTTGATACAAGTTATTAAGATAATGCAAAGGAGGAAGAGAGTTAAAATGTTACACACACACACACACATACATACATACACACAAATACATACATACATATGCACACACACACACACATAATCAAAAGCTAGAAGATTTATTAAAACAGTACCCAAATATGGTATAAATGGATCAATACTACCACATTAAACCACGGAAAAGACAAGGTACAGTGTGAAATTTGTCAAAAACCTTAAGAGAAGATCAAGAATCTTATATTTCTATATTATATACCTTGTATAAAACAATCCAAATTATGGATCAGACAGGTCTGTGATGAATCTTTACAGTTGATGTATATAAATCATTAGATAATGAAAAATTATGAACATTATCATTAAAGTATGGTGGAGCTAAAGACTCAGGAAGCAGAGATGGTCTGGGAAATTATACTACCTTTGCTACAAGACATAAAATTGATGAGAAACAGCTTTCATCAAGCCTCTAATTGGGTGTTGGAACATGCAGGTATAAGAAGAGGTCAAATAATTATACCACAGAGCATTTTATGAGAAGGTACTAAAAAAGCATACTCTTAGTGAATAAATATGTAAAGTGCTATCTCAAGGTACTGATCAAAACAGCCATCCAGGCATGATTCTTGTAATATAGGAAGACATAGATAGGCCTCAATAAAATTCTAACATCTTCTCTATGGTACACATAGGAAAAGTGTGCAATTCCATTGTTTGGTAATCTTCTACATCTACATATCTTGTGTATGGGATTCCTTTAATTATTACCTTTTCTATCATTTGCCTCCAAAGATATTTTAATTTAAGGATACACAAATTATTAACTTACTAAGCAACCAAAGGATTATATCAATTCATTCAAATTATTGATCAACAGATACGCTACTATTACTTGAGCATTACATGTTTGTGTTTTTTAAATTCTGTCCCATATACCCAGTTCCTATGACTCTTCTAGATATAGCGAACTTCAGAGTGAATGCAAATATCCATATAGTAAATTAGCTCTAGTGTTGCAGCTATAGATTAAGTTCCTAACTGGCTTTGAATTTTGTAATTGAAAGAACAGTGGTCTGCACTTCATCCTCAGTTTACCTAAAGAACTCAACAATTAACCTAAATATATTCATAGTTAATATCTGTTAAAAGTCAATAGTCTATCATATAGACTTCAGTTTGGCAGTCAAGAACTCTCTCAGAAGACTCGAAAGTACTGGAAACTGCAGTCAGTACATCAAAGATTTGTGATTGTTTTCACTGCACTTAAGACTTGCTATGTGTAGTCAGTGTTCCAGGTAAATAAAGTAGACACACCATTGAAAAACTTGCAATATCCAAGGAATTATAGAGGAATATGAAATCTTTCTTGGCTGAAACTAATTGATCTTAATAGTAGGATATGAGGGGGGAAAGGAGATAACAGAGACTGGAAGAGTGGCTTACCATATAGAGCCATGGAGGTAATAGAAAGACTTTCCAAATGATATGAAAAACTATTGGAGGCTTCTGAACAAAAGAGTGATATTATCTTACTTATTTCAAATCTTTTTTTTTTTTCCCAACGTTTTTTTTTTATTTTTTTATTTTTTTTTATTTTTGGGACAGAGAGAGACAGAGCATGAACAGGGGAGGGGCAGAGAGAGAGGGAGACACCGAATCGTAAACAGGCTCCAGGCTCTGAGCCATCAGCCCAGAGCCCGACGCGGGGCTCGAACTCACGGACCGCGAGATCGTGACCTGGCTGAAGTCGGACGCTTTAACCGACTGCGCCACCCAGGCGCCCCACAAATCTTTTTTTAAATATTTATTTTTGAGAGACACAGAGAGACAGAGCATGAGAAGGGGAGGGGCACAGAGAGAGAGACACAGAATCAGAAACAGGCTCCAGACTCTTAGCTGTCAGCACTGAATCCATCACGGGGTTCAAACCCATGAACCGTGAGATCATGACCTGAGCCAAAGTCAAAGGCTTAACCGACAGAGCCACCCAGGCGCTCCTATCTTGCTTGTTTCAAATGGGGCAATCTAGCTCTTCTATTGAGGCTAATGGGGGGCAAGGATGGATGCATTGAGACCTCTTAAAAAGTTATTGCAACAATCCAGGCAAGCAGTTATGATGGCTTGGACCAGAGCAGTAATAGGTAGGTGTTAAGAAATAATCAAGTTTAGGATATATTTAAAATTTGGCTAACAGGATTTGCAACAAGAAAATGAATATGGGTATATGAATAGACAGGAATCAAAGATGATTCCAATATATTCAGTCTATATAACTGGAAGGAAAGAGTCACCAGTTAATGAGGTTGGGATGACTAAGGAAGAAGCAAATGTGAAGTTCATGTACAAAATTGCACTGGGTATTTTCACTTTAAGCTATTTATTTAATATCCAAAGGGAGCTGTCTGGCAGTGAGGAAGTCCATTGGTTGAAATTTAGAGTTTACTGGATCCAAGTGGTAATCAAAGCCATGAGAGTAGTTGAATAAAGTCCAAGGAATAAGCATAGAAAAAGGAATTCAAGACGGGACCCCAAACTGGGGCCCTTGATCACTTAGAGGTCAATTAGAAGACAAAAACTGATCAAAGGGTATTGAAAGGAGTGAGAAGTGTGACAAAAGAAAAACCAGGAGCATACTGCAAGCCAAAGAACATGCCTTAAGCAAAAGAGATAATTTATAACCAGTTCATTACTGCTACTAGGCAGAAAAAAAAAAATGAGGACTGATAATTTGCCATTAAATTTAAGAAGATGAAGGTTACTGGTAAACTTTTCAGAGAGCTTCAGTGGAGTGATATGACCCAAGTTTTTATTCAGGAGATAATTGGAGGAAGAAAATTAGATCAAGGTTAAACAACATTTTTAAGGGATTTTGCTATGAACGGAGGATAGAGAATCAGATGGCCTGTGGAGGCTATATGGGATTATCTATCTATCTGTCTATCTATCTATCTATCTATCTATCTATTTATCTATCTTTCTATCATCTGCCTGTCTATATGCTATTTACCCACACATAAATATACTCCCATGTATGAAGAGTATGTGTAGTAAGAATTGTGTATGTTACACATAAACATATAAAATGTATGTTATAGATAAATTATGTTATGTATAACATACTTAAAAATAAAAGAAAAATAATAGACTATTTTTGAATCTTGATGGGAATGATAAATAAGGTACTGACTGAGGAAAAATACTGGTCAGAATAGAGACCTGAATCCATCATATGTTAGAGAGGGTACTAGGATCCACGTAAAAACTCAGATATTTCACTCATGGTAACATACAGGTCCAGTTATGTATGCGTGTAGATGTAGCAGTAAGCATATGTTAAAGTTTTCTTTGTTTAATTTCTTAGTAAAACAAGAAGCAGGTCATCAGCAAAGCTTTTGGGGATAGAGGAAGTTTGCCAATTTGAGGATAGAGGAAATGTATAAGGTAGTTAACTAAAATTGGCCAAGGAAATGGACCAGGAAAATATGGGATGAATGGTACACGACACAAAGTGCAAACATTGGGTGTGGGCCACAACTTCAAAGAGAGACCATTCAGGAATGAGGACAGGTTTTTCCTCCAGGTAAGCTCAGCTGTCCTACCACAGTGTGGAATAGACATGGAGGTTAATTAAACCATGAGTGGTGTTTTGCCAGAAATATTGCACGAAGCCAAAAAAGATCGAGGAGTGAATATAATGCCATAATTATACTAATAGACAATGAAATTTAGGCTGGGGATTAAGAGAAGTGAGGAAGATGGGTGGTCTGGGTCAGGGAAAAAATGGTAGGATTCCACAAATATTAGAGTTACATTGCTTCTACATATTTGATAAAGGACAGATACATTTTTCTTATAAGTGGATGCACTATTATTTATGACTCTAAAAATAATCTGGAAGCTGAGATAAGAGATTTAGAAAGCTAGAGAAGAACATTTTGTGGATTTCAAAACAACAGTAATGATGCTGTTCCAAGGCATCCATCATGACAATGCAACATTATAGTCAAGGTGATTTACATCTAAGAGATTTTTGTCCCACCCCCAACCCCTATCATAAACAAGTTATGCAAGTTGTTTGTTACATGTGTGCTTAAATATTTTCACAGGTAGGCTGTGTCTTTTATACAATAATTTAAATTTATTTTTCCATAAGTATTATTTAAAAAAATTTTTTTTCAACGTTTATTTATTTTTGGGACAGAGAGAGACAGAGCATGAATGGAGGAGGGGCAGAGAGAGAGGGAGACACAGAATAGGAAACAGGCTCCAGGCTCTGAGCCATCAGCCCAGAGCCTGACGCGGGGCTCGAACTCACGGACCGCGAGATCGTGACCTGGCTGAAGTCGGACGCCTAGCCGACTGCGCCACCCAGGCGCCCCTCCATAAGTATTATTTTAAATTGTACCAAAATGACTGCATAGTTGTCATGCATTTATTCAAATTTACTTCATCGTTATTTCTTGAATTTAATTAATATTAATTCACTAAATAGCAACTTACAAAAACCATAAAATTTATTTTTAAGTCTATTAATGTGCACTGACATCTCCATATTTCTTTATTGCAATATATTTATATTTTTTCAGGGATAGTACTAGATTGCTTCATATGAAGAAATAAGTATCAACTGAATTTGATGTAGGATAAAGTACGTGCATGAGAAAATATATTCTGCTACAAAGCCATAGCAAAATCACTTTTGGTATATAAATTGCATTTTCCCCCAAACAATTATTGTAAAATTGTGAACTAGCATTTTATCACCTTACAAACTTGATGACAGTTTCTTTCAAGTGGAAATTCTTACAATACATTTAAAAAATAATAGTTCATTAATAAATAGTATTTTTAAAAAGAACAAAGGCATTTTATTTTTAAAATGTTTCACAGAGTTTTCTCAAAAGTAGTTTTTAAAAGAATATGTTGAACTTATGACTTGACTTCTTTGATAATTGTTATTCAAGCTGTGGGCTGGAAAAGAAATTTCAGGAAGCTATAAATGATTGAAAACCCTCCTCTCAGCAAGCTCAGAAGCATCCAGGAAGATTTTCAACCTGCCTAATTATATTCTACCACCTACATCAGATGGGGAATAGAGGTATCCATTTTGCCAATTGCCCAGCAGGGACCTATAATATTGCTCTCAGAGCACTAATATGAAAAAATGCATTAGAAGGACCTTAAAAATGTCATTCAAATACAAAATCCTTCAGCGCATTATCTCTACCAAAGGGCGGGGAGGGGGACAGGCATTCAAATCTACATGTGCCAGGAGTATGTTCTTCGACATTCTTCTCTACAATCAGAAATTGACTTTTTTTTCCCCAATGTAAAGATATTACCAAGGTAATCTTAACTTTTCTCATAATTGAATTGTATGGAAAAGCTATATAGAAAAAGGAAATGCAAACACACTCCCTCACTATACCAAGGTATTTGAAAATCATGAACTAAAAATTAGTAAATAATTTAAAAAGGGCTTAACATTGGAATGAAACTATATATTAAAAATGTGTGATTATCTACTGAGTTGATAAAGAGGTTTACAGAATAAGGAAATGTTAGAGCTTAATGGGGACTTAGTGTATAAACAGTGGGACTGTACCTCGGAGAAATATGGCAGTATACCTGATATGAGAGAGCAGATAAATGGCAAAATCTAGGAACTGCAAAAAAGAATCAATGTTATAACCACTACAAAACACTAATCCATTATTAATTTAAGAGAATGGGCATTCTCTCATTTGAAATTTAATTACTTCATTATCTGTATTCTCTGATTCATGAAAGTCTATGCCTTTTCTAAAATTTCCACACTTTTGTCATACAATTACCCACATTAAGCAATATGGCTAGTTCAACTATATGTATGGTGGTCTTTAAAATATTTGAACACATATATCATTACTGCTCTTTCAATTATTTACTAAAACATTTTATTGGTTTTGTTTGCCTGTTTGTTTTTTGCATTACAGTTCTCACTTTGGCCTCTGTTCCTGTGATTCTGTTTTGTTTTGTTTTGTTTTGTTTTGTTGGTCTTTGAATCAGGTACTAAGAATTGCC
Source organism: Lynx canadensis (assembly GCF_007474595.2). Classification (NCBI taxonomy): domain Eukaryota; kingdom Metazoa; phylum Chordata; class Mammalia; order Carnivora; family Felidae; genus Lynx; species Lynx canadensis. Next base: position 136,327,641 of record NC_044311.2, on the reverse strand, counting down.
CATAACCGCATACCGAAATGCATCTCCTAGGTTTGATAAAAAGTAAAAGTAAAATTCATCATAAAAGCAATAAAAATACAGCTGTAAAAAATGTGCCCAGATGTACAGCTACTTAAAAGATATACAAAAGATATGTATATACTGTCCTTCATACTTAAAGACGATGCTATAAATATGCCATCATATTTTAGTTTTCATTTCACTAGAGCATTTTTAATAAAGTGTAGGTATTTGAAACTCTATTGTCTCTCTTTTTTAAATCAGTAATTGTGGATTTGTTGATCTCATTTTGGTATTTTTTTTTCTTTTCTGAATGTTTATTTTTGAGAGATGAGAGGAGAGAGAGAGAGAGAGAGAGAGAGAGAGAGAGAGAGAGAGATCCCGCACATTGGGGGAGGGGCAGAGAGAGTTGGGGCACAGAGAATACAAAGCTGGCTCTGCGCCAACAGCCGAGAGCCCCAGTGGGGCTTGAAGTCACAAATTGTGAGATCACAACTTGAGACAAAGTCGGATGCTCAACTGACTGAACCACCCAGGCACCCCCATCATTTTGGTGCCTATTTAAAGAGAAAAAGGAAGTTCCAAATCTTAAAATTTCCCCTATAATACCAAGGTGCTACTAATTATACCATTATTTTGATTTTGTTTTTGTTTTTGTTTTTTAAATTGGAGTCTAAGCAATTTTTACCAGCCTGGAGCAAATTAAGTAGAGATACTCTTTTTTTTTTTTTCTTTTAAATTTATTTAGTTTTGAGAGAGACAGAGAGAGTGTGAGCAGGGGTGTGGGGCAGAGAGAGAGAGAGAGAGAGAGAGAGAGAATATTAAGCAGACCCCATGCAGTCAGCACAGAGCTCGTTGTGAGCTCACAAACCATGGGATCATGACCTGAGCCAAAATCAAGAGTTGGATGCTAAACTGACTAAGCCACCCAAGTGCCGCAAGTGGAAACATTCTGATGAGAGTAGACCTACTTTCCAACATGCGTGAATACAGAGGCCACTCAGAAGAACAAGTCCATCTGGGTCTGTGATAGGACAGAAAAATATGCCAAAGCTGTATTCATAGCCTTGTAAAAGTTCACTTACATACTCAAAGTTGATATTTTGGATGTGAAAATTGCATAATTCAAAATTGCATATTCATAAGGGAAAGACTGTGGATTTTAAATATGCTTTGATTCCATCTCCCCTTCTAAATTGTATGTACCATAAAGCAGGAAAATCTTTTCACTGCTGCATTCTTTGTGCCTAGCATAGTTCTTGCAAACAAACACAGTTCATGCAAACAGTAGTGTTTGTTGATAGTTGTTAAATGAATTTGGGTACGTGATAAAGAAAACATTAGTCATATGAAATCCTATCATTTTAAAGATTATTTTACTGCTTACATTTTCTGCAATTTATCTTTTCAAGAAGTCATATTTGCTTTAGAGTTAGAAAAGAAACACAGAAAAGGTTAATGTAATCTTCATATTTTTATATCAAAGAGATCTAAGAATTTTTAGCGGAGCTTGTCATGGGTTGTGAAACAGTCACTTCATTACCTTCTGCCTTCATTAAAAGGGATTTAAATAAATCATTTTTTAAAAACAGAAAAAGTCCTTAGGTCCACAGCTGTACATACACAATAAAGAATAATATCCCACAGCATAAAAAATAATATAATAATAAATGCATGTAATAATAATGAAGTCATGTAATAATAAATATATGTTGAGATATCTAAATTGTTACAAAGTTTACAACGTTCTATTTTTGTTCAAGGAGTTGTGTGAAAGAACTGCCTCTCCTTATAATCACCAGAAATCCCTCAGACCTGGTATTTTAGTCTGCAGGAGCATTTTAAGTATCAACCAGACCAGAGTGCCTAAATTCATGGAGAAAATTGCTCACCATTTCCACACTATTAAAATAGAAATGACCATTTTGGTACAACTATGACTTTTGTATGTAAGTACAAAACTAAACGTTAAACTATTCATGCCTAGTTTTTTTTTAATCTTAAGTTTCAGTTTAAATACATCTCTTGGAAGCAACAAAAAGCAATATGGACCTAAAGTCAGTTAGGTTGCTTTCTTTGACCCAGAAAGATACATTTTTCAAAATGAATGTAAAAGAACAGAAAATCCTATTATTTTAATAACAAAGATTTTAATTGATCTAGACACAGAATAAGACTAGACTTTCATATTTTACTTTAGCAAAAATAGGAAGAAATTGTTTTGAGGTTAATCACTCTGCTTTATTTATTGCACTTATTTGCATCATTTTGAAAGGACCACTTGGAATTAAGGACTGAAACTAAATGAGTTTCTGTTACTATGATCTGTAAACTCTTTAGCCATTAATTAATAATGAAACATATTTATTTACTGGAGGGAAGTGGTTGGATCCAACAATAAGAGGATGGAGAATGGGTTCTGTCCCAGTAAGAATATGTTTGAATGTGTTCCAGTCCTCAGAATTTCATAAGTAAACTTGGCATCATATTAATTCAAAGTATGTTTGACACAAAAGCAGTATTTAAAAGTGTGGTACCAGTGAAGGTACACATACTAAGTTTGGTATGACTTGGAAAAACAATTTTTATTTTATTTAAATCTTTTAAGTTTATTTTATTTTTTTTAAATTTTTTAACATTTATTTATTATTGAGAGACAGAGAGACACAGAGCAAAAGCAGGGGAGGGGTAGAGAGAGGGGGAGACACAGAATCTGAAATAGGCTCCAGGCTCTGAGCCGTCAGCACAGAGCCCGACGCGGGGCTCGAACTCACAAACCGTGAGATCATGACCTGAACCGAAGTCGGTCACCCAACCAACTGAGCCACCCAGGCGCCCCTTAAATATTTTAAGTTTATTTATTTATTCTGAGAGTGTGGGAGGGGCAGAGAGAGAGAGAGACAGAGACAGAGACAGAGACAGATAGACAGAGGGAATCCCAAACAGGCTCTGCACTGTTAGTGCAGAGCCCTTTGTGGGACGGGAACTCACAAACTGCGAGATCATGACCTGAGGAGAAACCAAGAGTTGGATGCTTAACCTACTGAGCTATCCAGGTGCCCCAACAATTTTTATTTTATTGTTTGGTATTTATTTTAATGATATTTAAAAATATAAGTAATGTGTCACCATGCTTTTGATTCCACAGGTATTTTTGGTTAGGATTAGAATAAATGAAAAACTAATTTAAAGAAAACTAAGTGTCTAACAGTGTAACAGGCAGCACCATGCATACAGTAAAGAGAAAAGCTCACTGCCAAGGGACTGAAATTCAAGAAATTCTGCTTAAGACAGTTATAACTTATTTCTATACATTTCAAATACTTCTTATCAGTGTAGGGTGGGATTAGTTTCTGGTAGAGGAAGGCCTATAATTTACTATGTAGGACAAGTATAACAGGAATAAAATAATTATAGATTCTGTATCTTAGGAGTGGATAAATGGCACATGTGAGATGACATCTCCCAGACAATATTACAAGCACTTTGTAATTATTACATAAAACATTCTATTCATATAGATGGGATTGCATGCTGTTAGTTTACTATTTTGTAACAATTCTAGAAGTAAAAATCACTCCCTGTAGATCTTTTTACTTCCATTTACTCTTAACATAACAAGTAACAATATTTTTCTTTAAAAATGTTTAAAAGACACCAGGTTTATCCTATGAATCTGAAATCATATTTCGAAAATTTATGGACAAAGCACTGTTAAGTAATCTTGCTTTGTGGCATGTAGCATTTTTTCTTCCTATTTAATGACCTGTTCAGTTTTTCGTACAATGTGAGTCTATTTAGAATCAATATTTATTGCTATAGAATGTGGGAGTTCTACCTGAGCCCAAAAGAAGGCAAATAATGAATCACTTCCTAGAGAAGAAACTTGGGGGGTGGGGGAGAAGACAGATCTGAGAGAGTGCAAAGAAATCTACGATATTTCTGGTCCTGATTTTGTGTCTCCCAAGAAGAAAGACCAGCCTTTCTTTAGCATAAGAATCTATCCTCATCCCAAATAGGAAGTTGGAGCTCTCATCTGTACTTCCCTGTAGAGACAGAGATTGACACCAATCATACAATGATTAAGATGAAACTCAGATGCAGGTTCTGGACATTTTCAGCTTCCAAGCAGAATGTGATATATAGTTACCAGACCTGGAATTTAGCGTGGTAAGACAAGTTCGGATCTGAGCCATTAAATTAATAGGGCTAGAGATGATTTTATTTTATTATTTTTTATTTACTTTTATATTTAGTGTGAGAGAATGTGAGTAGGGGCGAGGGGCAAAGGGAAAGGAGAGAGAAAATCTTAAGCAGGCTCCATGCTGACCTTGGAGCCCAATGTGGGGCTCAATCCCACAACCCTCGGATAGTAACCTGAGACAAAATCAAGAGTCAGATACTCAATGGACTGAATCACCCAAGGATCCTATAGTAAATTTCTACATATTGCTATGGCAGAGAAGCACAAACTATAACAACTGTGACACCATCCTGTTCTCGTGTTATTCAATGCAGCACATATGACAATGCTCACACAATTTTTGATCTGTGACAGCAGTCATTAATAAGGAATTAACATGATCATTTTCTCATGCATAAAATATCTAAAGACTGGATACCTCCAAGACAAGATAAAAAAAAAAAACTTTTAAGATGTTTGATTTGTATCTGGGATGTTGTTATGTGAACTCTCATTTTATCTTCAGAAATATTTTTCCAGGTATGTCTTATTATCCTGATTTAGACATGCAAAACCTGAAGGTTAGATATAAGAGGTAATATAGTGAATGACACATCAAAGTGACGAAATTAGGATTAAACTTTGATGTGTGACATTTTGCATGACTTCCCATACAAATTCATCAATATTTATAATCTTACACATATTAACATGTATTGATTAATAAAGATGATAATAAGGAATGATCTAAAGAAACTTTTAAAATAAATGGCAAGTATTAATGCCAGGGACTATGTCAACACACTGAAGACAAATATAATCTTACATAATCCCCAGGTCAACCCTGTGAAAGAAGCATGGTTTTATTTTAAAAATAAAGATTTTATGGGGCGCCTGGGTGGCTCGGTCGGTTAAGCGTCCGACTTCGGCTCAAGTCATGATCTCGTGGTCCGTGAGTTCGAGCCCCGCGTCGGGCTCTGTGCTGACTGCTCAGAGCCTGGAGCCTGTTTCCGATTCTGTGTCTCCCTCTCTCTCTGCCCCTCCCCTGTTCATGCTCTGTCTCTCTCTGTCTCAAAAATAAATAAACATTAAAAAAATTTAAAAAAAATAAAGATTTTAGGGGTGCCTAGGTGGCTCAGTCGGTTAAGCGTCTGACTCTTGACTTTGGCTCATGTCATGATCTCATGGTTTGTGAGATCGAGCCCTGTGCTGGGCTCATCGCTGACGGTGTGGAACTTGTTTGGAATTCTCTCTCTTCCTCTCTCTCTACCCGCTGCTTTCTCTCTCCCTCTCTGTCTCAAATAAATAAACTTAAAAAAATAAATAAAAATAAAGATTTTAACACAAAAAATTAGATTGCATAGTTTGTAAACTGCAAAACAATTTACAACTTTTAATCCATGGCTATTTTATATTCCACAACGATAGCTTTGGTTTTGTCTTAAACTTTATTGTATATACTTATATACTATTAAAATTATGTATATAGCATCTATTAAATGAAGAGGCTAGGGATTTCTGATTTTTATAAACAAATATATCTTAAGATGACTACAAGATAATCTGTTAATAACAAGCTGTCAGTTTGATGGTTTCTGGATAACCCTGGTAAATCAATATTTTATGGAAAATTATAAATAATATTTTAGCTGCATGAAAATAAAGTGCTTAGAAATCTTCAATAAATGGATAACTAAAAGTTAGTGAAAACTGAAATTTCTTTAAAAATGAAGAACAAAATATTATTTTGAAGTAGCAATGAATATTAAGAAAATATTTTTAAAGCAAGTGGACACTATTTTTCTTACATATTACACATGCTTTTGAAATTTCCTAAAGTTTCCAAAATTATATATATTATTTTAAACGTAGACAAAATGCATTAAAGTGAATTAGATGAGATACTCATGAGTTTAAGAGAGCTCTGTGTGTAAGCACCATATTTTTTGCTGTAATTTCTTTTTTTTTTTTTTTTTTTTTTTTTTTTTTATATGAAGTTTATTGACAAATTGGTTTCCATACAACACCCAGTGCTCATCCCAAAAGGTGCCCTCCTCAATACCCATCACCCACCCGCCCCTCCCTCCCACCCCCCATCAACCCTCAGTTTGTTCTCAGTTTTTAACAGTCTCTTATGCTTTGGCTCTCTCCCACTCTAACGTCCTTTTTTTTTTTTTTTTTTTTTTCCTTCCCCTCCCCCATGGGTTCCTGTTAAGTTTCTCAGGATCCACATAAGAGTGAAACCATATGGTATCTGTCTTTCTCTGTATGGCTTATTTCACTTAGCATCACACTCTCCAGTTCCATCCACGTTGCTACAAAAGGCCATATTTCATTTTTTCTCATTGCCACGTAGTATTCCATTGTGTATATAAACCACAATTTCTTTATCCATTCATCAGTTGATGGACATTTAGGCTCTTTCCATAATTTGGCTATTGTTGAGAGTGCTGCTATGAACATTGGGGTACAAGTGCCCCTATACATCCAGATGGCCAACAGGCACATGAAAAGATGTTCAGCGTCGCTCCTTATCAGGGAAATACAAATCAAAACCACACTCAGGTATCACCTCACGCCAGTCAGAGTGGCCAAAATGAACAAATCAGGAGACTATAGATGCTGGAGAGGATGTGGAGAAACGGGAACCCTCTTGCACTGTTGGTGGGAATGCAAATTGGTGCAGCCGCTCTGGAAAGCAGTGTGGAGGTTCCTCAGAAAATTAAAAATAGACCTACCCTATGACCCAGCAATAGCACTGCTAGGAATTTATCCAAGGGATACAGGAGTACTTTGCTGTAATTTCTGAAGGACACCATATTTGCAAGGATATTTTATGGTATGTTAATATGTATAGTTCAATCATTCTACAAAACTATAGCTACAGAAAACATCTACATGTGAGCATATTCGAAATGCCTCATGATATCCACTTAGCTGAGTCTCCCCAAATTCTTGATCCACAAAATCACGAGCAAAAGAAAATGGTTGCTTTGTGCCACTATGTTCTGGCGTCATTTATTATGTAATAAGGATACCAGAACACAAACTGAGACAATATATATACAGTGTTTATTAAGATGCATTAACACAATGTTTGCTAGGCAGTGAACACTTCTCATGGACTCCTAACATTTATTCCATGGGAAGGGAGGTCTGCTAACATACCAGTCCTAGACTTTCCAAATCCTTAATAAATCTTTCCCATGAGGAAAGTTCTTTTCAAACAAAACTAGTTGATTACTTTTCATAAATACTAGAGAAGAAATTTCTGTATATAGTTTTGGGTGGCCTGGGGTTTAGACTATAAAATAAAATATCACAACCTTCTGGTTATTTGCTAACTTTTCATTAATAAAATAACTGAATATAATGTATCTTTCATTTTTGGTACACACATAAAGAAACATCTATTAAATGAAGAGTAAATACTACCTTTAAGATGAGAACTCTTAGGAATTTTAGAGTGGTCAGGAAAATAATGAAAACATGAGTTAGGAATATGAAGGTATATTTAATAAGGCTTTATAGATATGAAAATCATTATTTTGAGAGTGATCTTGTCTCAAGAAATATACTAAACTGACATAAAAACAATCACCTACAGTTTTATATATCTAAAATATAAGTCCTTTCAGATTTTGCAACTGTGCCATAATAATATCTATGATTTCCTGTTAATAAAAATTGAAAGCAAAGTCTATATCATTTCTCTGGATTGCCAAAAGATATTTTATAAATTTGATTTTCAATTTGTATATATAAAATAAGTAAATAAAAACAGCATAACTATTACCAAAAGCGATACAAGGTCTTAAAAAATGCCATCATTTGGGGTGCCTGGGTAGCTCAGTTGGTTAGGTGTCAGACTCTTGGTTTCAGCTCAGGTCATGATCTCACGGGTTCGTGGTCGGAGCCCTGCTCCACGCTGACAGTGCAGGACCTGCTTGGGATTCTCTCTCCCTGTCTGTCTCTGCTTCTTCCGTGCTTGTGCACTCTCTCTCTCTCTCAAAATAAATAAACTTTAAAAAAAATGTCATCATGAGGAGAAAATGAGGTAAATAAGTGTGATATATCATATGTATAATATTATATATGATATATACATATATATATATCATATATATGAATACACTTCTTGCAAAGAATAAATAGCAAATAAACAGGTAAATGGCTATTTTGTCAATTTATGGAGTCAGCATGTTAAAAAATTACATAACGTGTTAGAGGGACAGAAAGTATATTTCAAATAAGGTGGTTTCAAATTTTTCTGCTATCACTGTTGGTAAGTCAAATGCACTTATATTTCAGAAATGACTATGTTTTGCAGACCTTGATTTAAATTAATGAAAGGTTTAAAGGAGTTTCTCTTCAATATTGAGAAAAGAAATCTAAGCTTAATCCTACCCTCTTTCATACGTGTAAAATGACAGTTCCATCGTATCATTAATTCACTCTCTTTTCTTTCTGTTTCACTTTCTTCTATGCTTTGGAGTTTTATATCAGTAATTATGAAAAATAACAATAATGAAAACCTACTAATTCATTTCTTAGTAATTTGCATGCATTCTATTGACAGGTCACCAATTTACATGGGAATGACAATTGCCAGAATGATGTTGCAGTTACTTCTCTTTCTTAGATTCTAAATTATATGAAAGCAGCAACCTAATCTTCTGCTACACGAAGACAATTCTACAGAGTAAAGAGTTAATAACAACCAGCATCTGGAGAATGTAAATGACTTCCATTTTCACAACACTGGGTACAGGAGGGGGGATGTTAAAATTGCAATAAGAAAATTTACAGATTCGAAGTATGCCAAAAGTCCATGAAAGCAAACTTAAGAATATCAATAACCTAATATTTTGTGGCTTAATGAAAAACATCTTTAAATATTATACTTTCATCTTTTCTCCCCTGACCTTATTTTTAGGCTGCCTGTGGTGGAGTTACCCTTTTAAAAATTAAACCATTTCTTGTATTCCTACAAGTTACTTGAGAAGCTGGAGTCCACGGTGAGATTTAATAATAGGCAAAAACTCTGAAAACACAAAGGTACTGAAAATCACTAGATATTGAGTTCCTGTTACCTTATCGCCTTCAGAAAACGTGATGCCATCTACGGCTCTTTTCCAAGTGATTTCTGGAATAGGCTCCCCTTCTGCTTCACATGTAAGCATGACTTCACCGTTCTCGTGTGTAGTCTCATTTTTAAGCTGTATTATGTGAGGCTGTACTGTAAAGAATATATACATTACTCAATCTGTATGGGAGGAAAATATTACCACTCAGACTTAAAAGCCATGGCAGGCATTTGAGTCCACATGAGCCCAGTACAAAATTATCAACTTTGTGGCAGTTCCTGCAGCTTGCTTTGCTTTAAAGGAGTGCCAAGAGACAGTTGAACGCACAGAAGAAAAAACTTTAAAAATAATTCTCATCGATTATCAGAAAAATAATTTGAAGTGGCTTAGAAACCAGCATACAAATTATGATTCCTTTCAAAATTTTGCAATGTAAAAGACACTTAATTATTTTTTTCCCTCTCTTAATGCAATAAAATTAAAATTTCCAGTTTAAAAGTCTCAGGGTATCTATGTTTCTGTGTGTGTGTGTGTGTGTGTGTGTGTGTGTTTATGTGTGACATCAGCTTATTCAGTGATTATCTCTTATGCTCTAAAAATGATTTCACCAAAGAAGGAAAATGATGACTATATCTTGAATATGTATGAAGTATAATTATGCATAATATTTAAAATATTTATGAAGTAAGTATATATACATGTTATTTTTTGATATTCCAATTGATTTATTTTACCTTAGTTTATTTTAACAATATTTTAGGTATTTTGGCTAATAATTTCTTTATAATTATGACTTCAAAAATGAGAAAAAATGTCTCCTAATTTAAATTATTTTTATATTAAAAGCTATGTCTATCCACAAATTTACATGACACCACAGAGCTTTATGATTGTAAAACTGTATTATCTGTACTTATATTTTGGTACACCACAAAGGGATAAAAGCTAGCACTTGTTATTTCATAAAAAGTAACAGTTTATTTAATCTTTAAATGGAATTAATCATGTAATATAAATAAGTTGTTTTAATCTTAGAAAATTAGGTTCCTATTATAGGAAATATGGCATATATACTTTTTACTAACTCAGTGTTTACTCCCTTGACTTTAATGGATTTAGGTAGATTTCTACTACATATATATTTGATTTTGTGTCAAACATAATACAAATTTGTTCAGTGTTACTATACAAAAGTGATTACAACAGCAGTGTAGAATATCATGCAGTATTTTCTATTTGAAAAGATGAAAGTATTAGAAACATTCTATTATTTATCTCTGTTCTCATTCACTGCCATCCTAATAAAAAAAACCCTAATATTTCATAAGAGCTCTTTGAGGCAAATTGAGAATATCTACCTTTTGGGATTATCTCAGAAACTATCATTTGTAATTAATTAATTTATTTTTATACTGAGTCATATTTATTTAGTGTAGGTTTTAAAGAGAACAACCTTGTTAAGTGAGGAATAGTGCTATAACAAGATAAGGGCTTCCTATAATTTCTAACAGTTTTAAGTTTGTTTACTTTTTCCTCTGCATGAACCATTGTCCTTCTTACTCTTAAAGAATCTTCCTTCTTTCCTTTCCCTGCCCTTTGTTGTGAAATCATTTTGATAAGTGGTTTGAAAAATGGAGAAAACATATTAATTATTATTAGTGCATTTAATTTTTAGTATTATGGTTGTTAAAGACAATGATATATTCTAAATATACTAGAAAAATTGCTTTTCTTCTTACAAACATAAATGGAAGCTAAATCAATCATAATAATTTTAAAACCCTTACTAGTTATCTACTTTTTGTAAGTTCCCCAAAGAAGGCAATACGGCTCTTAGTAAATATGGAAGATATTCATATTTCCTTTTAAAAAAATGAAAAAAGGAGTATTTACTAATGGTTACACATAGACATTTCCTAATTATAGCTTTATAGAGGTATTGTTTTGAAGTATATTCAAGGTACAACTAATTTCAATATGTGTCACTTAAAGATTTATGAAGACCAACCCATATTATATATAAATTGTAACGGATCCCAATATGTGTAATTTAAATGAATTTTCTTCCATCTTCTGTTATGAGTCAGCCAATATTTTACAAGAATATACATGTATCGTTTCATGTAATTCTCAAAATAATTCTATCTGGTAGCTGCAATGCTAAAATATATTTCAGATGAGAAATGAGATTTAATTTTGGAAAGTTAGTGACATATAAGTAACAGAGTACAATTTGACTCAGACCTCCCTCTAGACATCATAATTTTAACCACTATGCTATAATACTTACCAAAGACCTGGAGGAATGCCTGTTTTTCATCTTCTCCTGCTTTATTTGTGGCCCTGCAGATATAAGGACCCCCATCACTATTAATTATGTTCCTGACAGTGAGTTCTGTATTGCTTCCTTTTAATATGTATTTTTCATTTTCTTCAATGAACTTGCCATTCCTAAAGAAGAAAACAGAGGTTGATCTTCATAAATCTGACTTCATAACTCAAAAGGAGATTGTACTCAATTTTTTGATCACTCATTGTCAATCATTTCGTGGCTATTGATAGACAAGGCTATATTCCAATCACAAGTGTACTTTTAGTAGCTCAGTGAAAACTCAATTACTAGGCATTAAAATTATACTTGAAAACTGCTTTGGATTTAGAGACAAGAGTAACTTTTGAGCTATGTTGAAATCATAACACTCTTTTTCGGCAAAAAAGCACATTCGTTCAATTTTTACCTTATTAGCAAAAAAATTTTGTGTTGCTGATCTTAATTCTATATACACTTTTTATGTTGGTGAGTCAACACACATTTACTAGGTCCCTAGGACACATTTAAGATAGTTTCTATGGAAATATCCCTTAAAGAAGTTTCAAAGTAAATGCAATTTAAATACATTACCAATTTATATTGCAAATAAGTATTACCAATAAAGGGGTAAGATGAAACAATTATTTGCAAGTGCAGTTAGAGAAATTATGCTGAATATGATGACTTAATTCATTAATGAGAAGAAATCACTTTTCTTAGATATGTTCCCTCTTAGACATCAATAATTTTCAATATTTTCCAAGTTCTTTCTGAACTGAAATAGTCTTCACTCTCTTCCAATCCCAGTTTGTGTTGTCTGTTAAAACAATGTTTTTCAATTTTTGCCTGTAATACGTACAGTAAAAAATATTTTAAATATATTTAAATCTTAAGCAATTTCTACAGTTCCCCTTAATATGTGTGGAACCTTCTTGTAATGTATATTCCCTTCCATTCAAGTTTATTCTCCTTATTTACTCTTCCTCCTCCTTTGTTCTCTTTAGTTTTCCTTCTATATTTTTTTTGTATAATGGTATTTTGAATGACTGAATTGATTGCAAGGCCCATGGATGTAAAATGTTTAGTATCTGTCCTTAGAGGATGGGGTATCTATTTGTCTACACAAGTTTAAATTTAAAAACAAATCTCTGAAAAAATATTTAAAAAAATTCCTAGAATGAGAGAACATTTCTTCAACACACTAAATGATCATTCCAGTGAATTCTGGTTTCACTTACCCGAAAGCTAGGTATGGTGCGTATCCTAATACAATACTTATCTTTCTATGACTCATTAGCACCTGTTTTTCCAGTTTCTACTGACATCTCTAAAGATATCATGAAATGTGCAAAAATATCATAAGAGTGGGGTCCAAAAGTAGGGTTTGTAAAATACCAAAAGCAAATGTATATCTATATATATGTAGATACATAGATATCTCTTTCTACATATATAGATATATATGTTGCTCTGTATTTTTATATATTTTTATATTTTATGAATCTAAAACTAACAACAATGAAATATGATATTCCAGCATTTTTGTCCAGAATGTAATATATATAGCCTTCATAGTAATTAGTGATATAATATATTTCTTACACTAGCCAAGTAGAAATTACTAATTTGTATAACCATAACAAAACAACAGTAAGAATAATAATAATACATAGAAATTTAAGCAATCTGTGGTTTATAATACACTTTCCCCATAAATTCTACCTGATTAAAAGCTCACAATTAGCTCATAGATGTCTATTTTCACTCCCACCGTCATTCACAGATTAGAAAACAAAAATTTTAAGTATAATTTTCACACCCCTTAATTCACAGATGAAGACAACTAGGTTCACACAGTAATATAAGAAGCATAATAACTAAATTCTAGTGCTTTTTCTGATAAAGAGGGTTGTTTCTCTACCTCATGTGAAATATTGTGATAAATGTTTGAAGTACGGCAAATGAGTGAGACATGGCTACCTATCATGAAGAATTGATAATATGACTGGCAGTAACAGAGGATAAGGTAGATATCATTAATGAATTTATTCATAACTTCTTGTATGTTAAGTAGGGGAAAGAGGGATCTACTGTAGTAGGAGAAAAGGCAAAAGATGAGTGAAATACTTCTAATTTTCATGGGGAAAAATTATGATTTGGGCTTTGCAGTGGATGGGTAGATCTAGAAGAGATTTAGAGGAAATAAGTATATAAAGACTATGTTCCCTTCAAGAACTTAACTTAAAAATATCAGCAAGGGAACTAACCAAAGTAATAGTTTCTAAATTCCTCTCTCTTAACAAACTTGTGATATAGAATATACTTGTTATTATTCACAATCCACTTCTGGAGAATGCCATGTGTGCAAAAGACTTTCAAAGAATTCTTGTGGAATTATATAAGCTCATACTTGAAACTCAAACCACTTCTCTAAGTAATGCTTTTCTAGGCACAAGAAAATAGGTATGAGAATCACGGAATCCACCAGAAACTCCAACTCTACAAGAAACATAATGGCAATAAATTCATATCTTTCAGTACTCACTCTAAACGTCAATGGACTAAATGTTTAAATCAAAAGACATAAGGTAACAGGATGGTTAAGAAAACAAAATCCATCTCTGTGCTGTTCACAAGAGACCCACTTTAGACCTAAAGACACCTTCAGATTGAAAGTAAGGGGATGAGCACCATCTATCATGCTAATGGTCAACAAAAGAAAGCTGGAGTAGCCATACTTACAGACATTAAAAAAAGACTGTAACAAGAGATGAAGAGGGCATTATATCATAACTAAGGGCTCTATCCACCAAGAAGACCTAATAATTGTAAACATTTATGCTCCCAATGTGAAAGCTCCCATATATACAAATCAATTAAGCACAAACATAAACTCATTGATAGTAATACCATCAGCATCCTTTCTTGATAAAAACCCTCAAGAAAGTAGGGACAGAAGGATCATACCTCAAGATCATAAGAGCCATATATGAAAGACCCAATGCTAATATCATCCTCAATGGGGGAAAACTGAGAGCTTTCCCCCTAAGGTCAGGAACAAGACAGGGATGTCCACTCTCATCACTGTTATTCAAAGTAGTATTGGAAGTCTTAGCCTCACCAATCAGACAATGCAAAGAAATAAAAAGCATCCAAATTGGCCAGGAGGAGGTCAAACTTTCACTCTTGGCAGATAACATGATATAGTATATGGAAAACCGAAAAGATTCCATCAAAAAAATGCTAAAACTGATCCATGAATTCAGCAAAACTGCAGGATATAAATCAATGCACAGAAATTGGTTGCATTCCTATACACCAACAATGAAGCAACAGAAAGAGAAATCAAGGGATCTATCCCATTTACAGTTGCACCAAAACCCATAAAATACCTAGGAATAAATCTAACCAAAGAGGTGAAAAATCTATACACTGAAACTATAAAAAGCTTATGAAAGAAATTTAAGAAGACACACACAGAAAAGGAAAAAGATTCCATGCTTCTGGATAGGGAGAACAAATATTGTTAAAATGTCAATACTACCCAAAGCAATCCACATATTCAATACAATACCTATCAAAATAATATCAGCTTTCTTCACAGTGCTAGAACAAACAATCCTAAAATTTGTATGGAACCAGAGAAGACCCCAAATAGCCAAAGCAATCTTGAAAAAGAAAACCAAAGCAGGAGGCATCACAATCCCAGACTTCAAGCTATACTACAAAACTGTAATCATCAAGACAGTATGGTACTGGCACAAAAACAGACATTCAGATCAATGGAACCGAATAGAGAACCCAGAAATGGACCCACAAATTTATGGCCAGTTAATCTTTGACAAAGCAGGAAAGAATATCCAATGGAATAAAGACAGTCTCTTCAGCAACTGGTGCTGGGAAAACTGGACAGCGACACGCAGAAGAATGAACCTGGACCACTTTCTTACACCATACACAAAAATAAACTCAAAATGGATGAAAGACCTCAATGTAAGACAGGAAGCCATCAAAATCCTTGAGGAGAAAGCAGGCAAAACCTTTCTGATGTTGGCCACAGCAACTTCTTACTCAACACGTCTCCAGCGGTAAGGGAAACAAAAGCAAAAATGAACTACTGGGACTTCATCAAAATAAAAAGCTTCTGTACAGCGAAGGAAACAATCAGCAAAACTAAAAGGCAACTGACAGAATGGGAGAAGATATTTGCAAATTACATATCAGATGAAGGGTTAGTATCTAAAATCTATAAAGAACTTATCAAACTCAACACCCAAAAAACAAATAATCCAGTGAAGAAATGGGCAAAAAACAGGAATAGACACTTCTCCAAGGAAGACATGCAGATGGCCAACCGACACATGAAAAAATGCTCACCATCACGCATCATCAGGGAAATACAAATCAAAACCACAATGAGATACAACCTCACACCTGTCAGAATGGCTAACATTAACAACTCAAGCAACAACAGATGTTAGCGAGGATGCGGAGAAAGAGGATCTCTTTTGCATTGTTGGTGGCAGTGCAAGCTGATGCAGCCACTCTGGAAAACAGTATGGAGGTTCCTGAAGAAACTAAAAATAGAACTACCCTATGACCCAGCAATTGCACTACTAGGCATTTATCCACGGGATACAGGTGTGCTGTTTCGAAGGGACACATGCACCCCCATGCTTATAGCAGCACTATCAACAAAAGCCAAAGTATAGAAACAGCCCAAATGTCCATCGCCATTGGTGGATGAATGGATAAAGAAGATGTAGTGTGTGTGTATATATATATATATATATATATATATACATATACACACAATGGAGTATTACTTGGCAATCAAAAAGAATGAAATCTTGCCAATCTCAACAGCATGGATGGAACTAGAGGGTATTATGCTAAGCAAAATTAGTCAGAGAAAAACAAATATCGTATGACTTCACTCATATGAGGACGTTAAGATACAAAACAGATGAACATAAAGGAAGGGAAGCAAATCAATATAAAAACAGTGATGGGGACAAAACATAAGAGACTCTTAAATATGGAGAACAAACAGAGGGTTACTGGAGGGGTTGTGGGAGAGGGAGGATGGGCTAAATGGGTAAGGGGCATTAAGGAATCTACCCCTGAAATCATTGTTGCACTCTATGGTAACTAACTTGGATGTAGATTAAAGAGAGAGAGAGACAGAGGAAAGAGAGAGAGAATGAATCATGGAATTATGGAATTAGTGGAAATGATAAAGAAAGGAGGATAATTCCACTTTCAACCACAATGGAGTAACAGGGAACCATATATACCCTCTCATTGTAAACAGCAAACAACACTAGACACAGATTAAATAATAGTTTTCAAGTAGCTCAAGACAGTGACCTCAGAAGACCACCATATCCTGGTACTTGAAGAGTGTTTCCAGGCTGCGGCTCACAGAAGGAGAGCCCAAACACAGCTAGGGAGAGTTCTCAGTAGGAAGTGGTTAAAGTAGCTAGAATTTGTGGATCAGTGAATGTAAGAAAAAAGAGCTACACAAGAAAGATAGTAGAGAGATCTGCAATGTGTTCCTAACCAATTTTTAACTGAATACTTATCAGTAACTGCATGCCAGTAAGACCTTCCAAAGAAAGGGAAATAACCATTGGAAAAGATAAAGCACAACAATCCCAAAACCAGGAATAATTTGCATCTCAACCATCCAGAGTAGAGAAATTTCCTAAAATGCAGGACATTAAGTCACCCCTTTTAGAAGAATATTGCCTCAAGCACAGAAGCATATTAATCCCAGGTTGTAGTTGCACTGAAAGAGCCTAAACGCAATCTTCAAAACATCAAATTTTTCCCAAGCTATTTCTGTATCTAAAAACAAAGTAAGAAAATACAAAAACAATCACCACTCCAAAACATAAAATCCTTAATATCTGCACCCAATCAAAAATTACCAGGATAATATATAACTGGGAAAATATGACGCATAACAAAGAGAAAATTCAATCAATTAAAAAGATCCAGAAATGACATAGATTATCAAGTTAGGAGAAAATACTGTTAAAATAACAGTTTCTCGTTGAGAAGTGAAGGTTTTATACCCTATATCAGGCACCCCCAAACCTTGGGACCTACACTGTAGAAATGAACACCCAAAAACAGCTGACTCTGCAAAGCAAAAGGGCTTACATCCAGGACATCCAAAAGGCTATGGAAAATGAAAAGGTTGCTTTTAAAAAAAGTCTTACCCAGACTTACTCATGCCAGGAATCTACAAAAAATGCAATATTGAAAGCACCTTTCTATATGCAATGGAGATTCATTAGCTAATGTTCAAGAATGTGCTGGAGACACAGGGACCTTGTAGGACTTTCTCCAGAGGAGAAGATGCTGGTCGGCACCATTTTAAATTCTCACTCAACATTTCTAGTGTTGTAGGGCTTCTCCACCCCTGTGCTCTCCCACAGTCCTACTGCAGCTGCCTGGCTTGCCCTGCCCATGAGCTCTGCCAGTCTTATTATTTCCAGTTGGCTCACTCCTGTTCTGGGCTCCCTCCAGGCTCCCTCACAGCCTCTCTGAAGCCAACAGGCTCGCTCTTCCCACATGCTGTGTATCCCTGGGCCCTGCAACAGCAAGCTTCCCATTCCACCCTTGGGTTCTACCTTATTAAAAATAAATCATGCTACATAGATAAGCACAAATGTGTAAGAGTCAACCAAGAACTCAGGCAAGGTTGAATCATAGTTCCATCATGTGCACAAGGGCACTCCTCTAGAATGGGAGAGGTAGCTGTTCCATGAATACACAGAAACAAAAATATGGAGAAAAGGAAAATTAGAAAGCAAGAATACACTCCAAAAGAAAAAAACAAGACAAAACCCAGAAAAGAAAAAAAAAATCCTTGATAAAAGGGAGATAAGTAATTTACCTGACAAAGAGTTCAAAGTAATGGTCATAAAGATGTTCACTGAATTGGAAGAAGGATAGATGAACACAGTGAGAACTTCAAACAAAGAGACAGAAAATGTAAGAAAGTGTCAAACAGAAGTCACAATACTGAAGAATACAATAACTGAACTAAAAAAAATACACTAAACTAAACTAAAGAATTTCAACAGCAGTTTAGATGAGGCAGAAGAACACATCAGCAACCTGGAAGACAGGGCAGTGGAACTCACCCAAAGAGAACAACTAAAAAAACAACAATAAAAAGGGAATTTTAAAAAGTGAAGATAGTTTGTGGGAACTATGGGACAACATCAAGTGGCATAACATTCACATTATAGAGTCCCAGGAGAAGAGAAAGAGAAATGGATACTTTAAGAAATAATGGCTGAAAATTTAACCAACCTAGGGAAGGAAAGAGACATCCAGGCCCAGAAAGAACAGAGAGTTCCAAAGAAGATGAAACCAAAGAGATCCACATCATGACACATTATAATTAAAATGTTAACAGTTAAAGAAAAAGAGAAAATCTTAAAGTTTGCAAGAGAACAACATGATACATATAAAGACTATCATAAAAGTACCTATAAGACTATCAGTTGATTTTTCTGCATAAACTCTTCAGGCCAAAAGAAAGTGGCATGATATATTCAAAGTGCTGAAAGGAAAGATTGCCAACCAAGAATATTCTACCCAGCAAGGCTATCATTCAAAATAAAGGAGAGATAGTTTTCCAGACAACCAAAAGTTAAGTGATTTCATACCATTAGACCAGCCTTACAAGGAATGTTGAAGGTACTTCTTCAAGCTGAAAATAAATGGTACTAACTAGTAACAAGAAAATATATGAAACTAAATATCTGATTGGAAAAGCCAAATTTACAGTAAATATAGTGGATCAACCACTTAAAAATTCACAAGGAAGGTTAAAAAACAAATGTAAAATCAACTATAATTATAATAATTTGTTAAGGTATACACACACACAAAAGATGTAATATATAACATCAGAAACATAAAACATGTGGTGGGGGAATAAAAATCTAGAGTCTTTAATGTGTATTCAAAATTATGTTGCTATTAACTTAGAACAAAATGCTACACTGTCTGTTATATGGGAACCCTAGTAGACACACAAAGGATAATGGGAAAGTAATCTAAACACAACACTATAAACAAGTATCAAACCACAAGGGAAGAGAGCAAGAGAAAAAAGAAAGGAACAGAGAGGAACTACAAACCATTCAGAAAACAATGAAAAAAAATGGCAATAAGTACATACCTATCAATAATTACTTTAAATGCAAATGGACTAAATTCTCCAATCAAAAGATAAGTGACTAAATGGAAAAAAAAACAAGACCTATTGATGTGTTGTCTATAAGAGACTCACTTCAGATCTAAGGACACAGAGATTTAAAGTGAAGGGATAGAGGGATGCCTGGATGGCTCAGTTGCTTAAGTATCTGACTTTTGATTTAGGCTCATGTCATGATCTCAGGGTCATGAGAGATTGAACCCAGCATCAGGCTCCATGCTGAACATGGAATCTGCTTAAAAATTATCTCTCTCCCTCTGCCCCTCTCCTCAACTCACATGTGCTCTCTCTCTCTTTCTAAAATAAAATAATAATTAAAAAACAAAGTGAAGGGATAGGAAAAGATATTCCATGCAAATGAAAATGAAAACAAAGCTATACTATATCAGACAAAATGATGACTTTAAAACAAGTACTACACATGTAACAAGGAAGGCATTATGTAATGGTAATGGGGTCATTACAAAATGAGGATATAACATTTGTAAATAATTATGTGTCCAATATAGGAATACCTAAATATATAACGCAGGTATTAAGAGACCTAAAGGTAAAAATTGACAGCAAGACAATAAGAGTAGAGGACTTTAATACCCCATTTACACCAACATATCTATCATCCAGACATAAAATCAATAAGAAACATTGGCCTTAAACAACACATTAGTCTAGATGGACTTAATAGATATAAACAGAATAGTCCATTTAAAAGTAGTAGAATACATGTTCTTCTCAAGTGACGTGGAACATTCTCCAGGATAAATGGCATTAGGCTACATACAAGTCTCAATAAATTTAAGAAGATATTTCACATACCAAGCATCTTTTCTAACCACAATGGTATGACACTAGAAATCAGTTACAAGAAAAAAAACTGGAAAAATCCCATAAAAAGGAAGCAAATCTTGCCATTTTTCACAACACAAATGGACCTTAAATGTGTTATGCTAAGTGATACAAGTCAGACAGAGAAATATAAATACCATATGATTTCACTTACATGTGGAAGCTGAAAAATAAAACAAGTGAACAAATAAAACAAAACTATCTCCTGGATACAGAGAATGGATTGGTAGATATCAGAGGGGAAAGGAATTAGAGGGTGGGTGAGATGGGTGAAGGGAATCAATTGCATGGTGACAGATGGTAACTAGACTCACTATGGTGATCACTTTTAAATTTTTTTTTTCAACGTTTATTTATTTTTGGGACAGAGAGAGACAGAGCATGAGCGGGGGAGGGGCAGAGAGAGAGGGAGACACAGAATCGGAAACAGGCTCCAGGCTCTGAGCCATCAGCCCAGAGCCTGACGCGGGGCTCGAACTCACGGACCGCGAGATCGTGACCTGGCTGAAGTCGGACGCTTAACCGACTGCGCCACCCAGGCGCCCCTGAAATTTATATGAAAATCAAATTATGATTTACACCCGAAACTAATAATGCTATATACCAATTTGCCTTGGAAATAAAGTCCTCCATCAAATGTGTAGAGATAAAAAATAGAAGGATGAAAAATACTCTGGTGGATCTGAAAGTAGATTTAACATTACAAAAGAAAAATAATCAACAATTTTGAAAATATATCAATATAATTTAGTGAACTTGAAGACATAAAAATTTGCAAAAACAAAAAAAAGGGCTGAAAGTTCTATCTGATATCGTTTTATTCCGAAACAAATTCCTTTAATAATTTTATAATATTGATATGGTGTTGATAAATGTATAAACACATACCAGAGCTTCAAAAGACATGAAACAAAACAGAGAGAACTGAGCACAGAAAAACAGACAATGCTTGTAAAATCATTAAGGATATAGAAGATGTGAACAATATTAATCAACCAGCTGACCTATTTGATATTTAGAGACTACTCCATACAACAGTGGAATATATATTCTTTTCAAGTGCACAAAGAACATTTAAAAATTTAGATTATAAAATGAGACCCAATAAATTTAAGCAAATTGATATTATACAAAGTATGTTTTATGACAATTAAGAAATTCAGTTAGAAACTAGTAGCAGAAATATATATGAAATATACTCAAATATTTGGAAACAAATTAACAACATTCTAAATAACCAATGTCAAAAATAACATTACAAGAACAGGTTTGAAGGAGCACTTGCACCCCAATGTTTACAGCAGCCTTATCAATAATGGCCAAATTACGGAAAGAGCCCAAATGTCCACTGACTGATGAATGGATAAAGAAGTTGTGGTATATATGTAAAATGGAATTTTACTCAGCCATCAAATAAATGCAATCTTGCCATTTGCAATGACATGGATGGAGCTCGAGTGTATTATGCTAAGTGGAATAAGCCATTACAGAAAGAAATACCATATGATTTCACTCATATGTGGAATTAAAGAAATGAAACAGAGGGACATATAGGAAAGGAAAAAAACAAAAACAAAAACAGGGGGGGCGGAAACAAACCATTAAGAGACTCTAACGACAGAGAACAAACAGGTTGGTTAGAGGGAGGTGGGTGGGGATGGGCTAAATGGGTGTGATGGGTATTAAGGTGTGCACATGTGATGAGCACTGGGTGTTATGTGTAGTGATGAATCACTAAATTCTACACCTGAAACCAATTTGACACTATATGTTAACTAACTAGAATTTAAATAAAAATTTTGAAAAGTAAAAAAAGTATAGCAAGGGAATTCTGTAAATGACTTAAAGCTAGTAAAAACAACTGGAATGAAATGGACACATTGCTGAAAAGATATACATCACAAGAGACCACTAAAGACAAAGGTATTACTGGGATAGACCCAGATCTGTGAAATAACTTGAATTTGTAGTTAAACCTCTACACAAGAAAAGTTCTAACACAGGTGGTTTCACTGTAAATTTTCCCAAATGTTTAAGTAAAAAATAGTTAGTATTATATACAAACTCTATCAGAAAACCAAAGAGGAAACACTTCCCTAACTCATTCTATGAATTCAGTGTTTCCCTGATCCCACACAAGTCAAGAATAAGAACACAATAAAACAATATCTCTCATAACCGTGAATGTGGCAATTTTCACAAATTATCTGCATAGTAACTCCAGCAATACATAAAAAGGACAATATAGCATAATCAAGTGGGTGTAATCCAAGAAATGCAAAATTATTTTAACATTTGGAAATCAATGGAATTCACTGATCTAATTGGGTTAATGCTAAAAATCCATATGGTATTTTCAACAGATGTAGAAGAACCATTTGAATGGCACAAGGGGAGAGATATTTTAGAGTAGCTGACCTTTCTCCCACTTTAGCTTTCATGCCACCAAGTGTTCCTGATTATCTTTGTGAAAACTTATTTTTCCCCACTGTTTGGTCCTCAACTATTTCCCTCATTGGCTGCACTTATTTCCTTTGGATATAGTATCTCTGTGCAACAGGTAGTCTGGACACTTCTCGCTGGGCTGCTTCCCTACATTACTTAATGTTTATAGGATTTAAAAAAATTTTTTAGCAAGGATAACATGCTTATAGCCCTACATAAATATGTCAAAATAAAAACTTCTAATACTAATTTTCACTCTGTCAATGTCACTACCATACAGTTCCATTCGCCCATTATATATTAAATATCCAGAGAATAGAACAATTATCATTTACACCATTATAGACATTAAACTAATGTCATATGAAGATATAAAGATTAAAAATGTAGATTTAAATGATTTATTATGTTAGCCTCAGAATCTGATTTATTCTAGCCTGTATGATAATTATGTTTCCACTTAAATATGAGAATTTTGAACAAATGTTGAACTTTAAGACAGAAATTTAAACAGAAGGAAGTCTCTCTGGAAAGACATAATGATGACAATGAGATTCTAGAACAATATTTGTTCATTGTAATGAATGGTCCAAGAGCTTTTCTGTGCTGCAATTAGATGTAATATTGACTCTTTAAGATACACACTAGAAACCAGAAGTCTCTGAGATACATGATTATTATCTGGGGTGAATATTTTAATGTTTGATGTGTAATCCTTTTAAAAATACCAACATTATGTTACAAAGGAATCAGTTTGCAAAGAACATCTAAAAACACCTATTTAAAGAAATATCTCGTTTATTGCTACCTGCTATATTAAATGGATAAAGGTTTGGAACTTGCAGAATATCAGTAAATGTTCAGGAAGTGACAGAATAAAATAAAATTGGATTGCAATTATTCTTCTTTAACAGTTTTTTTTTTAAACTTAATCCTTACAATTGGCCCTCTTTTGACAATGTGGAATATATTTTTACTTATTGTTTTCTTGTGATTATTCTTACACTATTTGGTTTGTGAAGTGTAGAAGAGATTCTATAAATATTTGTAGCTATGCTTAAGTAGTAACCCGAATTAATAACTAGTATGAATTTATAAAATTGTCCGTCTGTAAAGTTTCATTGTCTCCCTTTTAACAGTTAAAGCCACAACCTAAAAGAATGACAACGTTGGTATCTGTTTGATGTTAATAAAAATGAAGTAACATTTAACAATTCTAAAAATATATATATATAAAAGTAAACTGTTAAAGAATGGACTTAGGATAGAGTGTTTATTCATTTGATGAAGTAAGCTTTTTAAAAATGACATTAAATTTATGAAAATTTAACTGCACATAATTAGCTTTTTTTCTGAATAATACAGTCCATAAAGAAAATATATAATTGAATTGAATAAAATACACTTTTATATACATACAACAATGGTGCCATTAATGCTAGCATTCCTATTTCCATATAGTCTCTAGCTGTAACATTAATGTGGCTGAATCAGTCATAGGCGTCCTGGGCCCATTTTGGGCGGAAACTTGCATTCTAGAAAGAATAACCAGTGCAATGGGTATAGTCTTTGACTTGGGTTAAATCACTCTGTTAATCTCTTTTACAATTTAACTAAAAAAAAAACTGTCATAAACTTCAAATGAAACTCCAAAGAATGCTCTTATTCTTGATAAAATAAGATCAGAAATATTTTTCCATGAGATTGATCCTGGACACAAGCCAGAAGGATATGTGTCTGTAACCTACCTGTACCAGGAGATAGAGGGCTCGGGAGAGCCAGAGGCCCTGCAGGACAATGTCATCTCTTCTCCTCTCTCTGCTGTGGCATTAAAGGATTTCTGAGGCATTGTGATCGCTGGCGGCACTGAAAAAAGAGATGAACACAGATTAAATAGAGATGAAAAACATTTTATAAACACCATTGGGACTTTCTTACAGGTACTTTTTGTTGTTAATTTTAAGCTTTAAAACTTTGTTGTTTACGTCTGTATTTATATCAACAAGACTGACTTGGTTGCACAGTAAAATAACTTTAAGACCACTGATCTGCGTGCCATTTACAATAATGAGATAATTCGTTCTAATGCTATTGTACTATTTTTAATCTATCAAACTAAACAAGAAAGTAGACATTTTAACCAATTTATATGTATACTTTTATGAAATATTTCTCAGAAAAAGACAGACAATACTATCCTGACTTACATCAATACTGAGATCTACTTGGAGCATAAATGGATTTCCTATTTGAGTTCTCATCGGTATATGTAATTCTATAAGCAATTATTCACCGCTTCAAGACAGGGCTTTCAAATTAGGTGTCAAACCATAATGTTCTTTCTGATTAACTGCACTTAATTTCTTCACACAACTATAGAACATTTTATGAAGAGAAACTGCTCAAGACATAGAGAGTATGAAATAGATTTTCATGAACAATTCAATTTTAAAAATTAAGCTTCCCCAATTTCTAACTAATTACATTGCAAAAACTGTATATGCTGCACATTTCGGACATGTTGAAACTGTTACTAAAATGTACTGTTTGCAATAAACAAATCAATAGCATCCATAATAGAAACTAAATTTCAAAGTACAGCATAAATTTTGATTTAATGCACACTTTTATGATTTTCAATTAAATGACAAAATGATGCTCTTAAAATTAATTATATTAGTAGAATTGTCTTTTACATATTTAGAAGTGTGATAACAACTGGGGTGCCTGGGTAGCTCAGTTGGTTAGGCATCTGACATTGACTCAGGTCAAGATCTCGCATTTGTGGGTTCGAGCCCCACAACAGGGTCTGTGCTGACAGCCCAGAGCCTAGAGCCTGCTTCAGATTCTGTGTCTCCCTCTCTCTCTCTGCCCTTCCCCTATGCACACTCTGTTGTTCAAAAATAAATAAACATTAAAAAAAAGTGTGATAATAACTAAATATCTCTACAATAGCATTCAGGTCAGCATTCATGCTGTATTGTTGATGCTGATGGTGCAGATAGGAGCTGATATGTATCTTAGCAATTAAGCACAATAAATCAAGTTTCTGCCTTTATGAATTTAAATACAAGGTACATTATCTGACATGCTGTCTCTAAAATAACATAATAATTACACGTATTACAATAGGATGGACTTTTTTTTCAGACATTAACTCTGCTTTTTAAATACATTGAAATTTGACTTTCTGTATCTAGTTTTCCTTCTTTTGTAATTATGGAAAAGAACACTTTAATCAAAATGTATTGCCTTTCCTTTTCTTATGATAAACATAGGTGCAAGAACACTGTCACTATTTTTATTACAACAATAAATATTTTAACCATTAAATAATTACAATGAAAATGTACTTCTTAATAGAAATCCTCTCTAGAGCAAAGTATTTGTGTAAATAGAAACGCCTCCAGTCGGAGAATCACATGCTCCAGTTCTTGTCCTATGACTGTTACTCGCTTAAACAAACTATTTGTTCCTTATCATAATTCTCTTTTCTATAAACTGAACTGCAAGATGATCTGTAAGAACTGACAAATCTCAATGTTTACATGTTATGATACAGTAGCTCTACTAATGAAATAGGTGTTCTTACTTAGAGTGTGCACTTGTAGAACAATATTACTATTGCATATTTATATAGTAGTAATTTGAAGAGTAATTCCAGAACTATTCTGAAGGATAATAGCCTCAAAACCTGCAGAAGTTTTCACTAGTTCTGATGCCAAGATGTGCAGGGAATTTGTTAGCCACTGTGTTAGACTATAGAGCACTTTTACGTATATTATCTTTGGTTCAGAATCTGCTATTGAGTTGGATTAAACAATTTTAAAAGGGATTACAATTATATTTCATCCAAATTTCTTGTCTCATAAGACCCATATGTAGTATGTTTTTTCTACTCTATTTTACCTTCTTAAAAATACTTTTTTTGTATTTGACTATATACGAAATATCTAGTTCTAATAACTTTACAAAGATTTATATTGTGTATATTATGTAGTCAATCCTTTCTGATAAATTTTGGTTTTCATTCTTCAGCTTCAAGACACATGAGAACGTGTAGGGAAGTGGCTCCAGAACTCACTAATACAAAGGTTTTGGCCCACCTTCATGTTACAATTAATTCCCTTTGCTGGCTGCAGAGGCACCAAAGATACCTCTAATTTGATGGCTTAATTCACTTGCATCAACAATGACATCCAGCGGTTCCATTTGCCTTCTGTGTCTTGCAGTCTTCCTCTATGCACTGTCTCTAAATATGTCTCAGAAGATGAAGAACATTGTACTAAGCATGGAATACTCACGTGATTCAAGTTGATCAGAACAACAATCCCTCCAAATTTATTCAGGATAAGGAAAACAACTTCCCAATCCCCAATCACCACCACTGTCAGGAAAGCTACTCTTTTATAACGCATTGATTAATCAGATCTGGCCAAAATGTATGTCATCAAATAAATTCACATGTATGTCCTCTCTCTGGCAGAGGACTACTAACATGAAGACTCATGGTCCTTTCTTATTTACTTTTCCTTGCTTGCACTCTTAAGGCTGTGTGGCATTCAGAAATTAGCGTAAGGGAGGATTTGGAAAAGATGGTAGAACAGTCAGCACCAGGCATCTGTCTCCCTACCTAGGCAGCAATTGCACAGACAGAATCTGTCTAATGTAACTATCTTGGATGTCTGGAGTCTATGGTAGGCTTGCAGCTTCCACAGGGAGGCATGGAAGGTAAGTTGTAAGCAATATCTCAAACAGGTATCTGTATAGCCATCTTCATAGCAGCATTATTCACAATATTTAAGAGTGGAAGCAATACAAATATCCGTAAATGAATAAATGGATAAGCAAAATGTGTTATATGCACAGAATGGAATACTATTCATAAAGTTAAGGGGAGCCTGGGTGGCTCAGTTAGTTGAACATCTGACTCTTGATTTTGGCTCAGGTCATGATCTCAGGGTCATGGGATCTAGCCCTGTTCTGGGCTCTGTGCTGAGTGTGCAGACTGCTTAAGATTCTCTCTCTCTCTCTCTCTCTCTCTCTCAATCTCTGCTCCTCTCCTCCACTTGCCATTTCTCTCTCTAAAATTAAAAAAAAAAGAAAAAAATTTAAAAAAGTTAATTCTGACATATACTTCACATGGATGAATCTTTAGGATGCTATGCTAAGTGAAATACCAGTCACAGAAAGACAAATACTCTATGAATCCACTAATTATGTACTTGGAATAGTCAAAATTATAGAGACAGAACTTGAAATGGTGGTTGCTAGGAGCTCTTGGGAGGGGGGATAACAGGGAAAATATGGAGAGGACAGGAGGTGAAAGAAGGGAATAGGAAGTTATTGTTAAATGGGTATAGAGATTCAGTCTTACAAGAGGAAAAGAATTACAGAGATGGATGGTGCTGGATAGTGTACATTATGAACATATTTAATGCCACATAACTTATACTTTAAATGGGTTAAGATCATAAATTTTATGTTATGTGATTTTTACAAAAATGAAAAATAAGAGAAGGGGGAAAAAAGTCACATAAGCTATCTTAGTCCTTGGCCAAGAGAAGAAATAGTCCATGTTCATGCTTAAGTGCCTGGTATTTTTTAATGTTTATTCATTTTTGAGGGAGACAGAGACAGAATGTGAGTGGGTTAGGGGCAGAGAGCGAGGGAGACACAAAATCCAAAGCAGGCTCCAGGCTCCGAGCTGTCAGCACAGAGCCTGAAGTGGGGCTCTAACCCATGAGCCGTGAGATCATGACCTGAGCCAAAGTTGGATGCTCAACCAACTGAGCCACCCAAGCACCCCTAAAGTACCTGGTATTTTTAACATTCTATATTGTTGGTCTCAATGTATATGGAACATAACTTAATTTCTTTCCTCAGGTTTTTCCATGAGTTCATTAACACATGGCTCTTTCTAATTATATAAGCACTGAAGAGAGAAAAATGAACCAACCAAGAAGCCACCTATGCAAACTTGATTCATATTATTCAAGGATGCTAGAAAATTGTATTTTTTTAAGTTTTATTCTAAGACTCCTTCTTTGATATGGAAGCAAGTATCCTCATTCTGCAACTTACCTCTTCAGCAATTTTTCATATACTTAATTGCTTATAATATCATATAGTAAAAAAAATAATTGATATTTTAATATTATGTAGACTCTCCCTATGGAATAAGATATTTAAATTATGGACAATGCATTCTCATCATGATTTTGATCATCATTACTTTCCAGTAGTCTTATTATGTCTCAATGTCTCATGTGTGCATTTTTTTTATTTGTTCTATTTTTATTTGTTTGTTTTGCTCTTCTGCTTCACAGGTTATTATATCATCTAACACCTCTCAATTTTTTTTCTTTTTTCTTTTTCTTTTTTCTATTTTTCTTTATGTTTATTTATTTTGAGATGAGGGGGGGGGCATAGAGAGAGGGAGAGAGAATCCCAAACAGACTCCACACTGTCTGCATGGAGCCCGATGTGGGCTTGAACTCATGAACCACGAGATCATCACCTAAGCCAAAATTAAGAGTCAGACTGAATCACCCAGGTGCCCCACACCTCTCAATCTTCATTGATTCTGGTTATTTGTAATAATCCTTCCTCTTATATTTATGAGGATGGTCAATTTAAAGTGCTACTTGGTAAAAATAAGTTTTCTTTGGAATGCAAGACTTAAAAAAATTTAACAAATACAGAATGTCAAATGATTAACATAAAGAAAAGCTAATTAATTGTATAATTTCATTTGGAAAAAATCTAGCTTCTTGGTTACAGCAGACTAAGCATTGTAGTCAGTTCTTTTCAAATAAACAGTGGTTTCTAATGTGGAGTGTCAGCATACTTATTACTGTCTTGTATAAAATCCAATCAATATTTTTTCATGTACTTGATTGAGAATTGGCAAATAATTGGTGGGCATATGCTGCAATATGGGAATACAGTAAAATAGTAATATAATTACAATTATCTGTTGAGTATTGAGTTCTAAAATCAATCCTATCTGAGTGAAACAGTAAGAGTTTTATTTGATTATCAGTTTACAAAATAGGATCAAACTGGCCCATTATATTCATTAAAAACAAAAAAAAACTCAAGGAAAATGTTTCCATTGGCATTTCAAATTCTTAGTAAACTCTAATATGAAAAATATCTGGTATTTGGGCAAATAAATATTGCTTTCAGTGGAAAGTATAAAAACAATGTGAAAATGTTAATGAGAACTTTATTGCATAATTTATGTTTTCTTATATTTTCCAAATTTTGCCAAATAAATCTGATTTTTATGTTCTTTTAATTTGAGTTTTAAAGTAGATCACATTCACAGGTTCAAAAATAAAATAAAATTAAGAGGAAAATTCTAGACCTTACTCTTTTCCTTGTTAACCACTTGATTATTTGTATTTTTATGCAACTATTAGCACATGATTTTATGTTTACTTCTTCTTTCCACAAAATATACCATATTCTGTACCATGCTTCTTTTCTCAAATTAATAATGCATGTAAAGAATATATTCATGTCACTATGTAGAGTACTTCCTCAAAACTGTTCGTATTGCACAGTCTTCTACCCTGTGGATAAACTATTGGCCACATGTTATATCTCCTGAGGATATCCAAATATTTATCTACTACAATCTTATCTACTGCAACCAATGTACCAGTTAATTATCTAGAAATAAAATTGATACGTCAAAGACTAAACGAATATGTAATCTTGACTGAAGAAGACTAAATCAAATTGCCCTCAGTGGTCATCACTCCAATTTTCTACTCCAACTGTGTATTATTTTTATAACCATAAAAAAATATATAAATGAACAAGTAAGAAAATAAAGCAATAAAAGTTAAAGGAAATAATTCTCAGATAATTTCCTGAAGTTAATTCATAGCTATAAGTCTAAAAGCATTGTAACCCTTATTAAAGAAAATCCAAGTGAAAAATTAAAGTTGGAAGCATGGAAAGCATTATTTTGAATTTCTTTTTGTTTCCATGTTAAGAGGCGATAACTAAATAAAGGGCCAAAGTTAATGTGAAAGATAACTCTTGTCAAAAAAAAAAAAGTCTGAAAATTTTAGACTCATTAGAGGATATTTTCATGATTAAACATGGCTATTTTTAAGCTTTATGAGTATACTGTATGACCAGCAATATTCTTTAATCCTCAAGTATGTTTCAAGGACCCCAGAAGTCCTCAAAACCCATTCATGGGGTCTTATGATGCCTTCCATTTTACCAACCACATATCTGTGTGAAAATGAATTTCTCCTGCAAAATTCTCACAATTTTCCCATTCCCAGTTACTGGACTATGCTAATGGAGGAAAAGTTCAATAATTTCCTGATCTAAAAAAGTCTTTTTCTCAGGTTCAAAAATATATTACAAAAGATTGAATGCAGCAACTGATAAGAGAATTTTTGTTTTCTTGATGGCTTCCTTTACTATGCAAAAGCTTTTTATTTTGATGTAGTCCCAATAGTTTATTTTTGCTTTTGCTTTCTTTGTCTGAGGAGACATATTCATATAGTATTTGTAAATGATGTACTCAATAAGGGGTTAGTATGAAAAATATATAAAGAACTTACACAACTCAACACCAAAACTTCAAGCGATCTGATTTAAGAACGGGCAGAGGACCTGAATTTACAATTTTCCAAAGAAGACATATAGACGGCAAACAGACACATGAAAAGATGTTCAAAATCACTAATCGTGGGGGAAATCAAAACCACAATGTATGTCAAAACCACAATGAGGTATCACGTCACACCAGTCAGAATGGCTAGTATCAAAAAGACAATAACAAGTGTTGGTGAGGATGTGGAGAAAAGGGAATCCTCAGGCACTGTTGGTCAGAATGTAAACTGGTACAAACGCTATGGAAATGTTATGGAGTTTCCTCAAAAAAATTAAAAATAGAAATACTATATAATCCAGTAATTTCACTACTGGGTTTTTACCCAAAGAAAATGAAAATGCTAATTCAAAAAGATAAATGCACTCCTCTGTTGAGAGCATTATGCTAAATGAAATCAGTCAGACTGAGAAGACAAATGCCATATAATTCACATATATCTAAACTATTTAAAAAACCAAATGAACAAACAAGCAAATAAACAAACAAAAAAACTAGACTAGTAAATACAGAGAACAAACTAATGGTTGCCAGAAGGGAGGTGGGTGGGAAGTTGGCTAAAATAGGTGAAGAGGATGAAGAGGTACAAACTTCTAGTTACAAGATAAATAAATCATAGAGATAAGAAGTACAGCAGGGAACATAGTCACTAATATCATAATCACATTGTATAGTGACAGAGGATGACGACACTTATCATGGTGAGCAATGAGTGATGTACATAATTGTTGAATCAGTTGAGTGTACATCTGAAACTAACGTGACATTGTCTGCCAAATATACCTCAATAATAATTTTAAAATTTTTTTAAACTTAAGTTTATTAATTTTGAAAGAGAGAGGGAATGAGACACAGCGAGTGGAGGAGGAGCACAGAGAGGGAGAGAGAGAGAGAGAGAGAGAGAGAGAGAGAGAGAGAGAGAGAGAATCCCAAGTAGGATCCACACTGTCAGCACAGAGCCTGATGCAGCGGTGAATCCCACAAACTGTGAGATCACAACTGGAACCAAAATCAAGAGTCAGATGCTTAACCGACTGAGCCACTCAAGCACCCCAAACATAAATTTTTTAATGTAAAAAAGAAGAAGCCACTGTTTTACTGTATTTCTCAAAATGTTGCTATTTTCTTTAACATGCTATTCAGGTTAACATACTTATTATTTTTGACAGTTCATAAATCAACATCTTAAAATTTATTTAATTTTTATTTTTTAACATCTTAAAACTTAAATAAATTAATCAAACATTTTAAAAACTTCTCATTTCAATGCCTAATACGATATTGATATGACACATATAAATAAATATGACCTACATAAAAATCCCTTGGGGAATCCACAACAATTTTACAAATATGAAGAGTTCTAAGGCAAAAACTTCTGAGGTCACCTGAGGTACAAAATGAGATAGAATACAATTTGGTAATTCAAATTAGCATTTAAAGAAAAATCTTATAAAATGGCCAAGAAAAATAATTTAAAATCAAACCCATCGTGTATGTTTAAAATTAATCTAAATGTATAAGGTTTCAGAGCATTATTCCTAGAGTTGAGAAATTCTGGAGAAATGAAGCTGTTGGGAAATGTGATCAGCTGAAGGATTTCAGGACTGGTCAAGGAAAAGACCTGACAACAAAGTGGAAGCAGTAGACAGTGGGCTTTATTTGGGGGGTGCGTGGACAAGTCGCATTAAAGTATGGATTCTTCGCAGCAGGAGCCCTTCCAGAGACTGCATATTTGGGAGGGAGAACCGCCCAGAGTGGGAGGAGTGCAAGGAAACTCCTGGGCGAAGTGGATTTGCGAGGGAGGCTTAGGTGTCTCGGTGACATCACTCAGCAGCACAGCAGAACTCCAAAGGGCAGCAGTGGCATGGGGTCGTGTTTAGGCCCCGAGTTTGTCTTGTCTACAGCTAGCAGAG
Source organism: Lynx canadensis (assembly GCF_007474595.2). Lineage (NCBI taxonomy): Eukaryota > Metazoa > Chordata > Mammalia > Carnivora > Felidae > Lynx > Lynx canadensis. Next base: position 136,293,967 of record NC_044311.2, on the reverse strand, counting down.
TGCGAGTGCACTTTTCCAAGGTGTGCAAAGCGGACTGATGCTAAATGTTAAAAATATGCATATTTTGGCTATTATTTAAAACAATGGGTGTAAAAATTTGAATTTGGTGCTAATGAGGCTTTGAGCTACTGGTCCCAACATGCTCTGAATATGAAGAAGAAATCAACATAAGGACAAATATAGGAGGCGGGGGGTCTTCTTTGGCTCATTTATATAACAGGAATGAAGGTAACGCTAATGATAAGAAAAATGTTAGGAAGAAAGGGTTATCCTGGTGTTAAACACTGTTCTGTTTACTATAATATCTGAATAAATATCAGAACAAACCATCAAATGATTATATAGCTTATAATTTTGGGAAGTTACTATTACATATTTTTTAAAAGAACAAATTTTGTAAGACCAGCATAATTTGCATCTGTGATAGACTGCCAGGAAAAAGGAGATTTGAAGGCTCTTTTCCTTTTTTTCCTCTGTAAGTTCTTTAATGTTGCCCCATTTACTAAAGCAGACACATATGGTTTTAAATACACTCTTGTCAAAAGTTAAGCAAGTAGTTAAACTTCTCCTAAAGTGTGAGCTAAATGTTCAGAGCCACACTAGGATGACAAATGAGTATCAATCAAATGAGCTTCTATAAATCATTTCAGTTAATATCTTTATTAAAAAGACACTGGGGCACCTGGGTGGCTCAGTGGGTTGAGTGTCTGTCTCTTGATTTCAGTTCAGGTCATGATCTCACAGTTTGTGGGATCGAGACCTGCATCAGTGCTCCTGCTGTCAGTGTGGAGCTTGCTTGGGATTCTCTCTTTCTCTCTTCCCCTCCCCATGCTTGTGCTCTATCAAAATAAAGAAATGAACATACAAAAAAAAAAAAAAAACCTGGAAACTCGCAGAACAGGAAACTATGGGAGGGATAACAGAGTAGAAAGAGCTTGGAAAAGTAATTGCATCAAGTATTCATGAAATTTGGGCCTCAGCCCTCAGCTGTGCATTTGTAGATCTGATATTAAACAGTACCAAGAGTATGAGAACGGACTAAAGAGATAAATCACCACACAGGTACTGAAATGGTCATTGGTACACATGCAAAAGTTGTGAAAATGTAACTGATTTTTAATCCACAAACCACAGAAGTCTGGTCACAATATGTGGCCTGAATTTAAACAGACTGTTATTTTTTTAATTTTTTTTAACGTTTATTCATTTTTGAGAGACAGAGAGAGACAGGGCATGAGTGGGGAAGGGGCAGAGAGAGGGAGACACACGATCTGAAACAGGCTCCAGGCTCTGAGCTCTCAGCACAGAGCCTGATGCAGGGCTTGAACTCACAGACCGTGAGATCACAACCTGAGCTGAAGTCGGATGCTTAACCGACTGAGTCACCCAGGCGCCCCTAAACAGACTGTCTATGAAAATAAAAATATAAATATTCTCCATAGACTGAAGTAACACCCAGAATCTCATAATGTAATATTCAAAATCCAGTATATAATCTAAACATTTTTCACCTACGAAAAACTAGGAAAATCTCATATTAATGGGAAATGTCAATGGCATGCTGACATATGTCGGATTATCAAAAAACTATTTTAAGGCAACTATTTTAAACATTTTCCAAAGAGCAAGAGTAAACTGAAGTAAGAATGAACTATCTTGAAATAAATGAAATGATAGACAACTTGCAAATATGGACAATATATTTAAAAATAAACAAATATTAGAACTAGACGCTTAAACAATAAAACACCGTGGATATGCTGGATCGATGCGACAGAGGAAAGAGTTTCTGAACATGAAAGGATGATCAGTAGAAATTATCCAATCTTCAAAACAGAGGAAGTAAAGAAAAAAATGAACACAGCTTCAAGAACTTGTGAGACAATACCAAAATATCATCAAATCTAAGAAGGAAAGGAGAAAGAGCACCATAAAAAATGTATGCATATATAAGTGTACATGTGTATATGTATCTACAGGGCTAACATCTGAAAACTTCTTAAATGGCAAAGGACATCGAACCATAAATTCAAAACCAGCTATGGACTTGAATACCAAATGGCATAAACTCAAAGATGTTCATATCCAGTCACAACATAATCAAATTGCTGAAAACAAAACATACAGAAATACAAAAGATGTATTAGCTACAGGAGAACAATAATTCAAGTAACTGGAGATTTCTTATCAGAAACCATGGAGGCCAAAAGGAGGGGAAACAATATTTTTAAAGTGCCATAAAGACAGATATGCCAAAATAAAGTTCCATGTCCAGCAAAAATATCCTTCAGAAACGCAGGTAAAATAATGCATTATCATTCTCAGATAAAAGACAATAAATCTTCTACTAGAAGGTTTGATCTTAAACGAATTAGAAAAGGAAACTCTTCAGGCAAAAGAAAAATTTTATCAAAGGGAGTTTCAAGGATGAAGAAAGAACAAAAGAAATGGTAAATATCTTTGTAAAGATATGTTTAATGTTCAAAATAGAAGGTTAACACTGTGTAATGGGGTTTTCAGCGAATGCAGGTATAATACAGATGACAACTAAGACAAAGAAGAGAGGCATATAAGGACCTATATGGTGCGATAGTTTCCACATTTCAATTGAAATAGTAAAATATTGGTTCAAAGATAAACAGGAACATTGTAATCACATGAACAACCAGAAAAAAAAACAGATATGGCCAAAAACATAATAGATAAAACAAAACAGAATACTAAATAATACATAATCCAAAGAAGGCAAGGAAGGGTAAACAGAAGAATGAAAAACAGAACAAACCGAAAACAAATCAAAACACATGGATGTTCAGGTAAAACAATGAATACTTTATTTCCAAGATTGGGGACAAGTAAGGAAGTCTCCATTCAACACTCCTATTTAACATCATACTGAAGGCCAACACAGTACTAAGTGAGAAATAAGAATGAAAAGCAAACAATTAAAAAGGAAGAAATAAATTTCTTCCAACTTGCAGATGCATTGTTGTATTCATTGCAAATCCAAGAATCTGTAAAAACACTGCTAGAACTAATAAATGTACATAACACAATACACAGGATATGAGAAAAACACAAAAACAATTGTTTTCCATATACGTACTTGCAATGAACAACTGAAGCCAACATTAAAATGTACAAAACCACATACAATAGCTCCAAAAATACAACACTTAAGGATTAATCAAAAAAAAAGTTACACATGGCATCTAAATGCTAAAAACTACAAAAATGTTAAAGAATTGAAAAAAAAACCTTCATAAATGAAGAAACATACCTTCATTTATTTGTAGACTCCATTTGTAGGGTCCGTATATTTGTAGACTCAACATTAAGAAAAAATGTCAGATTTTCCAAAATTGTTATCAAGACACTACACAATTCTCATTAAAATTCCAGCAGTATATTACTTTGAAGATAGAATAATTCTAAAGCTTAAGTAGAAGATAAACTAGAATTTACAAGTTTTTTCTAAAAGAACAAAGTCATAGAGATAATACCCCCTGATTTTAAGGTATGGGTAAAAAGCTACACAATTGAGGAGGCATGATAATGGTGCAGGGCTAGGTGCATAGGTCAATGGAACAGAAAAGGAAGTCCATAAATAGAAGCTTACAATACAACAAAAGTTTTAAAAATTTAGTTTACAAAGTGCAAAGTGCAAAGGAAACAATAGTATCCTCAGAATGGTTTTTAAATAATTGGATTTCCATTTGCAAATACATGAACCTGAGGATAGAAATCATACCATATACAAAAATGAACCCCAAATGAATCAAAGATGTAAACTGAAAACATTAAAGTAGAAAACTTGGGAGAAAAATCTTGTGACTTGGGGATAAGTGAAGAGTTCTTAAACATGACACAAAAAGAATGGTCCATAAAAGAAAAAGATTAGTCCTTGGAATTTAAAATTAAAGTTAAAAGACTTTGCTTTCTGAATTACACTTGTTAAGAGAATGAAATGATAAACCCCAGCATGGAGGAAAGTACTTTGAATCACATGTCTGAGCAAGGAATAATATCCGAAATATATAAAGACAATCTAAATTCAACAATAAGAAAAAAATGCAAAATAAATGAAAAGACACATCATTAAAGAAGCTGTTTGGAGGGCAAAACTGCATTTATAGAATTTGTAAGGAACTCTTAAACTGTAATAGTGAAAAAAAAATAATCCACCGAGAATGTCTGAAATGCAGACATTTCAAAGAGGCATTTCACTGAAGAGTATACAAGGATATAGAAATGAGAAGCACATGAAAAGGTGCACGCTATCATTAGCTACTGCATAAAACCATCACAATATCATTACAGAAATGCAAATTAAAACCACAGAGATTTCACTACACACCTATTTTGAAGTGTAGAATTAAATACAAACACACACACACACACACACACACACACACACACACACACCCAACAAACAAAAACCTGAAAAGATCCACACTGGTGAGAGTGAGAAGCAACTTGACTTCTTACACACTATTAGAGAGAATTCAAAATTATACAGCCATTGTGAAAAATGATTTGGCAGTTTCCCATGAAGTTAAAAGCATGCACTTACCATATGACTCTGCAACCTAACTCTCAGGTACTTACCCTAGATAAAGGAAAGGAAACTGATGCTCACACAATATATTGCACACGTTTAGAGCAGCTCAATTTACAATTGCAAAAAGTGGGTACACGCAACAACTAGAAAATCTCAAGGCATTATTATTCTAAATGGATTAATATATTCCAAAAAGGTTAGATTTTAGATGATTCCATCTATTTGATACTCCTGAAATACAAAATTGTACTGAAGGAAAGAAATTAGCGGTTGTTTGCGGCTTAGAGGTTGTAGAAGATGTAATTTCAAAGGGAAAAAAAATTCCCTTTTGTTTGTTTGGGGGTGATGGAATAATTTGTTTACTGATTGTAGTGGTGGGACATGAATCTATGCATATATTAAAATTCACAGGACTATACAGTAAAAATTAAAAAAAAGAGTAAAGTTGGGGCTCCTGGGTGGCCCAGTTGGTTAAGCGTCTGACTTGTGCTCAGGTCATGATCTCATGGTTTTTGAGTTCCAGTCCCACAAGGGGCTGTGCACTGACATCAGGGAGCCTGCTTCAGATCCTCTGTCCCCCTTTCTTTTTGCCCCTTCCCAGGTGCATGTGCTGTCTCTCTCTCTCAATAATAAATCAACTTTAAAAAAAAGTTTAAAAAAAGGAGTAAAGTTTACTGTATGTTAACATGAACCAAACTTATGAAAACTTTTAAACATTTACATAGTGAGTTTTTTAAAAAAATGTAATTGTTTAAGTACAATAATTTTATAATATAAATAACTGTGTTATTTAATATATAATTAAATGTATAACAATTATTCACCAGATTTAATAAGGTGACATAAAAAACAGTCCACAACTCCTGGAGAAATCAGTTCCTCATTGTTCAGAAGCAGGAAAAAAATCTCAAAAATTTCCCAATCTGAGGGAGTCTTGACTCATGTTCAAGGTATTCTTGTTCCTACTTTATCAAACTCATCCCCTTTCTTTTACTCATTACTCTGATCTGCCAAATGTATTCTGAAAACCCCTTTAATTCTTCCTGCTTGTTTTTTTTATCTGTCATGACTGCAGATTCCACATCTTCTATAGTCTTCCTGTTTCATGAAACACCTAGAATGTTGGCCACATTTCAGTTCATGGCTCTGGCTCTTTCAGAACAGCTTTGTCATACCTTTCTACCAATAGTCAACTGTCAAAACTGGAGGATGATTAAATTCATTAATTTAATTTCAAAACAAAACTGCGGGCAACATGAAATTTGGACATGGATCTGCAGATACAAAATGATTTTGAATTCAGTACAGAATGGGAGACTGCAATATTTTGAGGTCAGGATTTAGGTATAAGTAAGCAACATCACATTAAACAAAACACACTGCTAACATTATTCAAATCCTTATCATTCTCTGTAGAATTCTGTTTGCTACATTGAAATATATATATATATATATATATATATATATATATATATATTATATATATCGTATATGTGTATATATGTATACACATATACGAGAATGTCAGCTTCCAACCAAGATATACAAAGAGGTACCCAATTTATCCTACTAACTAAACAGAAGCAAGAAATCAGATGTATGGACTGTATAGAACAAGAGTTTTCAAGACATTGTGAATCAGTCAACAAAGTAGTCAACAGTGATTTCTGAAATACAAGAGGAAATGAGTGAGTCCTATTACTGTGCCAGCTAATTGTCTAGAGAGACTTTCTAAGCTGCAGTACAGAGGGGAAGAGCCCAGTTGGAGTCTGGCAGTCTTCCTGAATTGAGCCAGGGAAGGCTCTGGGGAGAAGCAAAGAAGGCTACAGTTCAAAGGGCAGAAAGCCAGACAGAAGCCAGGTGTTCAATGAGGACTTCCTGAGATCTGCAGTGAGTTTTCTTGAGGTCTTCCAGATGAGCACTGCCGAGAACATACATGAGAAGAAACTAGTGAAGCCAGGGAAAGAATTTCCCAAAAGATTCAGGAGAAACAACTTCCAAACTCAAACAGAGAAAAGAATAGTTTTTATTCCCATGAGCCAGAATTTTGCTTTAAAAATGAGAAAAAAAAACCTCATAAAATATGTGAAATAAGGAATTAAGAAAGATTTTACCTCACAAGTGGGGCAAAATTAGTTCTGGACTATTTTGGTCCCACCTGACAAAGCTTAAAAGCATGAAGGATTAAACTGTTTCCAAGTCATTCATCTGCATTCCTGAAAAAGACCTAAAATATTTAAGGAAATACAAAAACACTCAGCATATTAAAGGAGTAAAAATCCACAAATTCTGGCATCCAATTTAAAATTACTCACGATGAATAGAAGCGGGAAATATGAGACATGATGAGGGGGAAAAAATACAATCAACCAAAAGTGACCCAGAAATGGCACATTTGATAGAATTAGCAGACAGGAACATTAAAGCAGTTACTATAACTGCATTCCATATGTTCAAGACTCTAGAGGAAAGACTGATCATGTTATAGACTTAGAGAATATTTTAAAAATCAAATTTATGCATATTAAAACTATAGCATCTTAGGGCAAAATGCACAAGACGGGATTAATAGTGGATTAAACACTATAGAAGAAAAGAGAACTTGAAGAAAGCAACAGAAACTATCCACATAGTAACACAGCAAAAAAAAAGAAAATGAACATAACATCTGAGAGATGTAGGGATGTTCAAATGGCCTAGTCTATGTGAAATTTGAGTTCCAAATTTCTGTGTGGGACAGAAAACAACATGTGAAGACCTACGAACTGAAAGATTTCCAAATTTGATAAAAATTATAATTCAAGTTTGTCAGCAAAACCCAAGTACAAGAATAAGGAAGAAAACTACACCAAGGTCTATCATATCCAAATTGCTTAAAGCAAATTGCTTCAAGCAAGTGATAAAGAGAAAATCTTCAAGAATCTAGGAGAACTAGATGGGTGGGGCACTTTAGGAACAGAAGCAAAAGATAAGGATTAGGATGAATTTTTCATCTGAAATAACTCTGGCCAAAGATGTTATTTATGGCTCAGAATTTTTAAGGTACTGAAAGCAAAACAAAACAAAACAAAACATTCAATTTAGAATTCTATACTCAGCAAAATTTTATTTCAAATATGAAAGGAAAATAAATATTTTCTCAGAAATACAGTAGGTGAAGTGAATCATCACTGGCAGACTTGCACCACAAGAAATGCTAAAGGAAGTCATTCGGACATTTGGGAACAGATACCAGATGGAACTCTGGATATACACAAAATAATGAAGAACTCTAGAAACGGTAACAATGGTGATACTATCATACAAAAGTTTTCCTTTCTTTATGAAAATCCCTTAAGAGCTCATTGACAATTTAAACAAGTACATGTATAAGAGAGAAAGGTGCTATTATCCTCCACTATTATTCCCCTCTGTAAAGATATCGATGCCATCAATGCAGTAAACCCAGCCATTTATAAATATGCTAAGTTAAATGGCAAAGGGAATTTGCAGTTAATAATTAAGATTATAGATATGTGGGGCTCAGTCAATTAAGCGGCTGACTTTGGCTCAGATCATGATCTCATAGTTCGTGAGTTTGAGTCCTGCACCTGGTAAGCTTGAGCCCCGTTTCAGGTGAGCAGGTGCCCCACTCTGGGTGAGCTCCTGTGTGCCTGCTTCAGGTAAACACGAGCTCTGCTCAGGGTGAGCCTCGCTTCTCTCTCTCTTTCTCTCCCTCTCTGCCCTTTGCTCACTTGTTCCCCCTCCCCCAAAAACCATACAAACTATAGACATTAAAATGGGAAAAGTATCCTAGATAATCCAGGTGAGACCAATTGCAGGAGCCCTTAAAAACAGAGCTCTCTCCAGTTGGAATACAAAACAGAAGGCAGAAGGAGAGGCAGCAGAAGGGAGTCAGAAATATTCCAAGTTTGGGAAGGTTTTACTGTACCATTATTGGCACTGGAGGAAGAAGCTTGCATGTAAGGACCAAAGATGCCCCTCAAAGCTAAGGACAACCTTTTCTGGGTGAAATCTAGCAAGGAATTAGAACCTTAGTCCTACAACAAAAAGAGGACAAATTCTGTCCACAACCTGAGTATTAGAAGAGATTCTTCTTCAGAGTCTATAGCAAGGAGCATAATCCTGCTGATCCCTTGATTCTGGACCTAAAATAACCTGACTATACCCTGGCTGAGCCTCCTTGGGTTTCTGATGTGTAGAAACTATGAAGTAATAAATCTGTGTTGTTTCAAGCCACCAAATTTGTGGTCATTTGTTACCACAGATGGAAAACCAATGTGGGGTTTATAATTTATATAGATGTAAAACATATGACGATAATTGCACAAAAGCTGGAAGGGAGTACTGTTATTCAATGTGTGAATAGTGTAACATCACTTGAAGGAGGACTGTGAAAATCAGCTACTAAAATAACATGGCAATGATTTATAGCTAACGACACAAGATAGAAAATTAATTGATTGATACAAAATACTCCAAAAATATAAAGTACTCATAAATATAAGAAGTGAACAAAGAACAGATAAGGAATATAGAAAACAAACAGCAAGATTTAAACCTAACTAAATCAATAAGATATTTAATATAAATTGTGTAAGCAATCCAATACAAAGTCAAGGACTATCACAATAGACAATGAAAAAAAACCCCACAATACCAAACCGACTATATACTGCCTAATCTCCTAATGATAAAGCAGTCAATTCATCAGGAAGACATAATTCTAAACTCTTACGCATATAATAACAGAGTTTCAAAACTCATGAGGCAGAAACTAACAGAACTCCAAGGAGAAACAGACAAATCTATAACTTTATTAGAGACTAAATAGCCCTCTGTCAATAATTAATAGAGCAAGTAGACAAGAAGTTAAAAAAGATAAAGAACTTGATAAAGATCAAGATAACTTGATCAACGTTATTAATTGACCCTAAGTTAACTGATTACTATTAAAACTCTTAACTAAGCCAGCAAATCACACACTCTTTTCTACTGCACAGGAAATACATTTAGAAAGATCTAAATCAAAGAAAGTGTGTTCTCTAACTATATTAGAACCAGATTAGAAACTACAACAGAACAATATCTGGAAAACCCTCATATACTTGAAAACTAAATAACACAGTTCTAAATAACCCATAGGACAAATAAGAAATCAGAAGGGAAATTGCAAAGTACTTGAACTGAATGCCAAGTTATACACAACATCTTAAAAGTTGTGGAATGAAGTTAAAACAGTACAAATAGGGAATTTTCAGTTTGTTCTCTGTATTTAAACTGAGGATTGATGGGGGTTGGGGCAGAGGGGAAAGTGGGTGATGGGCATTGAGGAGGGCACTTGTTGGGATGAGCACTGGGTGTTGTATGGAAGCCAATTTGACAATAAATTTTATTTAAAAAATAGGGAATTCTCAAGCATTAAATACATGCCATAGAAGAGAAAAAAGGTTTCAATTTAGTGTATTCAGGTGTAACTTTACAAAAATGGAAAAGAAGATCAAGTTAAACCCAAAATAAGTAAAAAATATATATAATAATAAAGATTATATTAGAAATTGATAAAATAAAAAAAGGAAAACGAATAGAACACTAAATCATATCAGTTTCTTTAAGAGACCAATATAACTAGTAAAATTTCAGCCACACTGATCAGAAAAGAAGAGTGAGAATGAGGGGCAGACAGAGAAAGTGAGAGAACAAGAGACATACAGACAGAGAGACAGAAAAAGAGGGGCTGAGAGAGACAGAGAGTATAAGGTAGCAATACTGGAACTGAAAAGTCAAGATGACTACAGACTCTAAAGATATTAGCAGGATAATAGAAGGATTTCATGAACAATTTTATGCCAATAAAGTCAGCAACTTAGATGAAATGGACAAATTCCTTGAAAGGTATTAACCACCAAATTTCACTTAAAAATAGATAACTTGAAATGAATAGCATTTATCTATTAAAAGACTGAAATAGCAGTTTAAAATCTTCCTACAATGTAAACTCTAGATCCATATGGCTTTAATGATGAGTTTTTACTAAATATTTAATGAAAAAAATTAAACCAAGCACAAACTTTCCCAATATAAAGAAAGTTCTTTCCAATTCATTCAATGACGCCATTAATACGTTGGTTACCAAAATCAGACAAAGGCATAACAAGAGAATAAAACAGCAGAACAATACCTCCTAAGAAGACAGATGCAAAAATTCTTAACAAAATTTTAGGAAATTAAATCCAATGTTATATAAAAGAATAACACATTTTGGCCACGTGGAAATACAGGGTTAGTTAACATTCTAAAATTGAACAATCTATTTCACTAACTTAATAGATTAAAAGATACAAATTATGTTATTAGCTCATCATTAGATTCAGAAAAGAAGAATTTGGAAAAATCCGGAATTTTTGTTAAAATTTCTTACCAATCTAGGAAAAGGTCACTTTTAATCTGATAAAGAACATTTCTGAAAAGGCTACAGTTAACCATACATTTAATATTGAAAGAGTGAATATTTCCCCTGAAAGATTAGGTCAGGGCAATTGAAATCTCAATAATAACAAAGTAATCCATTAAAAAAAGTGGATTAAAGATTTTAAAAGGAAATTGATGCATGGTAAACAAGCACATGAGAAGATACTCAACATCCGTAGTCACCTGAAAAAGGTAAACTAAATCCTCAGTGTGAAACTACCAAACACTTACCTAACCATAAAAGGTCTGACCATATGAAGTTTCGCTGAGAATGTGGACCAACTGAAAGGCCAATACACTGCTTCTGGGAATATAAAATACTACAACCCCTTTGGAAAACAATTTGGTGGATTTTATAAAAGGAAGGTTAAACACATACATATCATATGATCCAGCCATACTTCTCACAGGTATTAACCCCAGAGAAAGAAAAGCATATATCCATGCAAAGAATTACATACAAGTGTTTATAGCAGCTTTATTTGTAAGACAAAAACTTGAAACATCCCAAGTAGTCATTTGGGTAAACACATAAGCAAATTGTGAAATATTCCTACAATTGAATGATGCTTAGCAATAAAAAAAAACAAAAATGAAATACTATTGCATGGAACAACATGGATAAATCTCCAAATCATTTTGCTGAGTGAAAGAAGTCACTTAGAAGTGTATACGCTGCATGATTACTTTTATACAGATTCTGAGAACTGTTGTGGGGAATGAGTATATTCACTTATATTCATTATCTTGATTGTGGTGATTGGTTCATATCATATATATGGCATTCATATGTACATATATATGTACATATGGTTCATATCATATATATGACATTCATATATACATATATATGTACATATATACACACATATATACATATATACACATAGCATTTTAATATGCAGTTTATTATATATATAACTCAATAAACCATTAAAATACATGCAAGATAACAAATTGTATTAGGAGATTGATAGCATAAGGGGCAAATGCCTTTACAGTAATAGTAAAGTCATTTGGATTATTAAGCCTAAGGAGAATAAAAGGTGAACAGTGATAATTATCAAATAAAATGCATTCTGTCATTGGGATAATAATATTTTTGTAAAAAAATAATTAAAAACTGAAGAAACTATTCCAAAAGTTGTTGACTGCTTTCTATATCGAAAAATCTAAGATATTTCTTGATGCTATAAAATATTACTTTTGTTCTTTTGTCCTCTTGCTGCATCATATTCTTTCCTTTAAAATAAGACCTTTCTATGAGTATACTCTACTGGAATCTGGGGAGTCCGTTCAAATATCTGAACTTAGGACAATTTTATAGAGATGAACCTAGTGCTAGGAGATCTCAAGGTAAGGAAGTCATGTAATAAGGCAGATAAAATTAAGAAAAGTTTGCTAGATGATACTTGAACTAAGTCTTATAGGGAAAATAGAAATCAGGCTGGTGTGTGTGTGTTTGTCTGTGTCTATGTGTGTGTGTAAGAGATAGACAGAATACTCATTTTACATTGAGATTGCACACTCATTAATCTTAGTAAAACTAAATGTACCTCCGTAAAGGGGGAACCCATATTGTACTTAAAAATATAATCAGTACAGGAATTAATATTACTTACAACTGGGTGTTTATTTAATTTATATCTAACTTAAATGGAAGTCTTTCTGTTTCTTAACTATTTTCCCTATTAAAAATATACATGCTCTGGATACCTACAATTTCATTGAAAGCCATAGGATATGATGTTAAAAAAAAAAGTAAAATCAAGACATACAGATCATAAGTAATTTACAGTATGAATAAAATAGTGGCATTGCCTCCTAACTTATCCTTTAGTGCAGCACATTCTGAAGAACAGAATCATGAATATCATGAATGTAATTTAGACACTAATTGTCTTCAATGTCATTCATCTGTACAATGTCAGGTAATACTTAGATGGTGTCTTTCACTTTACTGATTCCATGAAATGTAAAATATTTTAATTACAGTATCTTGTGGCCACTATAAATTTCTTGAAATTTTCATTGTTGATTTTACAAATGATGGTGTTCACATTATTAACCAAATGTTAGAGAAACATTTCAAAGACCAATCTCTACACGACAGCTAGGGGATGGGTGAGTTCAGAACCAGGATCTGATTCAAGTAATAAGATAATTTTGTCTTCTCTTATAATTAGAGATTGAAAATAGGTTGTAAAATAAATGTATGTTTTTCTACAGCCTTATAACATAATATTATGCCCTTTAAGTGTACCTGGGAAATTCTGGGCAAAAGAGAAATACGGATTGAAGAAAAGGTAAGAAACTGTATTCACTTTTCACTCCAACTATTTATGTTGAGGAGATAGGCAAAGAAAAATGTTCATAGATATCCAAAGATGATTGATCTATCATCTTTCTTTCTTTCTTTCTTTCTTTCTTTCTTTCTTTCTTTCTTTCTTTCTTTCATCTGATAGAGTGCATATTTAGCTACATATCAACAGGGAACAGGTGTTTTCTGACTGATAAAAAAGGCAAAAGGCAGGAACAAAGTTCCGAATAGCTGGGGAAGACCCCGTAGGATCCATACGCATTCTTCCCAATAACCACGGTCCTACAGCAACCTATAGCTTCATTATGATACATTTACATTGCGGTTTTGACCACCTCCCAGCTGGGGAAGGCCGCCATGATACTTCTGACAAAGAACTCCCAAACTCTCCCTCTGGACAGGTAGGAGAAGTCCCTTAGATGAATGAAAGCAACTCCAGTCAGAAACAGCCCTATGACTCATAACATATGCAAACATAACAAGAAAAGATAATCTTGACCCCCGGTGAGGTCGCCACCTCTGGACCTGCTTGCTCTCAGACCTTGAGAGTGCACTTTCCCTTTGCCCATTATTAAATACCTGCTTGCTTAAGAGTTTGGCTCTGAATTCTTTTTGGCCAAACTCAAGAGCCAAGGCTGGGGAACAGGCCTCGCCGCTAACATATGTATCATATTTTCTATATTATGGAAATTTCTAAATGTTGGATAAAAGTAAAAAGAAAAAATATTCTATATTTTCCCAGTTATCTAATCTTTCATTTATTTGTTATATACTTTTAATGTTTATTTTTGAGAGACAGGGAGAGAGAGAGAGAGAGAGCAAGGGGCAGAAAGAGAGGAAGACACAGAATGTGAAGCAGGCTCCAGGTTCCGAGCTGTCAGCACAGAGCCCAATGTAGGGCTCCAACCCACAAAATGCAAGATCATGACCTGAGCCAAAGCAGGAGGCTTAACTGACTGAGCCACCCAGGCACCCCAAACTCCTAATCTTTTAAACTTAATTGGATCACTAAGGATAGAAATATTAACATCATAAAATATCTGGTTTTGACAAATGCTTATTTATTGACTCCTTGAATTATATATTATACATTATTGCTAAAATTAGAAATTCCATAATTTGCAATAATTAACTGCTCTGAATGATTAATTCAATTGTATTATTGACATACAAGAGGCTAGTTCACTGTATTTTATATTGTTATATTTCCTTTATGTTATATAACATTGCATAAAATTTAAAGAGAAAAAAATTTGACTTTTCATTTTTTTATAAAAAGAAAAGTACTTTTTCCAATTTTCTTAATTTTAAGAAATGGCTAGAAATGGGTAGGAATACTGTCTGAGGACCACTGCATTAACAAAGTGCACTCACTGTACATTCTGACACGTACTTGCACAAATATCTTCTGCCATTGTCATTTACCATTGATTTAATGGTAATGTTCAAAGGAAGACTAAAGACACAATCGCTTTAAAATTATACTACTAGGTATTTTCCCTTCACTCTACATTGTTCCTGCCTCCATTATCCCAAGTTTGAATTGGCAATTAGTGGATCACTCTTCACAAATGTACAAAAGATTCAGAAAATAATGAATCATTATACTTTAAAAGAGCATTTTATAAAAATAACTCTCTATTGACCATATTTTAAATTTAAAAGTTATTTCTAGGTCTGTCTTTTATATGGACATTTTCTGAGTAGTTTTAGAGAGCATTTTATTTAACTAAGTGCTAGGAACCTGATGAAGGAGAATGGGCACGTGTTAAAAAGAGAAATGATTTTGATCCTCTTTTAAAGAAATGTATCTGAGATTTTTATAGTAGTATGTGTGTGTGGAAGGGTGTATAATATGATTACATAGTAAAAAAGAGTGCAGGAATTTATAGAAAAGATGGACAGCCAATTTATCAAATGTGTAATAATATAATAAGGTATAATAATAAAAGGAAGGCAGCTGATGAAAGATTTGTGAAAATTTGTTAGGTATGTTAGAAAGCTTACTTGAAAATCCAATAAAGAGCAGATGTAAACACATAAAACTGTGGAGAAATATTTCAGAAATATCCAGAGTACATCAAGGAGAGACAGGTGATTAGAAATAGAATATTGAAATCATGTGGCAAGCTTTCTCTCAAATTATCAACCAGACCCATCTTTGAATTAATTTATCCACATCCTAACTCATTTTGGACTCACTTCCTCCAGGCTCATCATAAAAGATATCCTCTTTATGTGCAAGGTATATGTTCCTTATAAATGTCTAACCACTTCCTCTATTCTTTAATTCAACCTTGTGATGTTTCCCATTTAACAGTTGATCCCAATAAGCTGAGGTAACAAATATTGTGACTTTGCTAACTTCATCCTTCAATGAATGCAAAAGGTACATTTATCCTTCAAGTCACTGCAGTATGAATTTTGTCCAGGCTATTCAGATGATATTATTGACCCTAATGTCTCTTGTAATCTCATAATGGTCAAATTCAGCAAATATATTTCAAGTCTCACTATATGGGTCACATTTGTTTGCATTTAGTATGCTGGAAACCTAAAACCCACACTAAAAGTATTCAAATTACCCTTGATTGCTCTAGCCTCTGTGACATACATGTGATACAAAGGCTTTGTTCCGAATAATACCTGATTATATACCTTCCCCTTCATTTCTTTGTCTTTTAGCACAAGCCCCAATTATCTCTCACTTGAACTCACTTCCTCTCCCTGCCTCCATCATTCTGTCAATTTCCTTGCTCTCTAGTTTGGATGTCAGTTCATCTTTGCCTCATAGAAGAGAGTCCATAGTCCTCTATGATCTGACCCTCTGACTCTCCAGCTATATCTCATCTAACACTACCATCACTCCCCAAAATATCACATTCCAGTCACAGTTATTAGGTATTTTTCACATCATACGATTTTTGTTTTTGCACAATCTGTTCTATTTGTCCTTCTGTCTCTCTCTTTCTCTCTGTTCTAAAAGGTAGCACTTTTCCACCAATAGATTTATCCCAAATACCAAGGAAGTCTCCCCTTAAGCTACATTAGATGCTCCTTCTTATTAAAAAATAGTCTGTGAATATCTATAAAAATTGCCTTTAGTAAATGCTTTTGTATCCAACTGTCCCATAAACAATAAGGGACTTTAGTAAAGTTGATTATTTTAGTAAGATAAAACTTAAAGTGCCTTGAGGGAAATGATGATACATTAAGCCCAATAGTATTTTGAGCATAACATAGTGTGAAACACATAGCTAGCACTTCATACGTACCTGTTGAATCAATACACAAGTGCAATATAAATTAATACTGAAACTGCAGTCAAAAATCTTCAGTTGGATTTCCAATTGTCTGATAAGGTGATAAGAAAATCTCAAGAAATGATCACCATCAGAAGAAAATGGGATTATACGACATCTGCAGCATACTCAGGGAAGTAATTTCAGAAGTATCCCTAGGTCATATAGTGTTTAATTTGCTTATTTAAGTAGGAAAAGGCCACTGGCACTGCATTTGCCTGTTTTTCTGCAATAAACAACGGTTCTAAAATTCAGGGCTTAAAAAATGTGCTCTATTTATTATTTATGTTATGTGTCTGCACCTGCAGATCAGCTGTGACTCTGCTCCACATGTCTTCATTGTGGTATCCAAGGTGACGGAAAAGTCTCTCTTTGGGGTCATGCTAGTTTCATGTCAGAAGGAAAGAACATGATAAAAAAAAAACCGTATCATTCTTCTTGCAGCCTAATTTCAGTCATAGTGTATATTGTTTGGTTATACGTGCCACTGGCCAGGACAAGTGGCTTCATCAGTTGGGTGGGGGTGCACAACTCTCCCACTGGAAGCGCCACAATCTACATGTCAATGAGCAGTAATGCATAACCTCTTCAAGGGAGGAAAGAAAGTGTTTGCAAAAAAACTATACACAGGCATTGAGAAATATGATAAGAAAGTCAGAGAGGGAGTTAAGAAAAAAAAATATTCCTAAGATTTAGTATTGTTGGTACCAAAGAGGAACCTAGCAAAAATATCTTTCAATTATTTATTGAAACAAAAGCATATGCATTGGAAGAAAAGAAACACGAGGGAAAAATTTTCAAGGAGCAAAAAATAAAAGAAAGAACAGAGCTTTTTCCAGAGCTAAGATCTCACAAGGAAGCAGTGAATATACATAAATAGTTGCTGGAGTCTTTGGTCAGGATTCCAGGGCACTTGAGGGGGAAGGAGACAAAGAAAGGAGGTCCAGGATAAAATCCAAATCATGATAAAAAATAAGTAGCAATTAAGAGAGAGGGCTCTCAATATAAGTTGAGGAAAAGGTCATAGAACAGGTCATATTTGTAGTTGAAGAAAGATAAGGTGGATAAAGCTATTGCTTTTATATTATTGTTATTTTTTGCAGCCTCGAACTTTCCACTGAAATATCTTCAAGAGGTTTTATAAGAGAGAAATATTAAGAAGATACTTTTAAGGAGAGCTCAACATTTAAAAGGAGCCAGTAACAGGACAAGAGTCAATAAGACTGTAGCAGAATGACTCTTCTGTCTGAAATAAAGGCAAAATGTGAGAGAAAAGCACAGATGAACTGGTGGCATTAGTCAATGCATTCCCTTGACAGGGTCCAAACGTATCATCCAGAAGGCGAATAAATCGATGGTTGATTTTTGTGAACACTGTTATTTTGAAGAAAAGTGATGCCAGGAATTCTAAGGTATGAGAGTTTTTGACCATAAAGGGGAAATGTGACTAATTAGAATGAGTGGAGATAAAGCAGTGTTTGAGCAAAGGTCAGATTAGGATCTGTAGTTGATTCTGTTAGAGGAAATTGGGATGTGGAAGGAGAATGATTTCCCTTTGGGAGGGTCAGTGGGATGCAGACAGAACAGAAAACTACCTACAGGATTGATTTGAGTGGCACAAAAGAACACAATCCAGTGTTTATCCTCTTGTGAACCCTGGCATAATAGGAATAGATATACAGAACAAAATATTCCAGTTTGAGCGCTTACCATGATGGACTCGAAGATTCAAACTTTGTTAATTGAAAACAATTTGCTTCCTTCAAAATAAATGTAATCATATATAAAAATTCACAGGTCAACTAGTGTGGAAACAGATTAGGACATTTATAAATGTGTTAAAGTATTTAAAATATTAATTTAATATTAATATTGTATTAAAATTACAATAGCAAAATAGTTAATAAAGGGTGAATATGCTATGTCTGCCAGATATCGTTTATTTTTTTATTAAAATTTTTTTAATATTTATTTATTTTGAGAGAGAGAGAGAGAGAAGGGAGGGGCAGAGAGAGAGAAGGGAGAATTCCAAGCAGGATCCAAACTGTCAGCACAGAGCCCAACATGGGGTTTGATCCCATGGACCCTGAGATCATTACCTGAGCCAAAACCAAAAGTTGGATGCTTAATCAACTGAGCCCCTCAGGTGCCCCTCATTTCTTTTTATATCATATTTGAGTTACTGTTTTAGTGTAAAAATATGGGCTTGATTTGACATATATATATATATATACACACATATATACATATATATGAATATATAACATTTAATAGTAAATATATACTGCTTCCAAAACTTTACATATAATACTAATATTATAATCTCCATTTTCATAAAAGAATACTGAACACAGTATTTGCTTGTGACAAAATATATTTATATATGGCAACAAAAATTATTTTGGAAATAAAGCACACTAGAAAGTTAAGTCAATAATTAAACTAAATAATGTAAGTTATGTATGTGTACTGTATATAATAAAGACAGAAATAGTTCAGAGATACTCATAGATAATAGAAATAGATGGAGATATAGCTACAAACCTCCATTTTAAAACTATTCTTCATGCACTGAAATCTTCCACCCGTGTGGAAGGTCAAAATCTCCAGACTATAGTGCTCTTCATAAATACCAGACTCAACACCTCTAAAAAAGAAAAGCTTTTCCTCTGAAGGCCTGGCACTTTGGCCTCCTCCATGAGCATGTGCAATTTCTACGAGCCTGTCTAGCTTCCCTGTCATAACACCTATTCTATTCCATTATATTATCCACAAATCCCAATTAATTATAGACTTGGAGAAGGAGAGAAAAAGATAGCAGTGTTTTAATATTCTCTTTGTCTTTCAGCATGAACTTTGTGGTTCAACTGCCTTTATTGCAGAAAAGGAAAGACCAGTGAACTCTTTCAGAGGTATATGAGATTCCTAGTGTTCTCCAGTCTTAAAGAACTGGAGAGCTAGCTCGTGGCGGGATGGGGAAAGGATATAGAAGACAGATTTATTCCTCCCTGTCCCAGCCCCAACTCATAGGAAATGTGTGGCTAACTCCTTAATTTTGATTTTGTCTATCCCAGAAAGAACAAATGACATTCTGCTTATAGAACCCTGTGGGATTATAGGTACCACTAACTTTTTATTTTAAAACAGAAGAAAAACCAAAAGTGCATTTTGTGCAGTGTTAGTACTAATATTTCCATATGGCTGAGGCATGGGCTACTCATGAATGAATGTTAGGGAAGAGGGGTTGGTGACCATAAAAGAAATCCAATGCCATGAAAAGTGGTTTTAATTTTGTCTCAAAGGTAACAGGAAGCATTGACAATTTTAAGTGGTGAAAGGTTGGATGGAGAAGAAGTTGAATTATGGGACTGAGAGAAGAGGAAACAGCTTGTAGCAATTCAAGAAAAAGAAGAAAAGCAATTTGAAAGGGCAGCACTCTTATGGAGGGCATCATGGTAGAATATATTTGAGAGATGTTAAAAAGTGTGTTGCATATGTCAATTATAGATTAGATCATCAAAATGGAGGCACTAGGAGGATAACATTAATATATCTTCTGGTCTCATAGAATGTCATGTTAACACAGGCAGAAAATACAGCAGGAGAAGCCAAATTTGGAAGAAGAGATGTCATCGTGATGCCATAAACTTAGTTATTAATCTCCTTGTGGATTCAATTATTAAATTTAAATTTGAGAAAACCTACAAAACTGTTAAATAGATTAGTTTAAGCCACCAGTGATTCATGCAATTTAAAAGTCAAATCTAGTATGACACTTTACTATGTTTCACTTGGCATTCTTTCAACAACTACAAAGCCAGCAAAAAGGCAACTACTCCCTTACAGAGTAGAAGAGTGAAAGAAGATGACAGTGTTAAATAAGTCGCAGATCCTGCCCGTGAGACTATAGACAGTGTAATAGATGTGATCATAGAGGTGGGGAGATTTCCTCCAGGTACGAAAAAGGTTATTAAAGTGCCGTATTTACAGGGTTGCCCTTTTAATAAAAGTATTGCTAAAATGCAACAATAAAATATGTACAAATTATTCTCTGCTTACCATTAACAATAACGATGATATCACGGAAGTCAATTTCTCCCCTAGCTTCCACTCTTCCTTCACACCTGTATATACCTTCATCACTTTTATTGATGTTGAGAATCTGCAGATTATTGTTGGCTAGCATAGCAAAGCGATCTAGAAAGTAAGCAAAGGGGAGGAAATGATATCAGTAATTGAAAGCAGAGTCCAGTATGTTCTAAATTGCTAAGAGTTAAAATATGGCACTTGTCTGACACTATCAAACTTTTCATCAACAAACAAATTCAAATTTGAAAGTAAAATGTAATTTCATGGCTTCAATTTTTCCACTCCACACTGCCTTGTTACACCTTTTTTTCTAAAATACATTCAAGACTTTATTTCCACATAAAATGGTTAGGCTATTATTTTCCCCTTGGTACTTTGAATGCAGAAATGATACACAAAAGAACAATGCTGAGAGATTAGATATTGCAGGCATGAAGACATTTTGACTGCAAATATGTAGCAACTAAAGGGTGGAAAAGGGTTAGAAAATTGATTGAATAGGCTTCCTTACACAATAATTAAACTAATAATTTTGTATACCCTTAGGAGAAAGCTAAATGATACAGTAATACTCAAGTCACATAAAGGACATATAAAATGGCCATATCTTGAATTTATTTGAATTTTTTTCTAAATGCAAGATAATCCACTTTAATAATGAATAGATTAGACTTTATTAATTTTATTTCAAGATTCCATTTTGTGTATGAGCGTATGCACATGAATATACATAAAAATAGGCTGTTAGAGGGCATGCATTAGTTGATTGCTTAAAATAATCTGGCTAGCCTAGGCATCATCTCAGCCTGAACATGTTTTCCATAATGTCTGGTCTGTTTTTTTTAGTCATGGCAATTTTGTTGCAGTGCTAGGACCTTTTCTCTTCTTATCAAGTAAACAATATTCTCACATCTAGTCCATTCTGAAACATGTTGTAAAAACAATATCTTAAATTTCATCAGTTAATATATCATTGAACATCATCTTTTTGGTATGCATAGTATTTGAGATACTTTGGTAAATATGAGAGAGACATCCTCAACCCCGTTGTACCTTTTGGTAAAGTAGAAATGGCATTAGTTTAAGGTGCTCTCCTCCAGGGTATTTACTGTTATACCATTAAAGGTTACTTTTTGGACCTATTCCAATGTTTACTGCTCTTCCCCTGTCTGCTGGCTTGATAGACAGGTAGGGTAAACATGGAAGCCGCATGAGAAAAAGGTACAGCTTCCCTCAGCTTGGATCACTGAATGGATGGCTGGGGCTGCCGACTGGACATAATCTGCTATATTAGGTTGTTTTGGGTTCGATTCAGATTTGGGATTCATTTGCCATAGTGATTCCTTAATACAATTTCTTAATGCCATACCAATTCTAGTTTGGACTACAAATACAAATAGGAGAGTGATCAGAATATGAGAAGACTGCGCTTAATACAGGTAAGGAAGAGATAATTAATAAAGAGCGGAAATAGGTAGATTCAGAGGCTCCCGGAAATAGAAAATATTGATTGTAAAGCAAGAGACACATGATTTTCAGCTCAGGAAGGACAATAGTCCCCCTTATTTATGGCTTTGCCTTCTGCAGTTTCATTTACCTTCAGTCAACCGTGGCCCGGAAGCAGATGATCCTCCTTATGACATCTTACCAGAACTATATCACAATGCCTATGTCATTCACCTCATTGCATCCCATCATGTAGGCATTGTATCATCTTGCCTCATCAAAGGAAAAAGGGTGAGTACAGTACAATAAGCTATTTTTAGAGAGTGGCCATATTCACATAACTTTCATTACAATAAAATTGTTGTAATTGTTCTATTTCATTATTAGTAATTGGTGTTAATCTCTTAATTTATAAGTTAAATGCCTAATTTATAAATTAAACTTTATCATAAGCACATTTTTTTAGAAAAAAGTATATACAGGGTTTGGTACTTCTGGTAGCCACTGGGGAGTCTTGAAATATATCTCCTGTGGACATGGAGGGACTACTATACAAACTTTCCCATAATATTTATTTCTTCTTTAGGTTGACCCAAAGAAGAGAGACACAAATTTTTATACATACGCTTTCCCTGGTAAATTTTCCTTTTCTCTAAGAAAAGCCTGGAGAAAAAGAATCCTCAAGAAATTTTAAAGTTTAACTCACAAGAAGTCCTGGAATAACTCAGAACTCCTAAAAATTAAGAACGTTTCAAAGTCAATTAAAAGAGCCTCTACTTGAGCATGTGGCTGGAAATTAGAATGAGAAGCAATTATAAATTGTAATAGTTCAAACTTAGGGATGCCCATAATTATACCTTGATTATTGTAGTATTTTTAAATTACTAAAATGTATTATCCTTTAACTATAATGTTCTTTAACACTTATAGGATACTTAGTTACAAAATTAGTAAGCAGAAGAATTATTTTAATCAGGAAGACAATATTTGATATAAAAAGGAAAATGACTTGAATGTCTATAATACATATTTTGATAGGAATAAATCAATCTTTCTTCTAATTGTAAACTTTTAATCAAATGGCCATTTTAATATAGTATTTCTACTGTCTGAGAGAAGTTATTAGAACATTAGAAAAATAGCAGTTACCTGCTAAATGTAAATACATCCCAATGTTTCCATACAGAAAACAAACCATGTGAAAATTGCATGTCAAATTGTAGATATGGGTGTCAAGTCCATGGAATGATATAGTGAACTATCAAACTGAAGTACATCATGAATATGTGCTTGAAGAAAACACTTGAAGAAAGCACTGCTTCAATCAATTACACATAACTATGGATATCAGGACTATTTGACTATTAGAGATTATTAGCTTCTCTCAATTATACAGAACTTCCGTGTTTTTTTTAATTTCATTATTGCATTAAAAAATAAATGAAAAAATGTAATACTCAGTAAGTGATCTGCTTTATGCTTCTTTAAGGAGATTATTTTCTAGCCCTCTTTTGTTCTCATTCCCCAGCCACTGATGATATGTCTCATCTACCCTTATGGCTTCAATTGCCATCTATATTTTGAGTCTCCCAATTTTTCTTCAGACAAGACCATTACCTGAATTAGAAAAGTCTGTAACAGTATAGCAGATGTACCTACTGAAAAGGGTTGGAAATACTTTAATCTCAACAAACTTAAAATTCACTGTACTATCTCCACCTGAAATTTCTCATATGGTCTCTCCAGTTCTGTCTTAGCATGTCTGTACATTGAACTATTTGCCCGAGTCCAATTCCTTGAATCATCCTTGACTTCTCCATCTCCCTCCATCTACATATCCAATTAAATCCCATGTCCTGTCACTTCCCCCTTTATCATTACTTAGTCTAAATCTCCTTCTCCTTCAGCAATTATTTCATTAGGGTTTGAACTGTTATCAATGCCTGGAGTTTTGCTTTGACTACCATCCAACTCATTCTTCTCACTGAAGCACTAATATCCTTCCCAAATTCATATCAGGTCATGTTACTGCTCTGATTAAAATGCTTTAGTGATGTTGCTTTTGGATAAATTCCTTAGCAGAGATGTCAGGGTCATTATGACTCAGCTCAACCTTCCTTTTCAGTCTCCTATCTTATTAGTTCTTTATGACCAACCCTAGTTTATATTTATCTATTAGTATAAGTATTCCAGTTGCACTTATTCATAAACTTTCATTATAATAAACTTATTCCAGGTTCTAGAGCACCATTCATGGTATTTTTCACCTCCAGGCCACTGCAGATGATCTCCCTCCTGACAAGTCCCCACCACTTAAGTGTTACTTCTCTATTCAGCAGGCATCTTGGACTCCCACCTCTGCCCTAACTAGTTGAGGTATTCTTTCTTTATTATCTTCTATCATTACACTTTCCTTCTCATAGACTTCAACATACTTTGTTTTCACTGATTTCTCTATTAATCTTTTCTACTAGATTATTAGCATTTGAAGGCAGTGAACTTGTTTATCGAGTTAACTATGAATAACAACCATCTAGCATGCTAGATGGCACATAGTAGGTTTTCAACAACTAGTTCAAAATTGAATGAATTTCTATACTGGAGGAAGATTACATAAAAAATATTGAACAAGATGATTTTATCCACAGTTTTTGATGCAATCATTTGGCAATGATCAAAGCATTTAGAATATTTTAGAAATAACTTTCAAACTGGCTGAGGTTGAAACAGGCATCTGCGATGTCATATCCCTCCATTGAGGGATCCTAAAAGTCAGGATTTTCAACTTTTGTAACAAAATGCCACCTTTACTTCCTAAATGCTTAGGTTATTTAGCATATGGGTTATTTTCAGCAAGTAGCATGGAAAGGACCTCCACTCAGAATATTTTGTTGGAATTTTAATTAAGAATACCTGCCATACAGCTGCTACCAAAAGCATGGCTAATAAGATGGACATTTCCAAGCCTTCATTATTTCATCTAGAGCCTGCAAACTTTACTCACGCACCACATTAAGGCTTCAGAAAGTTACCTGGATACACCATATTCTTCTAAATCCCCTTATATGTTCCTTTCAAGGTTATAACCCTAATCTTTTTAAAAAATTTTTTTTAATGTTTGTTTATTTTTGAGAGAGACAGAGACAGAATGCGAGTGGGTTAGGTGCAGAGAGAGAGGGAGACACAGAATCGGGAACAGGCTCCAGGCTCTGAGCTGTCAGCACAGAGCCCAACACAGGGCACGAACTCACGAGCCATAAGATCATGACCTGAGCCTAAGTCAGACGCTCAACAGACTGAGCCACCCAGGCGCCCCTGTAAACCTAATCTTATTCCATCAGCTTTAATAAAGGGATCATACAAGGTATAATCAGATGAAGAATATTACTTCTTGTAAATTCATTATGAATGTACAAGCTGTCCAACAATAAACTACGTGGCAGGTTCCTCTGATATTAAAAGGTTAGAAAAGCTTGCCCTTCCTCACAATTCACCTAATTCCTTTATGTCCTAGAATTAAAAAGAAAAAAAAAAAGATGTCATTTCTTTTCTTTGCTTGCCATGCAAT
Organism: Lynx canadensis; assembly: GCF_007474595.2. Taxonomy (NCBI): domain Eukaryota; kingdom Metazoa; phylum Chordata; class Mammalia; order Carnivora; family Felidae; genus Lynx; species Lynx canadensis. The sequence goes on along the minus strand of NC_044311.2, from coordinate 136,268,210 downwards.
TCAGAACTAGGTTTCATGCTTACTCTAGACTAGTCCCTTCACTTACATGGGATTTTTTTTATTCTAGATAAAACCTGAGTGTCTATAATTTTGGTAAAACTTCTTCTCAACATTTAAAAACTCAATGAGAAGGAAGGAGAAAGATCAATGTCATTTTGCTGAGAACCTGATATACACACAAAAATTTTATTCATTCATTTAACAAATATTTATTATATGCCTAAAGTCTTATTTGAAACTCACAAGCATTGTTTAAAATAGAGATAATAACCCACTGTTTACACATACAGAATCTGAGTTAGAGAACACTTAGAAAAGTTATTCAAAGCATCACGGCCAAGGAGTAGAGCCATAATTGAATTCTACCTTCAAATACGTCCGTCCCTGCATACTGGAGAAAACTGTGTGAGTTGTGGCAGAGAAGCAGTGCTCCTCCAACACCATCACACTGGACTACAAGTCCTGGCTTTGAGGCTTTTGTTCCATGTGTCTTTTAAAAACTATAATTCAGGGGCGCCTGGGTGGCTCAGTCAGTTAAGCGGCCGACTTCGGCTCAGGTCATGATCTCGCGGTCCGTGAGTTCCAGCCCCGCGTCGGGCTCTCTGCTGACAGCTCAGAGCCTGAAGCCTGTTTCAGATTCTGTGTCTCCCTCTCTCTGACCCTCCCCCGTTCATGCTCTGTCTCTGTGTCAAAAATAAATAGACGTTAAAAAAATAAAAATAAAAAAATAAAAACTATAATTCATTTCAAAACCTTCTTGTAATTAAGGTTTACAATAAACCAGATGTACACTTGAAGCCTAAGATGAGGCAATGTGAAAATGTTTAGACATTGTCATTTAACTTCTATACAAGAACTGCCTTTTCTTTATTATTGAGGGTAAAATAGCTGAAAATACATTATACAATGTACTCATGTGATATGTTAATAAAATATAAAGCAGTTGTCCTAAAATAAAATAAGAGGAAATAAAGTACCATTTCTCACCTATTATAATACAGAAAAAGAGAGTTAGTCGATAACTGACAAGCACTGAAAATGCCAAGACCAGAAAAATTATCTCAAAATTAAAAAAAGACTATTAAACATGATTATGATACATTCTCTGTACATACTCAAAAATAGATACTATCTGCTTTCTCTCCTTTATGCTATAAAAGTTTTATCTCTTAGAAACACACAACGGAATCATCCAAGATGGAAAGTATTTAAAAAGATTCAATTATTTCGTATCTCTCTGCAATGCAGGTGCATTGAAAAATATTCTAAATTGAAAATGCTCCCAATGCACAATGGTAAAATAGCATAATGTAAGCAAATTATGCTTTCAATTTCAGATGTCATATTATTCTGGAATTTTAGCTCAGTCTGAATCAAAATTATGAAGACAATTCGAATGAATGTACTTTTCTGTCTATTATCCATATGCATCATACCATAATATTTAGAACATGTAGGTGTCTTTGAGAGAACAGTGCCAGAATAATAAATAGGATTCATATGGTTATTATTTTAAGATTACAGAGTAGCCCATGGGATCATGCATAAACTGTAATATATAGAATTTGAATGCATCAGGATTAATTCTTTCATTTACTTATTACCCTTCTACAGTTTTTACTAAGTTTTTCTTGAATAGGATAGGGGTAAGCAAACTTTTTCTGTAAATCTGCAAGTGATAAGTATCGTAGACTTTGTAGGCCACATCATCTGTATCACAGCTGTTCAACCCTGTCCCCAAAGCAGCCATGCAAACTGTGTAATGGTCAGGATTGGCTGTAATCCCATGACACCACACAAAAACAGCAGAGAGGCTGACTGTGGCCCAAGACCCATGGTTTGCCAACACCTACTTTAGAGCTGGAAGGTTCTCAAAACCGTTTGATACTTGAGATCAAAAAAAATAAAATTTCTCCATTCAGTCAGGAGATTCAGTCTCTTTAAAAATTGCAATATTATTAGAACATATAATTTAGGGAGTTACCAAAATACTAACTGTCGGAAATAGCGGTGACTTCCTCATTATGATACAACCAGCTGACAGCAGGGGCAGGTGAGCTGCTAACTCGGCACACCACTTCTGCATCCTCCCCTTGTTTGAATTCTTGAGGAGATACCACTTCTCTGAAAGTGAGTTTTTCTGCATCAAGAAAGTAAAACAAACCGTAAAAGTATTATTGCTCACTTCTCCCAACAAAATATTCCAAAATCTGTGTGTGGATTGATGCTGCAATAAAATCATTAGTTAACGCTAGATCTTTTAAAACCTGATTCCAGATAATGTGATTCCTCTACTTGAGAACTCCCCATCTCACCGAGAAGAAAGGTCAAAGTCCTCGCGATGCCAGACTAGGTCCTATGTGAACTGGAGTCAGCTCCCCAACTCCAATCCCAGTATCTTCTCTCTTTTCCAAGTCCCTGTGATCCAGACTGTCTTCTTTGCAATTCCTTGAACACTCCAGGTTTGTTCTCATCCTTGGCCATCTGTGCTCCTTTGAATCCCTTCAGATTTCTGCTGCACCTTCACAAGTAAAATAACCATCTCCGTTCCCCATTCAACTCCTCTCTTTACCCCTTATTTCCTTCACTATAGAATTCTACAGCATGGATATCTAGCATTCACATATTTTTCTAAGCTCATTCATTGGTTGTGTTTCTCCGCTCACTAAAATATAAGTACCAAGTAGCCAGTGACATTTTCTGTTTTAGTTACTACTCCTTATGACTTACAATATTGTCTGTTATGTAGTAGATACCCAGTAAGCGTGTTGAATGAATGAATGAACATGGATATTTATGCTTGTTGAGAAATTTTCACAAAAGTTATTCATTGTTCTTGCCAGGAACAAAAAGTCATTTCTTTAGTATACAAACGAAACACCAGCCACCTTCCTTTGCATCATTCAAAGTAATGAAAAATCTGTCCAAATATTATGTCCATGAAATGACAGCTTCAATTTAATTTTTTCTACTTATCAAATAGGTGCAGTAGGAATCACATAAACAAATATACTACCTTTTCTTAAGGAGCTTAGAAACTAAAAGGAGTAGGGGGAGTCTAAATCAGGAAAAATGAGGACAATACTATCCCAACAAATTGCCCTGCACATCAAAAAGGAAGTCATGGCATGGGAAGACTTTGCCTTTTTTTCTCATATCGTATCTCCAAAATAATAATAACAATAAAGCTGTAGGGAGGGGGTGACTTATGAGTTATTATTTCAAAAATTTGTAATTTTTCACATATTTTTCATTAATATGTGGTAAAAATACTATCACATATGAATTGTGAGGCATTTTTCTAAGGACTTTATACAATATTAATTAATGCAGTGCTCAAAACAATTCTATGTAAGAGGTAGGTACTACTATTATTCCATTTTATTTTATTTTTTTTTAATTTTTTTTAACGTTTATTTATTTCTGAGACAGAGAGAGACAAAGCATGAACAGGGGAGGGGCAGAAAGAGAGGGAGACACAGAATCTGAAACAGGCTCCAGGCTCTGAGCGGTCAGCACAGAGCCCAACGCGGGGCTCGAACTCACGGACCGTGAGTTCATGACCTGAGCCGAAGTTGGACGCTTAACTGACCAAGCCACCCAGGCGCCCCTATTACTTCATTTTATAGATGACGAAACTGAAGACAGAGAGGTTAGGCAATTGCTCAAGGCCACTAAATTAAGTGATACAGCCTGGTTTCACCCCTAAGGAGTCAACAGGCTTCATTCATAGTATTCTTAAACATGATTCCTAAATGTCCACCAACTGATAAATGGATAAAGAAATTGTGGTTTATATACACAATGGAATACTATGTGGTAATGAGAAAGAATGAAATATGGCCTTTTGTAGCAATGTGGATGGAACTGGAGAGTGTTATGCTAAGTGAAATAAGTCATACAGAGAAAGACAGATACCATATGTTTTCACCCTTATGTAGATCCTGAGAAACTTAACAGGAAACCATGGGGAAGGGAAAGGAAAACAAAAAAAAGGTTAGAGAGGGAGGGAGCCAAAACATAAGAGACTCTTAAAAACTGAGAACAAACTGAGGGTTTATGGGGGGTGGGAGGGAGGAGAGAGTGGTGAAGAGTATTGAGGAGGGCACCTGTTGGGATGAGCACTGGGTGTTGTATGGAAACCAATTTGACAATAAATTTCATATTTAAAAAAAACATGATTCCTATATGTAAGAAAGGAGAAGGAATATAGAAAACTGTCAATCTTAATTCCTAAAATCAAGTGTCAATATGGAAAATCATCTTAAAGAAAATTCTGTTGGTGAAGAATCCAGCTAGATATTATTCTCCACTAGATGAATCTCCAGCTTTTTCTGTGTCTACTCCTGTTCACTGACCCTCAATTCCCATTCTAGACTGGTCACTGCTATCATATACGTAATGTCATTTGTTCTAATCCTGACCTTTTATTTTAGAGTGAAAAACTACTTCTGATAAATTTCCTAACACTAAATAATCTACTGTTTTCTATTTACCCAATAGATTTTTAATGGCTGGAGAACATGAAAACATTTTCATCTCTATTATTTTACCAAGAGAATTGGCTCCATCTATATTTATAATAAACTATTTCCTATTATCGATTCCATTTTAGAGATGCACCATGGCAAAATATAAATAAACTGATACTTGCAATGGTCTTACAACATTATCTAGCACATAGTTATTAATGGGTGTTAATTTTTACTAAATGCATTATGTTCAAGTTTTTATACAACCACAAATTCAATTAACTAATAAATGCATAACTTACGGTAAATTTCCAATACAACTGTAGCTTCTTGTGTCTGTCCTTTGGCATCTGTTGCTTGACAACGATATATCCCTGCATCCTCTATATTTGCGTTGTAGATGGTTAATCGTGATCTAACACCTTCCTTTTGCACTGCTACCCTCTGTGTTGAAATTATCTTCTCCCCTTGAGGATTATACCAATCTATACTTTCAGGTTCACCAATTGCTGCAGAGAGCCATGGAAAAGAAATGTTTGAAAATATGTCTCAAGTGTTTGTTTTGGCATTGACATTTACTATTATGTAACAACTTTTAACAATTTAGAAAAAAAATGTAAATAAGAGAAGGCTGGAAGTCTCAAAATCTTACAAAATTGAAAGTAAACACAAATGTTAGCACACATGTTCATCCTTATTTATCCAATGTTGAGAATTCAGCCCTGTTTGCGTAAGCAAAACCCAAAAGTTCTATAGGAAACTTCCAGTATGGAATTTCAGCCCTGATAGTTGAAACTTTACCATAGCAATCTATGAACTATTACTACAGTTAAGTTATGAAACTGCCTTGGCCACTGTGTCAGACATAAATTATATGTGATAGATATATCTGACCGGAAACACAATTACTAACATGATTTCACCTGTTCCCAAGTCTCTTTGCTAGGGTCAGGAGACAGTACTTTTTTCCCCGATAAAGCACAGCTCATAAAAATGTAAATCTTACGCAAAATCAACTTTGGCTTTTGATAATACTGAATTTGGAATTAATTCCCCAAGTTGTTAAACTTGTACAGATAAGGCCAATGACTATTTTTAAAATGGAACCCTAATCTCTTTTCTCAACTAAAATGAATAGTTTCATCATTTTAATCTAAAACTGTTAACTACTTAATCACATGATAATTAGAATGCATTGAAATGATACTTATACTGCTAGGCAATTACAACCAAATCATTATAAGGTAAACATTTATTTAAGTTTTCCAATTCAGAATCCAGGTTATTATCCTCTTCGTAAAAGCTGAAACTTCCAAAGTTTGCTTTTACTGACAAAAAGGATGTATTTCACCTAATTACTTGAAGGATAATTTGTGGAAGCGGTATGTGCTATTAACTCAAAAGTTATCAGGAGAAATGCATAAAGGGGAAATGCTAACATCTGCAGGACCACTTTGAAGAACATTGTTCCTTCTTATACTTTTCCCAAGAAATGGCTTTAGAAACAAATTATTGCGTTTTCCATATCAAATTAGACATGCTTGAGCAAAAAGTATGAAAGAACATTTAGTTAAATATTAAATGGATCTTAGTTATGTTATCTTCAGATCTTTCTGGACAGAAGTATAAAACCACAGTGGTTACGGGATAACTCATTTAGGGGAAGTATTTGTTTTAATTCCCATCTCCATAAAGAACTACAAATGAGTAATTTAAATGAACATCATTTCAAATCTGAACAATATAAACTTTCATTTTATACAGTAAATTATATAGGACATTCTGTGAAATATTTTGGATATTTTCATTCTTGATAATATGGTATAAAATTTCATTCTCATGGAGAGTTTATTTTGGATTTTCATAGAGCAGTCATGATTCTCTTTTTTTTTTTAATTCTTTTTAATGTTTATTAATTTTTGAGAGACAGAGCACAAGCAGGGGAGAGACAGAGAGAGAAGGAGACACAGAATCTGAAGCAGCTCCAGGCTCTGAGCTGTCAGCACAGAGCCTGACAAGGGGCTCGAACTCACAGGCCATGAGATCATGACCTGAGCCGAAGTCAGATGCTTAACTGACTGAACCACCCAGGCACCCTATCATGATTCTCTTTTGATGACATCTCTAATAAATCATTTCTATTAAAACTTTTCATATTTTTATTAAGCCTGGACTACTGGATATACTAATAAATAACATTACAGTTTTTATTTTCTTAAAAATGTGGAGTACAAATTCATTTTCTATTTATGACATAATCTTATTTAGCTCTCTGAAGGTCTGACTCCCTTTTAGTGTAAATTTAAGACATTTGTTTTACTGAATTTAGATGTCTATGTTCTAGTGTCAGGAAACTTTAGAGTCATATCAACTTAGTCAACCTTGTAATAAAATATATTATATATATATTTTGTAAATATATATATATAATATATATTATATATGTTATATATATTTTGTAAATATTATATATATATATATATATTTGCAAACCGGAATGCTTCCATATATATATATATATATATATATATATATATATATATATGGAAGGGTTGCAAGTGTTTCTAGCATCTTCATTTTTAGATTCTTGTTTCACTATTGTGTATTTAACATATATAAGACTGCTTCCACAATAACAATATGGCTCTTGGTTATACATCTTTGTATAAAAGGAAAAAAGATGTTTAATTATTTTGCCTTATTTTAAGAGCAAAACATAGTACCATTGAATGATGTTAATTCATTCTTTTAAATTATTCCTTACTTTGACCTTATGTAATACCTACAGATGTAATAACATTATGTAGTGCATAACATATATATATAACATAAATAGCATATATATTATATATATGTTATATATAATGAATCTAAGAAAATAATACAATGTCATTTTCAAACTTAATTTTTAGACTATTTAATTATTCTGTGAATATGTTACACAATCGAGCTATGTATGTGCATCTGTGCATTTGTGTATATAAAATATAGATAAGATTTAAAAACAATGATCTTCATTCTTATTCCAAAGCTCTGCTGACATAATAAGTGATATTGAACCAATATCTCACTTGCTGTCTTCCTTTCTACTTGTCAATATGCAAAAATATGTATCAACAGACCTATCAATTTAGTTAGACCTTTAGGAAGGCAAAATATGAAGAATCATGCCCTCCTAATTTTTCATAAGATGTGATATTATATATACATACTATAATGTAATATATATTATAATGTATTATATATGATTTATAAATATGTTATAACTTTCTATCTTTTTTGAGAGAGAGAGGAGAGAGAAGAGCACAAATGGGGTAGGAGCAGAGGGAGCGGGGGAGAGAGAGAGAATTTTAAACAGGCTTCATGCTCAGCACAGAGCCCAACACTGGGCTCTGTCCTGTGAACTGTGAGATCATGACCTGAGCTGAAATCAAGAGTCAGCCGCTTAACCAACTGAGCCACCCCAGCCACCGTATGTGAATATTTTTCATAACTTTACATATGAAGGCTTGCATGCATAAAAATGAATTTGATGAATATAAATAGAAGTACAATGTGTGCATTTGTGACTTCTACAGTACGCTAAATTAGAATTTGTCGCTTAAGTAGTATTTAAATGTCTTCTGAAAAAATTATGCATTTGCATGATTAAACTAAATGAGGTCCATATAATTTCCCACAGGTATTATGATATATGATACTTTTGATTAATAGTCATAAAATTCTTGCCAAAGTTTTGCTGATTAAATATCTTTTTCTTTAATTCACTTTTCATAAGGACAGATTTGATTTGCTTTGTCTGAAAGTTTTCATTCAGGTATAGCTATAATGCAGTGTGCCATATCTAATTTATTCATTGCATATTTATAAAGGTAATTCAGTTATAATATTTATATTCATCCTAATATTATTATTTATACAGGAATAACATTTGAATTTATTTAAGTTATTGTGGATACATTTTATTTGATAAGTTATTTTCAAAATAAGTGAGCTAGTTTGATGGTCAAAATTAATAATTTGAAATTAACAGAAATAAACTCCATAGTTTTTAATATGTAAAATATTAACTAACTATTAGCTAACACCTTCCATCATCAGAAGCCTAGTGGTATTATAAGATTTTATTTTTAGAGAATTATTTTTCACTATTTAAATTTTGCCAATGTATAATATTAATTAAAGCCAAAACAAGTAATCATCTTGAAATATTTGTACACATACATACCTGTACATGTGAAGAATTTAGATTCACCCACGCTAAGCTCTACTTTGCTAAGTGAAATTGTCACTTGAAGAAGAGCTGAAAAAAAAATTTAAATAATAATTAAGTATGGTTTTAAACATAAATTCTAAGATTTTATCACATGATCTATAAACTACATGATCCAAACAGAAACTATTTTCCTGTAAATTTTTATTACCTGTAAAAAGAAATGGAACTTTTATAAAATACAATCTAATTATAAAAATCAAACAACATTATGTCTGTTACATTAGTATACAATTTACAACTAGACCAAATACAGGACTTAATTAACCTAACATGTTGAAATTTATTTCCCAAGTAAATGAATAAATTCATACTCACTTCCATATTTACATTCTTGGCCATATACGTGTTACCACATTGGGCAAAAACTACAGAAAATTTTTGCCCAATATTTGGAATCTTATTCAAAATCCTATACTGTCATTGTAACAATAGAAATACAAATTAACTACATTTTGGCTACCTACTAAATTATTTCCATGAAAGAAGGAAAAATATTGCATAAGAAACATGAATAAACACTATTTTCACAAGATAAATAAATTAAGTGAAGGAACCAGGACAATGGCAATAAAATAGAGGAGCTGTTTAATAAGTTTATTGTCAAATTTGAAAATAAAATAGCTGAATAGTCTAACATGTTAGAAGATAATTAGAATTATAGTTTAATACAAATTGAAAGACGTGTTTCTAATAATATGGTAGACAAGATAATGTAACTACATCCCAAACCCATTCCACCATCTCTTACTTCCAGACACGCATTATCTGAGCTTTCAGTAAAGTAATGGAGTCTCAAGGGGGAAAAAAAATGAAGAAAAAAAAATCTAAAAGCCAGAGTATAAAGTGCTACTGACAATCTGTGGATGGTAGTAACCAAAAGGTGCACAGATAGTACCAACATAGGATCAAAACTTGTCTATAAAAGGGGATGCTATAGAACACCAGATAACACTGGACCAGAATAAAATTCACCCTTAGGAACGAGAAGGGGATACAATAAATCAGCCCATTAGCAGAAAGGCAGTGATAAAGAGAGTTAAGTTGTTTTTTTGTTTGTTTGTTTGGTTGGTTGGTTGGTTGTTTTAAATAGGCTCCAGGCCTAGCATGTGGAGCTTGAACTCAACCTAGAGATCAAGACCTGAGCTGAGATCAAGAGTCCGACGCTTAGACTGAGCCACACAGGCGCTTCCACATGGCCTAAAATTTTTGTAAATGAAGTTCTTCTTAATCTAAACTCATATTCTAACATTATAAAAACCATGGTCAAATAAGGCACTATGAGCAAGAGTCAATTACAGCATCCAAAAGGAGAGACAGACCCTCGAAATTTCAAAAAATGGAATTAGGCTAAAAGTGTAACTTAACTATGTTGAAAACAACTAGAGAAATGAAATGTAGAATCAAAAACATAAGAAAAGAAGAAAGTATTTATCAAGAAAGACTTGTGGTACATGTTTAAGCTCTTTAAAATATGTTTTCTTGTACTCTTCATCATTGAGGGATAAATTCCCTTTTTTTCAGGACACGTTTCTGGGAACCAGGCTGGCTTACATGGCTTTCTTCTCTCCTCTCGGTCTTGGGTCCAGTTTCTTTTTATAATTCCTTATTCTCAAAGAGTGCTTGGTACATATAGGGGCTCAATGCGTGTTCAAGTTATTCTAACATTTCAGGGAGAATAGATTAAGAAAAGCACAGAAGTTAGAAACAATAGGAAGAAAACTGGTAGAACCAAGGGACAAGAGAATATCTAAAAATATAAACAAGGCCAATTCCAATGAGAATTCACAGAGGGGGACTTTTCCTTCTGAAGAATAACTAATCCTCTTGGTGCATTTAGTTTAAGTGTAATGGGCTCAGAGGCAAATTGCAAAAGTTAAGTACATTGAGATTGCCCATATAGTAAGTAAACTTGAATCTGAAGAGATGGCTGGGGCTTTGGGGATCCACAATTCTGGGCATGTGGTCAGGGGTTTTATAAATTGGGGAAGATCTGAGCATATGTACAGATAGAAAGGAAGGAGGCAGGAAAGACAGATGGCTGAAAATAAAAAGGGAATTGCCATTCTGTTCCACTTTCTTTTTTTTTTTTTTCTCCCTCTTCTTTGTCCTTTAAGATATTTATCCTATTTCCTTTTCTCTTTGGATCTTTAGTGTGCGCTGTTCTAAAATTTAGTCCTATGATTTCCAAACTTCAGCTAGAATCCAGTTGGATAGCGTATTTTAATTTCAAATTTTCTATGTGCAAACTGAACCCATTCCCCTTCCACCAAAAATGCCTGCTGTTCATATTCCATTTTTGGTCATCATCAATGAATTTTCAAGTCTTAGAGATATAGCTTCTGAAATATCATTTGTATGCATTCTTATTTATTTCCAACACTTTTCCCCTAATACATGGACTCATTAATTTTAATGTGAGATGTTTATTTTAATCCAAGAGAGTGATATATCAGATTCTATATTTCTTTTTCTGACTTGTACCTCTTCAAGCTTTCTTTCCATGAAGTATTTCTCAGGGTGCTGCAGGCATAAGTTTCTAAAACTGTTTAATTTCACCTGCTTGTTTCAAAAGTCCTCAGAGTGGATTTGCTTAATCCAATTAGTTAATTATTATACAAATTTTAATTGAAGGAAAACTTACCTTTCCAAGTTTATTTCCAATTACTCTTTCCTAATGTTCTGCAGCTAGAGACAATCATTATTAGTTCTCCCTGCCCTCTCTCCACGGACTCACTTTCCTGCAACTGTGTGTATTCGCTCAAACTATTTCCTCTGCCTTTCTCTCCCTTTCTCACATGTCCACATAGCTGGCTACATTCTATCTTCAAAGCAAAACTAATATATCAATAACTTTACACATCTTCTTTGATAGCCTCCTCTATGGTATCACCAAATAAATATCTTTGGTCAGTAGGCATTTTCACTAAACAAATGAAATCTACATGATTGCTAATTAAATTCTCTACCTTATTTAAATGTAAATTTCTAAAGGAAGAGGCTTATCAACCTCACTTCTGTTTCTCTTAAACTGATAAAATATGAATACACAGCAGAATAATGGATAAAAACCAAGGGCTTCTTGTACAGTAGGTACAGAACACTGACAATATTGACAATATAAAATTTTAGAATGACTTCATTGCCTTAAATTGAATTTAAAGATATCAGACAGTTTGAGAAATGTCTGCCAATTATTATTTAAATAATTCCCCTCACTTGTCTTTGTAGTAAATTTGCTGTTCAGAGGAAAAGTTTATAGAAAAGACAAAACTTGAAGGATGTAAGCACTTTAAATGTCAAATACAGTTCTGGATAATTTTACACTGATTTGCTAATGGGTATAATAAATAATAACCTATTCATTGTAATAAAATGAAATTGAGCCTGAAATTAATTAATTTATATTAAAATACGTGGTTAATTTTTCATTCAGTAAAAACTATCAATTCGCCCATTAATCAAGACCATATTTTTCACGGACATTTTGGTGACTAGACAAATCGTTATATTTCAGGTATTAAAGTATATGAAGAAAATACATAATTCTCTAGTTTAAAACATTTCCCAAAGGCTGGATTTGCTCTCATTGACCTCTACAGATACATTAAAACACGTGCATATTAGGAAAAACCTGGAGAACTAAAATTTAAGGTCATCTCTTATTCGTGGCTCTCGTGATTTAACATCCAGAGTTTCTTGTAATCATTCTTGACCCATAGCCACCTACAATGGTTTCATTTTGGAGCCAAATGTCAGAAGAAAATTAAAGTTTTGTAGTGTCAAAAGTTGTGTTCAGAGAAAACTGGACAGGGCTGACATATTTAATACCTACCTAGTTAATCTCTCCTTCATTTTTGTTGTCTCAAGGTACACACCAAAAAATTAATGTGTATCGTAATATGAGACTTTTAGTTCATTTAGAAAAAAATATTAAGCATTTTTAATTAAAATTTCTATTTAGGAATGGAATTTGAAAATAAAATGGCATTCACCGATGCTGAAAAATCTGATTTTTATGTTTTACTTTTTTTATGTATTTTGAATAGACATAGTAATGTTAAATAAAACTGTAAAGGGTATAATATTTCATAGATCAAATTCATGTAAGGACCATTACTGATTAAATATTGGAATTCTGTATAAATTAATCAATAAATCATCTTTTTTATTGAAATTGGGGTTGAATAGTAAAAAAAAAAAAAAAAAAATGCCAGTATCTTCACAATAGATCCTCAAAGTAAGGAAAAGCTTTAACCCACAGATGAAAGAGTGGAGCCATGGTAAATCTATGTCTTCTGTGAACCATTCTCAAAGAAATGCATGTAATATCAATCTTAAAAGTAGAGTTAGGTAAATTAAAAACTGTCTACAAAAATCAGCATTTATTAACTACACGCATTTTGCAAATCACTCTTTTAAATGCAATGGTATACAAAAATAATAAACCATAGTTCCAAACATCAAGGGAATTACAATTTATTTTGAAAAAACTACATAAAATGATAAATGATAAAACAAGATGACCTGCATCAATTATGGCCACAGTGAGATTCATAACCAAGAAGGCTGCAGAGAGGGCAATAAAACTTAAAAAAAAACAATGAGATGTGATAAATATTATAATAAACAGAAAGAAGATAGACATTCCATATAAGGAATATATAATGATGGTGGATATTGTAGGTTAGGCAAAGTGTTCAAGGAACATTCAGAGAATAGCTAGTAAATCAATGTAAAGTAAGTTGTCTTCGTGTATAATATGGGTAATATATTATCATTGGAGAAACAGTTTTGAAAAGACATTGGAGGATCTCAAAAGCCATGATAAATGTCAAGCCTCAAATTTTTCTCCATTAATTATTTATAAATAGATACTGACATGACAAAATTGGCATTTAGTAAAGGTTAGGAAGAAGACAAGATAACTGACAAACTGAATTAAGGGGACCAACACCTTGGGGCATGTTACGTTGAGTATCTGGGTTTGCTGGTGACAAAGAATATGGAAATATAGGAGTGGAGGTTACAACAAAGATCAAAATAGAAGTTATCTCTAATCAATTAGAACATTGGCAAAAAAGGGAAAAAATCAAAGGTGTTAAGACCTTTCTACTTCAATGAAGCAAGGGTCACCAATGTGAAAAAGAATTATCAGGAGAAGCTAATGGAGGGAATATATGGAGCTAGAATTTATTTCCTAAATGACAATTATTTCTCAAAATAGAACATAGGCAACATTTTAACGAAGGTAACTGCTATCATAGCAAAGCTTAAATTAATATTTATAATTTAAGCACGCACATCAAATAGCAGATATTCAAAAGAGCTTTTCTTAATTTATAGGAATATAAATATAATGAAGTCATTGGCATTTCTAAGTTCCATGAGGGGCCCCAGAGCCTGTTGCAATTTAATACAACATTTAACAACGACATTTAAAATGGCCAGTTTATCCCCTGCAGAGGAGTAAAAACTGACAACTTAATCAGTCTACTACATGCCTGACACAAAGCAAAGCTGGATCCACTTAAAATTCAACAGACATGCAGAGAGAACTTACGGCACTGATTTATCTTGGTACAATGACTTGTAACATTTTTCAAGCAAGCACTTTTATACCTTCTCCACATCAAGGAACTTGGGAGAATTAAGGCACTTACCAAATAATCATAGAAACTCTCAAGGAGTCACTTATTGAAGTTCTTACAAACTGTTAATTATACCAAATGAGTATGATTCTTTTCAATTTTTCATTGAAAACATTTTAAAACTATATCTGCTTTAAGAGAATTATGTATATAGTTTACTTATTCACTTTTTTATTATTGAATATCCATATCACTACATGACAACAGTCTAAGTGGTTTATTAGATTTTTTAAATGTTCAAGAAAATTCAGAACCTTTGAAGCATTTAAGAAAGAAATACTCTGTCATCAAACACTTTAGGAAACTTGATGGCTATGAATGTTTTATCAAAACTACTTTTATTTACTTTATTTCTATGTATTTATTTATGTATTTATTTATTTTAAAGAGAGAGAGAGCACTAGCAGGGAAGAGGGGCAGAGAAGGAGTGAGAGAGAGTGAGAAAGAGAGAGAATCTCAAGCAGGCTGGGTGTCGACACAGGGCTCGATTCCACAATCCAGGGATCATGACCTGAGCTGAAATCAAGAGTTGGATGCTCAACAGACTGAACCACCCAGGCTCCCCTATAAAAACTATTTTTAATTTTTTTTTTCAACGTTTATTTATTTTTGGGACAGAGAGAGACAGAGCATGAACGGGGGAGGGGCAGAGAGAGAGGGAGACACAGAATCAGAAACAGGCTCCAGGCTCTGAGCCATCAGCCCAGAGCCCGACGCGGGGCTCGAACTCCCGGACCGCGAGATCGTGACCTGGCCGAAGTCAGACGCTTAACCGACTGCGCCACCCAGGCGCCCCAAAACTATTTTTAAATAAATTTTTTCATCTAAGTTTACCAAGATGAAGTTAAGCTTTTTAGAATAATTCCTCTCCAACTCTGTGATATATTTTAATTTAATTTTCCTATCCTAAGTTAGGAAAATAAATTTTGCAGTTGCTAGATCACCTGGGCCCTTTTAAAAGCAACTGGTCTACCTCCTTAATGCTTCTGTTTCAATTGGCCCCTTCCTGCCAAGCTATAGACACTGTTTAATCACTTACATCCTAATAATAATAATAATAATAATAATAATAAATGAAGCAAACAAAAAAAGAAAACAAAACAAAATAAGCAAATAAGATAAAACGGGAAATCACCCTTTCCTTGCCTTTTTCTCAAATTACTATGGTATATTCTACTTGTCTTATCACATTATTGAAGAAAGAAATGAAAGAAAGAAAGAAAGAAAGAAAGAAAGAAAGAAAGAAAGAAAGAAAAGAAGAGAAAAAAGAAAGAAGGGAGAAAGGAAACAAGAAAGAAAGAAAGAAAGAAAGAAAGAAAGAAAGAAAGAAAGAAAGAAAGAAACTCTTGATGTCCCCAATCATTCTTTATTCTATGCCTATTTACTTCTGTCTTCATTCACTTAATAAGTTTTCCATTCCTAAGGTCAATCACACCAACTAATTTTCAAATCCAATAACAATTTTTAGCTTTTAAAAGTTTTGACTTAATGAAGGATGAGACACTGCTGTTTAATTTAACTGTCCAATTCCTTGATTCCTACATATTTATTCTCTGCTCACTTTTCTGTTTCCTCCTATTTTAGTCTTTTTGAATACAGCGATTCTTCTTATAGCCTAAATCTTTATATTTCTTAGCAATCTCTTCTTTGTTTTCTTCTCTTGGAGTTTTATATACTTTCTTCTACTCCAAATACATATATGATGTTTATTATGTGCTAGGCAGTGTTTTAATCAGTGTATCTAAAATAACTGACTTAATTCTTAAACAGTCCTATTAAGCAGGAACTATTTTCATTCCTATTTCAGTGGTGAGAAAGTTGAGGCAAAGGATGGTTTCATGAGTTGCTAAAGGTCACTCATGCAATACATAGTGAAGCCAGATTTCAATCAGCAATTCGTGCTTGGTCTTTTTGATCTTAAGTACTTCACTATGTCCTTCACACATATTCTAAAAATGTCCAGTATAATCTGGGTCCATTGTAAACACTCAAAACTCAGCTTCCATTTGCACACCAACCCCTCTTCTATATGTTAATTATACACAGAATTCGTGTGTATCCCCCTATCATCATTTTTGAGACCCAGAAATATATTTGCTAATACCTACTACACTTATTTACTTAAAAAAACTTTTATATTTTTCAAAATCATCACAAAACTCAAGATCATTCTCTTCCTGTCATAACCCATTCATTATTCTCTATCTTAAGTTATGCTATTATTATCTATTAAATCTAGTTTGCCAAATAAACTAGAAATATCCAAGATTATTTCACTCTCTTCTCTCATAAATATAAAACTCATAAAATGCAACTCACTCTTCATTTGGATGTCTCTCAAATCTGCTTCCATTTTGCATCCTGACTGACTTAGTTTGGTTCAGAAGAAAGTCCATAATAAATATATGTGCACACTACTAGGTATTTACTCAAAAAATACAAAACTACTAATTCAAAAGGATACATGCACTCCAGTGTCTACAGCAGCATTATCTCCAACAGCCAAATTATGGAAAAAGCCCAAGTGTCCACTGACTGATGAATGGACAAAGAAGATGTGGTGTAGAGTGAAATCTTGGGGTGCCTGGGTGGCTCAGTAGGTTAAGCTTCCAACTCTTGATTTCAGCTCAGGTCATGGTTCCTGAGATCGAGTTCCCCATGGGGCTCTGCACTGGCAGCACTCCATGACAGCATGGAGCCCACTTGGGATCCTCTCTCTCTGCCCCTATTCCTCCCTCAAAATAAATAAACAATAAAAATAAGAATGAAATCTTGCTAACTGCAATGTTATGGATGGAGCTAGAGAGTATTATGCTGAGCAAAATAAATCAGAGAAAGATAAATACCATATTATTTCACTCATATGTGGAACTTAAGAAACAAAGCAAATTAGAAAAGGGGAAAAAAAGAGAAAGTCAAACCAAGAAATAGGCTTTTAACTACAGAGAAGAAACTGATGGTTACCAGAGGGGAAGTGGGTAGCATGATGGGTAAAATAGGTGATGGGGATGAAGGATGTCACTTGTGATGAGCACCAAGTGCTGTATGTAACTGTTGAATCACTATATTGTACACCGGAAACTAATATTATGTCGTGTGTTAACTAACCAGAATCTACATAAAAACTTTAAAAAATGTGTGCATAAACAAAGTGATATGATGGGAAATGAAACAAAAACAAATGAAAATTTCTTATTAATATTTATCCATGGATGTTTCTTCTGGTTGCACTGAATAAAAAGCAATTTTAAGTTCACTTTTATTCTCTATAGATTATTCTATTTTTGAGAATCTATATCTTGCTAAATTTATGAAAATTTGCATAAATCAAATTAATGACATATTAAGTGGCTTTTGAGTAAAAGGTATTGATACCATGGATTATTCAGTGATTATGTTTGTGGGGTGTGTGTGTGTGTGTGTGTGTGTGTTTCAATCTACACATGAATTTTACATGTGAATATAAATGTACAAAAATGTCATTCCAGTGACTGGTACTCAAAAAGTAACTGGTACTCAAAAAGTACTCAAAAAGAGAATGTGTGAAGAAAAAGAAAGGGCAAATAAGGATAAAAAGAAAGAACTACAAGTGAAAGGGAAAACGTTTGTAAGGAAATGTCACGAAATGATGAACTTGGGAAGACCACAGTGGTGAGGCAATGTATTTGATGATCATTACACTCTCATATGTCACTGAACCACAACACTGAGCAAAAATCAATCACTTATGTTTTGAGATGCTCCCACATGTCAAGCATTTAAAAACCTGGGCTTACCAAGAAATTAAACTGAATAAATCATACCAAAGAGGAAATGTTTGTGAAATGAAGTTCATGCTGATTCAAATATATTTTTTTGTTTTGAAAACGAAATTATTTTTTTCCTAGAATACATTGTTTGAAATGAAATAACATGCAACAAGGTTAGAAGGAGATATAGAAGTTGAAACTCCAAATTTAAATAAACTTCATCACATAGCATACTCAGCAAAATAGTTTATAAACAAAAGTAAAATAATTGTTACTTTAATACTTATAAAACAGGAAGCAATGAGACCATCTGTCCCATATTTTAAGATAAACCCTTTTTCTTAAATCACTTAATGTAAATAAAAGTAAAAAAATACCCTTTCATGCCAATTAGTCTGGAAAATGTCATTTGAGTGATGAATGAAAAAATCTGTGCTTACGTAATAGGTAGTCCTGGAGTCCATTACCAGACCAAGCACAGCTCACTCATCACTTATTTTGAGTGTGACATTTAATTAAAACTAAAATATCGTGAAGTGGCTGCTAAATCCAAGTTCTACATCTAATCCAAGTTTATTTCAACAGACACCACTTAGACATGTAACTTATTAGCTTCCTTGATGAAACCAGCATAGAACATTGTGTGAAATTTTGAATCACTGCTAATACCATGCAGTAATAAATTAAATTAAGGAAGAGTGTTTGCACTGGGCCTAATTCCTAAGTGTCTGGATGCCTGTGTAAGTGCTTTGTCTACTCCAAGTGTGTGGACTTTCTCTCTAGATTAAGGTTAGTCTAAACCTTATTCAGAAGCTTGACAAATCTGACATCACACATGTGCCACAACACAGCTACGCCAGAATGTTTGACCTTCCTTCTTTTCCTGAGTCGTTTTTCAGGACTGGCCATTCAACACTTCAGTGCTCATCAGCATATCTTGATATACATTGTCAGAAAATGTGAAACCTGTTAGGATGTTGCAAATTCTACTATGAAACAGTGCAGAAAAAAAAGCAAGAACACGTCCTTCCTAGCTTTAGGGACAAAAATATTTTCAATTAGAAGTACTACAATAAGGGACCAATGAAAGATGTCCTTAATGTAAGAGTATCCTAATTTCTTTTGGTTGGTACAAATCACAAAATTACTATAATATGAGTACAGTATGTCATAGGGTCCACAATATTTCTATAGGAATGTACTCTTTTAAGATAAACAACTTTGAAAGAACATTATAAGTCATGAATCATAATATTTTTAAAGGTTTGCCGGGGCGCCTGGGTGGCTCAGTCGGTTGAGCGTCTGACTTCAGCTCAGGTCATGGTCTCATGGTTGTGAGTTCGAGCCCCGCGTTGGGCTCTGTGCTGACAGCTTAGAGCCTGGAGCCTGCTTCGGATTCTGTGTCTCCCTCTCTCTCTGCCCCTCTCCCACTCATGCTCTGTTTCTCTCTGTCTCAGAAATAAATAAGCATTAAAAAAAATTAAAAAAAAATCAAGGTTTTCAATAGCATGGCGTAACAATGACTACTAGAATAAAAATGACATTTACAATTCAAAGATACATGGAATTATTTACTTATTTAATTGAGTGGCTCACTCAACAACCATGTATGGAATCACTGAGTAGATTCAACTGAGCACATAATTAAAGTTCATATAACCACAAGAAAAATATTTCACTAAGACGAAAGTTTATACTTTCATGAAATCAACAATTTAAATGTTAAAGATATCAACAGCAGTTCTGTTTTTTAGGCCCCCAAATCAAAAATAACTTTAATTTTGACAAGGGATGTGTATATTTAATACTAAGATTAAGTATTACAAAAGGCAAGCATATTTTGCAAATCATTTATTTAAATGTATTCACACAGACATGGAAGGAAAGCCAGAGAAATTTAAAAAACAGCAAATTAGTTTGGATGGTTAAATACAGAGAAAGCTTTGTGTTCTTTTTTAAACCCTTTTTAACATATATTTATTTATTTTGAGAGAGAAAGAGAGAGAGAGAGAGGCAGAGAGAGAGGGAGAGAATCCCAAGCAGGCTCCGCACTGTCAACACAGAGCTTGATGCAGGGCTCGAAATAGGAGCCATTAGATCATGACCTGAGCCATAATCAAGAGTCAGATACTTAACTGACTGAGCCACCCAGATGTCCCAAGAAATATGTTTTTTGTTTTTTGTTTTTTCTGAAAGTATTTTAAGCATCTCAGTCTTAGATTATTATAGCCTGAAGGTACCTACGGGATCCCTAATCTAGTGACTGCAGTTTACAGATGAGGAAAGGGGTCCAGAAGGTTTATCTGTTTAGGAAGTCCCCAGGATAAAGCAGAAGTGGGTCTGTGCTTCAACTACTTATCCCTGGCCTGAACTAACGTTAGATCTCCAAAATACTTGGTGCTATTTCGTTGGAAACTTAGTGAAAGAGCAGTCTGCTTCCCTCCTCAGAAGGGAGGAAAAATTGACTTGGGGGCAATCCTTTCCAGATGGAAGAGAACAGTTAGCCTACCCCCTCTCCCAGGGAGCTGAGTGAATCAGAAAAGAGACGTAAAACTTGGAGTTGCCAGGACTCATTCTTCCATGGCATGGCTTCCTAGTTTGGGCTAACATAACAGAATGAGAGGTTTTCCACTGGTTGAGAGGAAGGCTGAAATCAGAGAAAATGGAGCTCACAACTCTGTGTGGCTCTATGTGTGAACAGGCTTTAGGTGTGAACAGCAAGTCCATAAATGGTGACTCTCTAACAGCCTGAGGCAACCAAGAAAAACTCAGTGTGACACAGTCAGTAAAGAGAATAAGAGTATTGTTATGTTGTTCTTGACTCCTGTGTGGTGTGGGACAATGTCCCCAAACCCACAGGAGTCTCATATAGCAGAAAGTGGCATCAGTCATTAGGCTTGCTGTGGGGGTCCCCTGGCGAGAGGTAAGTAACTGGCTTTGAGGCCCATACCTGCCAGGAACAGGACAGAAACTGTGGGTGAACTCTGAGAAGTCCTCCTCTCCAACGGTAACTGAAATGGAGCTGAGGCAGCATGAGGGAATCCCTCGTCCCTGACCTACCTCTAAGTACAAACCACATATTCAGCAGCAATTTATCTAAGACACCAGTTCAAGGGTCAGAAACCCTAACAGAGCTGGAAACAAAACAAAAACCAACATAAAACAAAACAAAAAATAAAAACTATAGCGGAAGCAAGGACCAGAGTGTTGAGCATGTACCTAAGAGCCACTCCCCCCAAGAGCTACAAGTTTTCATAAGAAAGTTTCCCCTCCACATCAGACACACAGATGCTATCTGGGGAAGGTGATAGGAAAGACAGTTTGGGGCGCCTGGGTGGCTCAGCCGGTTGAGCGTCCAACTTTGGCTCACGTCATGATCTCACTGCTCATCAGTGCTAGGCAGACAGCTCAGAGCCTGGAGTCTGCTTTGGATTCTGTGCCTCCCTCTCTCTCTCTGCCTCTCTCTCTCTCAAAAATAAACATTTGTAATGTTTATTAAATTAAAAAAAAGAAAAAAAAATTAAAAAGAGATTGAGAGTTTACCTGAAAGATACTGAATCAATTGTATAAATGGGAATAAACCAAGATTCTGTCTTTGGTCTGATGTAAAGTGTCTGATACAAGGTAAATACTAAATAAGTGTTAACTGCTCTCACTGTAATCCCTCCCCTTAATTAGCTCTAGAGGTGCTCACAAAGATAAATTTAATACCTTTGTTTGTTTTACGTAAGAGAACTGCTTCATGCATACACAACACTAAGTTAAGACTGCCATTCAAAATTGTATTTAGAGTTTTCCTTCCAAATAAACTGAGAAATTATTCAATCCAAATTTAATCAGTATGTATTTGAGCAACATTTGTTCACTTCTGTCTTAGTGCATTCAGGCTGCTATAACAAAATACCCTAAGCTGGGTGGCTTATAAACAACAAACATGCATTTCTCAGTTCTGAAGGTTGGGAGTCCAAGGTCGTGGTACTTCTGGAAAAGGCCCTTTCCCAGACCTCAGACCATGGGAAGACACAAAAAGGAGTGTGAAAAGAGAAGGAGAGCACTTTGGGGTCTCTTTTATAAGGATGCTAATCTCATCAAGAGGGCTCCACCCTCCAAAACCTTATCACCTCCAGAGGTCCCACTTTCTAACATCAATATACTGGGCATTAGGATGCTACCATGTTAGTTCTGGAAGGGCACAAACATTCAGACCAGAGAGGCCTCCATTCAACAATGCTGACTGAAGTACTAAAGATTTCTTCCCCCAGGAAGGATTTTCTTCAACAGTCTGTGGAACTTGTTGACATATGCACAAATAATATAAAAATTTCCAGGGCTCATTTCCATGATACCCACTACCCTGGTGACGGGTAGGAAAAGCAGTGCAAAATTTGAAGTTTTATCCTTTGGAACAACAACAACAACAACAAAAAGGTCATGACTCAGTCACCATTTACAGAAAATCATGGACTGGATAGTTATGATAAATCTTATTTTAAATTTTTTTCAACGTTTTTTATTTATTTTTGGGACAGAGAGAGACAGAGAATGAACGGGGGAGGGGCAGAGAGAGAGGGAGACACAGAATCGGAAACAGGCTCCAGGCTCTGAACCATCAGCCCAAAGCCTGACGCGGGGCTCGAACTCACGGACCGCGAGATCGTGACCTGGCTGAAGTCGGATGCTTAACTGACTGCGCCACCCAGGCGCCCCGATAAATCTTATTTTAATGTGATAAACACACTTGCAGTAACCAAATTTCTAAAACAACGCTAAGAAAAATTAGAATAGCATCGAAGTGATTAATTTCTGCAAAACTAGTATAGGAATAAATGTAAATACTTAAGTGTGTCATATGTTTCAAGTTCTGTCACATGTAAGTATGACTCCTTCTCCAACTAGACCCCTTGAAAGTTGCCTGATACATAAGAAGTCTCCTCAGACCTTGTCCCATGAAGCCCCTCTTCAACATGTCAGGCCTCCTATTTCTTCCGTTCTCTTTCATCTTACAGAATTAGGTTGTCTTTCTCTCTCTCTCTCTCTCTCTCTCTCTCTCTCTCTCTCTCTGTCTCTTTGTGTCTATAGCTCCTTCATC
Organism: Lynx canadensis; assembly: GCF_007474595.2. Taxonomy (NCBI): domain Eukaryota; kingdom Metazoa; phylum Chordata; class Mammalia; order Carnivora; family Felidae; genus Lynx; species Lynx canadensis. The sequence goes on along the minus strand of NC_044311.2, from coordinate 136,244,976 downwards.
ATTCCACTCTTGCTAACTTACCATATTTGAGAGATAATTTTTGGTTTATATGGCCATATCTCTAATTCAAATTTGCTGAGAAAAGACAATGCCTTACTCAATTTATTAAATGTCCTGGAACATCATAGGCATTCATTTCCTTTCCTAAATAATAAATGTATACATGAGTTAGATATTTGTTTAAAAATCAGTATGTCAAAAAAAACCTGAATTTGCCCAATAAAAAATGCAAATTGATTACTCATTCCCATCCCCAAGAGAGGGTACTTATTTTACTTGTATTTTTTTTTTATTTTTTTTATATGTATGAAATTTATTGACAAATTGGTTTCCATACAACACCCAGTGCTCATCCCAAAAGGTGCCCTCCTCAATACCCATCACCCACCCTCCCCTCCCTCCCACCCCCCATCAACCCTCAGTTTGTTCTCAGTTTTTAACAGTCTCTTATGCTTTGGCTCTCTCCCACTCTAACGTCCTTTATTTTTTTTTTTTTCCTTCCCCTCCCCCATGGGTTCCTGTTAAGTTTCTCAGGATCCACATAAGAGTGAAACCATATGGTATCTGTCTTTCTCTGTATGGCTTATTTCACTTAGCATCACACTCTCCAGTTCCATCCACGTTGCTACAAAAGGCCATATTTCATTTTTTTTTTTTATTGCCACGTAGTATTCCATTGTGTATATAAACCACAATTTCTTTATCCATTCATCAGTTGATGGACATTTAGGCTCTTTCCATAATTTGGCTATTGTTGAGAGTGCTGCTATGAACATTGGGGTACAAGTGCCCCTATGCATCAGTACTCCTGTATCCCTTGGGTAGATTCCTAGCAGTGCTATTGCTGGGTCATAGGGTAGGTCTATTTTTAATTTTCTGAGGAACCTCCACACTGCTTTCCAGAGCGGCTGCACCAATTTGCATTCCCACCAACAGTGCAAGAGGGTTCCCGTTTCTCCACATCCTCTCCAGCATCTATAGTCTCCTGATTTGTTCATTTTGGCCACTCTGACTGGCGTGAGGTGATACCTGAGTGTGGTTTTGATTTGTATTTCCCTGATAAGGAGCAACGCTGAACATCTTTTCATGTGCCTGTTGGCCATCTGGATGTCTTCTTTAGAGAAGTGTCTATTCATGTTTTCTGCCCATTTCTTCACTGGGTTATTTGTTTTTCGGGTGTGGAGTTTGGTGAGCTCTTTATAGATTTTAGATACTAGCCCTTTGTCCGATATGTCATTTGCAAATATCTTTTCCCATTCCGTTGGTTGCCTTTTAGTTTTGTTGGTTGTTTCCTTTGCTGTGCAGAAGCTTTTTATCTTCATAAGGTCCCAGTAATTCACTTTTGCTTTTAATTCCCTTGCCTTTGGGGATGTGTCGAGTAAGAGATTGCTACGGCTGAGGTCAGAGAGGTCTTTTCCTGCTTTCTCCCCTAATGTTTTGATGGTTTCCTGTCTCACATTTAGGTCCTTTATCCATTTTGAGTTTATTTTTGTAAATGGTGTGAGAAAGTGGTCTAGTTTCAACCTTCTGCATGTTGCTGTCCAGTTCTCCCAGCACCATTTGTTAAAGAGGCTGTCTTTTTTCCATTGGATGTTCTTTCCTGCTTTGTCAAAGATGAGTTGGCCATACGTATGTGGGTCTAGTTCTGGGGTTTCTATTCTATTCCATTGGTCTGTGTGTCTGTTTTTGTGCCAATACCATGCTGTCTTGATGATTACAGCTTTGTAGTAGAGGCTAAAGTCTGGGATTGTGATGCCTCCTGCTTTGCTCTTCTTCTTCAAAATTCCTTTGGCTATTCGGGGCCTTTTGTGGTTCCATATGAATTTTAGGATTGCTTGTTCTAGTTTCGAGAAGAATGCTGGTGCAATTTTGATTGGGATTGCATTGAATGTGTAGATAGCTTTGGGTAGTATTGACATTTTGACAATATTTATTTTTCCCATCCATGAGCAGGGAATGTCTTTCCATTTCTTTAAATCTTCTTCAATTACCTTCATAAGCTTTCTATAGTTTTCAGCATACAGATCCTTTACATCTTTGGTTAGATTTATTCCTAGGTATTTTATGCTTCTTGGTGCAATTGTGAATGGGATCATTTTCTTTATTTGTCTTTCTGTGGCTTCATTGTTAGTGTATAAGAATGCAACTGATTTCTGTACATTGATTTTGTATCCTGCAACTTTGCTGAATTCATGTATCAGTTCTAGCAGACTTTTGGTGGAGTCTATCGGATTTTCCATGTATAATATCATGTCATCTGCAAAAAGCGAAAGCTTGACTTCATCTTTGCCAATTTTGATGCCTTTGATTTCCTTTTGTTGTCTGATTGCTGATGCCAGAACTTCCAGCACTATGTTAAACAACAGCGGTGAGAGTGGACATCCCTGTCGTGTTCCTGAACTCAGGGAAAAAGCTCTCAGTTTTTCCCCGTTGAGGATGATGTTAGCTGTGGGCTTTTCATAAATGGCTTTTATGATCTTTAAGTATGTTCCTTCTATGCCGACTTTCTCAAGGGTTTTTATTAAGAAAGGGTGCTGGATTTTGTCAAAGGCCTTTTCTGCATCGATTGACAGGATCATATGGTTCTTCTCTTTTTTTTTGTTAATGTGATGTATCACGTTGATTGATTTGCGAATGTTGAACCAGCCCTGCATCCCAGGAATGAATCCCACTTGATCATGGTGAATAATTCTTTTTATATGCTGTTGAATTCGATTTGCTAGTATCTTATTGAGAATTTTTGCATCCATATTCATCAGGGATATTGGCCTGTAGTTCTCTTTTTTTACTGGGTCTCTGTCTGGTTTAGGAATCAAAGTAATACTGGCTTCATAGAATGAGTCTGGAAGTTTTCCTTCCCTTTCTATTTCTTGGAATAGCTTGAGAAGGATAGGTATTATCTCTGCTTTAAACGTCTGGTAGAACTCCCCTGGGAAGCCATCTGGTCCTGGACTCTTATTTGTTGGGAGATTTTTGATAACCGATTCAATTTCTTCGCTGGTTATGGGTCTGTTCAAGCTTTCTATTTCCTCCTGATTGAGTTTTGGAAGAGTGTGGGTGTTCAGGAATTTGTCCATTTCTTCCAGGTTGTCCAATTTGTTGGCATATAGTTTTTCATAGTATTCCCTGATAATTGTTTGTATCTCTGAGGGATTGGTTGTAATAATTCCATTTTCATTCATGATTTTATCTATTTGGGTCATCTCCCTTTTCTTTTTGAGAAGCCTGGCTAGAGGTTTGTCAATTTTGTTTATTTTTTCAAAAAACCAACTCTTGGTTTCGTTGATCTGCTCTACAGTTTTTTTAGATTCTATATTGTTTATTTCTGCTCTGATCTTTCTTATTTCTCTTCTTCTGCTGGGTTTAGGCTGCCTTTGCTGTTCTGCTTCTATTTCCTTTAGGTGTGCTGTTAGATTTTGTATTTGGGATTTTTCTTGTTTCTTGAGATAGGCCTGGATTGCAATGTATTTTCCTCTCAGGACTGCCTTCGCTGCGTCCCAGAGCGTTTGGATTGTTGTATTTTCATTTTCGTTTGTTTCCATATATTTTTAAATTTCTTCTCTAATTGCCTGGTTGGCCCACTCATTCGTTAGTAGGGTGTTCTTTAACCTCCATGCTTTTGGAGGCTTTCCAGACTTTTTCCTGTGGTTGATTTCAAGCTTCATAGCATTGTGGTCTGAAAGTATGCATGGTATAATTTCAATTCTTGTAAACTTATGAAGGGCTGTTTTGTGACCCAGTATATGATCTATCTTGGAGAATGTTCCATGTGCACTCGAGAAGAAAGTACATTCTGTTGCTTTGGGATGCAGAGTTCTAAATAGATCTGTCAAGTCCATCTGATCCAATGTCTCATTCAGGGCCCTTGTTTCTTTATTGACCGTGTGTCTAGATGATCTATCCATTTCTGTAAGTGGGGTGTTAAAGTCCCCTGCAATTACCACATTCTTATCAATAAGGTTGCTTCTGTTTATGAGTAATTGTTTTATATACTTGGGGGCTCCGGTATTCGGCGCATAGACATTTATAATTGTTAGCTCTTCCTGCTGGATAGACCCTGTAACTATTATATAATGTCCTTCTTCATCTCTTGTTACAGCCTTTAATTTAAAGTCTAGTTTGTCTGATATAAGTATGGCTACTCCAGCTTTCTTTTGGCTTCCAGTAGCATGATAAATAGTTCTCCATCCCCTCACTCTGAATCTAAAGGTGTCCTCAGGTCTAAAATGAGTCTCTTGTAGACAGCAAATAGATGGGTCTTGTTTTTTTATCCATTCTGATACCCTATGTCTTTTGGTTGGCGCATTTAATCCATTTACATTCAGTGTTATTATAGAAAGATACGGGTTTAGAGTCATTGTGATGTCTGTATGTTTTATGCTTGTAGTGATGTCTCTGGTACTTTGTCTCACAGGGTCCCCCTTAGGATCTCTTGTAGGGCTGGTTTAGTGGTGACGAATTCCTTCAGTTTTTGTTTGTTTGGGAAGACCTTTATCTCTCCTTCTATTCTAAATGACAGACTTGCTGGATAAAGGATTCTCGGCTGCATATTTTTTCTGTCTAGCACCCTGAAAATCTCGTGCCAATTCTTTCTGGCCTGCCAAGTTTCAAAAGAGAGATCAGTCACGAGTCTTATAGGTCTCCCTTTATATGTGAGGGCACGTTTACCCCTTGCTGCTTTCAGAATTTTCTCTTTATCCTTGTATTTTGCCAGTTTCACTATGATATGTCGTGCAGAAGATCGATTCAAGTTACGTCTGAAGGGAGTTCTCTGTGCCTCTTGGATTTCAATGCCTTTTTCCTTCCCCAGTTCAGGGAAGTTCTCAGCTATTATTTCTTCAAGTACCCCTTCAGCACCTTTCCCTCTCTCTTCCTCCTCTGGGATACCAATTATGCGTATATTATTTCTTTTTAGTGTATCACTTAGTTCTCTAATTTTCCCCTCATACTCCTGGAGTTTTTTATCTCTCTTTTTCTCAGCTTCCTCTTTTTCCATAACTTTATCTTCTAGTTCACCTATTCTCTCCTCTGCCTCTTCCATCCGAGCCGTGGTGGTTTGCATTTTGTTTTGCATTTCCTTTAAAGCGTTTTTCAGCTCCTTGTGACTGTTCCTTAGTCCCTTGATCTCTGTAGCAAGAGATTCTCTGCTGTCCTGTATGCTGTTTTCCAGCCCAGCGATTAATTTTATGACTATTATTCTAAATTCACTTTCTGTTATATTATTTAAATCCTTTTTGATCAGCTCATTAGCTGTTGTGATTTCCTGGAGATTCTTCTGAGGGGAATTCTTCCGCTTGGTCATTTTGGATAGTCCCTGGAGTGGTGAGGGCCTGCAGGGCACTTCCCCTGTGCTGTGGTGTATAACTGGAGTTGGTGGGCGGGGCCGCAGTCAGTCCTGATGTCTGCCCCCAGCCCACCGCTGGGGCCACAGTCAGACTGGTGTGTGCCTTCTCTTCCCCTCTCCTAGGGGCGGGATTCACTGTGGGGTGGCGTGGCCCGTCTGGGCTACTTGCACACTGCCAGGCTTGTGATGCTGGGGATCTGGCGTATTAGCTGGGGTGGGAAGGCAAGGTGCACGGCGGCAGGGGGGGCAGGCTTAGCTCGCTTCTCCTTAGGTGATCCACTTCAGGAGGGGCCCTGTGGCAGCCGGAGGGAGTCAGATCCGCTGCCGGAGGTTTGGATCCGCAGAAGCACAGAGTTGGGTGTTTGCGCGGAGCGAGCAATTTCCCTGGCCGGAACCGGTTCCCTTTGGGATTTTGGCTGGGGGATGGGCGGGGGAGATGGCGCTGGCGAGCGCCTTTGTTCCCCACCAAACTGAGCTCTGTCGTCCGGGGGCTCCGCAGCTCACCCTCCCTTTGTCCTCCAGCCTTCCCGCTTTCCGAGCCGAGCTGTTAACTTATGACCTCCCAGACGCTAATTCGCACTTGCTGTCGGAACACAGTCTGTCAGGCCCCTCCGCTTTTGCAAGTCGGACTCGGGGGCTCTGCTTGGCTGACGAGCCGCCCCTCCGCCCCGGCTCCCTCCCGCCAGTCCGTGGAGCGCGCACCGCCTCGCCGCCCTTCCTACCCTCTTCCGTGGGCCTCTCGTCTGCACTTGGGTCCGGTGACTCCGTTCTGCTAATCCTCTGGCGGTTTTCTGGGTTATTTAGGCAGGTGTGGGTGGAATCTAAGTGATCAGCAGGACGCGCGGTGAGCCCAGCGTCCTCCTACGCCGCCATCTTCCCAAAAAACTCATTTTACTTGTATTTTTAAAAGATATTCTAGAATCAGACCATTTTATTTTATCATCAGGTAATGAAACAAACAAATCTGAATATATACTATTTGACTGATTGATTGATTGATTGATTTGTTGATTGCAAAGAAACTGAATTATTACTGTATCAGTGAGTTCTATGATAGGTTTCAAAACCAAAATAACACCCTCACCTATTCATTAATCTTTTTCATTCAAACCAACCATATCTCATGCAATTGTGTTAGTACTGGGGATGATAAAGATATTTTATACTTTAATATTTTGTGACTTAGCTTAGAACTTTTTTTCCCCCTACAGTTAATTTATTCATTTTGAGAGAGAAAGAGAGCAAGCAAGGGAGGGGCAGAGAAATAAAGAGAGAGAGAGAGAGAGAGAGAATCCCAAACAAGCTCCCCACTGTCAGTGCAGAGCCCGATGCAGGGCTCGAACTCATGAACTCCAAGATCATGACCTGAGCTGAAATCAAGAATCAGATGCTTAACCAACCAAGCCATCCAGTTGCCCCAAGAACTTTAACAGAAGTAAAGAAAGAGTATATATAGAATACATATACTTACTAGTACATTTTGAACACAAATATTTTAAAATAGAATATTAACAGTAAAAATATATTCTATAACTCAAATAACGCTCAACTTTGTCTACTTGTTCTGTATTAATTAAATTTATGTGATTGCGTTATAGTTGTGCTTTTAAAAAACTTCTTCAGTTACTCCCTTTAGACACAAGTCCAAGTGGTCAGGAAACTGGTCAGAGCTCAAAACGTACAGCTGGACCTACGAATAACAGAATGATGCATATATCTACAGATCCCCTCAATCACTGAAAATTTATATAAGTGGGCTGCCCCTCCCCACTATGTATGTATTAGTGTAGCTGGCTCAGAAAAATAAAGTTACCTGTTCTTTCTCTTACATCTCTGGCTCCCAGATTCTTGATTTTATTTGTTGTACCATTTGCTCTGGTAAAAATTTAGAAGACACTGTTAGATTTCTTGAGCTCTTACAGTCTCAGATGACAAGTAACCTGCTCTAATCACAGCCACAAGGATTCCATAGGACACTTTCTCTGGCTTCTAAAGTTCCTGAAGATTTTGTCTCTCATACAGAATGAGGGATAAAATTATGTACAGTTTACCTCACTTTCCACTTAATTGACAAAAGGATGTGCTTGGCTGTCAAGTCTGTGATTACTCTGGTAACCAGTGTTTGTTCCTAACTTGCAGAGAAATTGGTTGTATTCTAACTCAATCCATCATTTAATTTTACAAGGCAAAGTGTTTACAGTTTAATGGCAATCCTAGGCAAGTCGTTTCTTTTTTATCTTGTTTATCTGAAAGACTGGAAGAGTATGAAGTTCACCTCCTACACAGAGAAAGCCTATAATAATGACTCGTAGAACTGGATATTCTAAATCCCTGCAGAGTCCTGCTCTATATTAGCAGCTTGATTAAAAAGATGAATGATTGCAGGTCCAATGCAGAAAAGCCAAACGAGGACACAAACACAGACATCTTCAAAGATGCTTCTGGTAAAGAACAAAGGACTACTGCTTTTCTAGCATTACTGAGTACACACCATTCAAAGTCAAGACACTCTCTGTAATATTACATGAAGCTGACTTCCAAGATATATAGGGTCTCTTCTGCATGGGGATCACAGGTGTTTCCAATGCACAGAAGTGACTTCTTCTAGTCTCTTCTAGAAGTGACTTCTTCATTAACAGGTTAGTACTTAAATTTCTAGGCTAAGAAGCCATAATATAATTGAAATATATTGTTACTTGTTCTTTAGATTGGACTTGTGTGAAGCTCTGTTTTCTGCAGTTGCAAATAGGATCTTTCTTTAGAAATGTACATGATTAGGGGCACCCGGGTGGCTCAGTCGGTTAGGTATCCGACTCTTGATTTCAGCTCAGGTCATATTCTCACAGTTCATGAATTTGAGCCCTGCATCGGGCTCTGAACTGACAGTGAAGAGCCTGCTTGGGATTCTCTCTCTCCCCCCTCTCTCTCTTTTCCCTTTTCTCTCTCTCTCTCTCTCTCTCTCTCTCTCTGTTCCCCCACCCCACTTGCATGCACATACACTCTCTCTCAAAATAAATAACAATTTTTTTTAATGTATGTGATTGTATAGGGACTGAATTTTAGGTCATCAACAAGTGGAGGAAAGACTCTATTTTAGTCTCTGAACGTGGGAAACACTCCAACAATCAAGGGTATCCAACAGTTCTTGTGTATGTAGGATGATCTAAGCAGTCATCAGTCAACTTTACACAACCCAGGTGAAATAATCGACCTCTATATGCAGGGAAAGGGACCAGTCTGGTCTCCAGTAACATCTATAGTAATCTAATAATTGAAAATACTATTATTTCTGCTCTCATCCTGGTCTGCTCTGCAATGGATTGAAGATATGTGTTCCCCTAAAATTCGTATGTTGACCCCAATGTGATGGAAGTATGAAGTGAGGCCTCTGGGAGGTAATCAGATCATGTGAGTGGAGCCCTCATGATGGGATCAGTGGCCTTGTAAAAGGGACTCTACAGAGCCCTTTCACTCTATTTCTACCATGTGAAGATTCAATAAGAAGTAGGCAGTCTGTAGCCTTGGAGAGGGCCCTCACCAGACTTGACCGTGCTGGCACCCCTGTTCTTAGACTTTCAGCCTCCACAATTGTAAGGAATAAATATTTGTTGCTTAAGCCACCCAGTCTATGGTAATTTGTTATAGCAGCCTGAATTAAGACATATCTGAACCTGTTCTATCCTATCTTACTGAAAATTCATCTTCAAACATTGACTTAGGTGGGGCTACGTACGTATATTAAAAAGGCAGTTACCTCGGTGCTTACTCATCTAGTGTCAGTCATAACCAGGTAACATATTTGAGGGTTAAATTCTCAATGAAACTATATTCTGGGGAAAATAGCAATTACTGGAAGAGTCTGACACCCTGAAACTCTTAGGCCTAATCACCATAGTCTAGTGTAGGTTGGGCATACCTCAGCCTGTGCCAAAAACCTTGCAACTGTTAACAGGGAACTTACTACATGCCAAGTACGATTCTAGGCAGTCAGGTTACATTTGTGAAGAAGACAGACATCCCTACCCTTGTGAAGTTTCCATTCCAGCAGGTGGGAGACAGACTAATATGAGAAATAAGTAGTGCTATGGAAAAACACTAATTATGGAAATAATCTGTGCCATGGGGAGAAAACAAAAACATGGACCATTCTTCAGAATACTTTGATAAAAATGTTTTAGTCAAATACTTTGAAAGGCACTCTATCACATAAGCTAAAACACCATCAGATGAAGGACAGACTATATAATGCTAGCAGCAAATTACTCCCTCCCGGCCACAATGCCAGGGATGCAGAAGTAAGCAGAGATAGCATACAGGGTTCATAGCATAGTGAAGCCCTGCTTGATTAAAATGGCCAGCCTTAGATCCTGGAAGGGAAATTCTTTAACAAAGTGAGACACAAAAAGCACTCCAGTCTCTTCAATATATAGGGCATACCTCCCAGGGAAGTCTGGAAGCTACTGATAAGCTATAGCACTGGAAAGCCTGATTCTAGTGCCAAGTGCCATGACCAGTCCCAAAAAGCACAGAGAGACATTATGACCCCAAACTTCAAAAGACTTCAGAATACCAACACTCCTGCTCTTTACCCCAAACCTAGACTGGGCAACTGAAGAATATTGCATAGTAGAATAGGGTCAATTTCAGTAATTTGCACGATAAGAAGATGATGGGCCAGATGACTGGTTATTGTGAAGTCTTCAAACCCAACCGCTTTTCAAAAGATCTTCCAGAGGTGGGCACATGAGCCAAAGGGTATGCCAACTGATCAACATCACATTTACTCATCATTCACAAACATGGCCCATCTAGCAAATAAAATTTAAGTCACAAATAACAGTTTTGATTATAGGCAATTGGCCAATATTTCTGAGGAAGGGTCATGAATTATTAGGAGCTCAGGTTTTGGCAACACTTGATTAAGAGAACCAGGTCTTTCCACTCAATAGCTCCGAAGTGTCCATTGGCTTTCTTGATGTCTCCTAGTTTTAAATTCTTCATCTGCAAAGTGGCAGATGAACACCACTGAATTCATAGAGTCTTTCTAAGAATTAAAATGAATAATAATAGAACAAGCTTAATAAAGGGTTTGACCCATAGTTAAAGAAAATAAATAAGATAAAAAAAATAAATTTGGACTATCTTGGTTTTTAAACTCCTGTAGTTCAATCCTTGTTTTGGTATTTGCTTCTGATCAATGCTTTTGGTTTGACTATTCCTAAAATTGTCCCTTTTGATTCTTGGATTTGGCATTCAGAAAAGGTTTCGGCTTTTATAATTCCTCTGTGTTTCAAACTTTCTAGTATCCTCCCTCACATGAGAGTTAACATATCTCACTGAGTTCTGATGCCAAAACCTGAGCTCATAATCATGAGCAACCCTGCTTCAGAAATCTTGGCCAGCTGCCTACTGGGCTCTAGAACCCCACTGTCTAAGTTGGTTTCCTGATATCTATAAGTTTGAAAGTATAGGCAATTTATTTTTAACAGTGTCCTAATATAACAACACAACAATTTTCTAAAGATTGGCTGATTTGGGGAAAATTCAGTTAAATAGTATTTATTAAGAAGGAATTGTTCTAGGTACTTTTAGGATTACAAAAATAAATCAGCTGAAGCTCAAATTAAGTAATTGCATCAGTTCATTAACTTCATCATTAATACATTAAGTTAATACATCAAAAAATGAAGTCTTCATACTCCGTTAGGAATTTTTGCAAAAAAAAAAATGCCACGAACAGATTCTTTAGTATACAATGTTTCTGGACATATTTTTTGATAACAAAAACTAACATTTAAAGAGAAGAAAAAATGAAGAGATGATGATTACTTTAGTGGGAAACATGAGCCATACCCAACCGTATTAATATTCAAGAAAGAATGCGGGAATGGGGGCGCCTGGGTGGCTCAGTCAGTTAAGCATCAGATTTCTGCTCAGATCATGATCTCACAGCTTGTGAGCTCTGTATCAAGCACTGCTGACAGCTCAGAGACTGGAGCCTGCTTCAATTCTGTTTCCCTCTTTCTCTTCCCCTACCCCGCTCGTGCTCTCTGTCGGTTATAAATGAATAAATGTGAAAAAAATAAAGAAAAAAAGAATGTGGGAACGTGCATAAGCAAAGTGTGAAAGTAGTAAAAAGAAGGCAACGTTAATACTGACAGTGTTGTGGATGGACTTTAGAAGAAGCAGTACAAAAGCTACTTATTCAGCAAATGGAATCAGAGAGAAAGAAAAATACCCCGAGAACATGGAAAGAACAAAATCAAGAACACAAGGAAGGAAAACAAAAAGACATTTTCCAATAGTTTTGGTAGATTTGACAATTTAGATCTAAATTGGTGCGATGCTTCTAAAGCCATAGAAATAGGCTGAACATTAGTATGTGCTAGAACTTAAATGGAAATCTTGGACCTGGCTGAGGGGTAGGAATATGATGTCTCTGCAGGGGCAGAGAAGGAAAGAAGTGAGGAGAGGGGGAGTGGGAATGAGAGAAGAAAGAAAAAGAAAAGTTTTGGAAGTCTGACAGAAGATGATTTCATTTTCACTTTATAATTGATTCTGGCTACTACTTTATCCAGTATAATTTCTCACATGTTTAAGAACACAATAAGAGCACACGGATATGAGATTTTTTTAAGTTTATTTATTTATTTTGAGAGAGTGTGTGTGAGTTGGGGAGGGGCAGAAAGAGAGAGGGAAACAGCAAATCCCAAACAGGCTCTGTGCTGTCTCCATGGAGCCCAACATGGGGCCCGATCCCACAAACCGTGAGATCATGACTTGAGCCCAAACCAAGAACTGGATGCTTAACCAACTGAGCCACCCAGGTGTCCTGGGTATGGGAATATTTTTATTTGTTTAATTGCTTGATATAAAGTAGCATGATTACTTAATCCATGTAACTGTTCTATTTATGTCACTCTTGTTTTATTTTTATTTCATTTTTGGAAGATTTTCCTGAGGGCGTGTGGGTGGCTCATTTGGTTAAGCATCCAACTCTTCATCTCTGTCGCTCCCCTGCATGGGTATGCGCTCTCTCCCTCTCTCAAAAATAAATAAATATTTAAAAAAAGATTTTCCTGTGCATCTCATATTTTGGTATCTTCCATAATCTAACTTTTTTCTTTAAAAATTGTATTTGTATAGGTTATAAACAAAGAGTTAGATCCAGTGTTCGATAAATTTATATGTTAAGAGTAATTCTACTTAATGCATGTTAGAGAAAGAGAAAGATCACCGGGCTTTTTTTAATGACATATAATCAAAAAGAAAAACAAAACAAAACAAAAAACTGCATTTAATTTTCTCCCCATTAGAGAGAATAGACAAGTCAGGTATTAAAAAGATTCATGCACTTAATTTAATCTAGTTCTGCACTAGTGGAGGACATATTATGTAATAAACAATAAGCAGGTATAATCATGTAATATTTGATTAGCGGTAGAGAAAAATCTATGATCAAAATTGGTTTTTGTGAATAAAATATAGCCATACTAAAAGGGGAATTTATTTAATAGTTACTTATACATCTCATAAAATAAACCTTACAATTCCATTGGATGAAATTTAATATACTTAATAACATATTCACAAATTAAGAGAAAGTTTGGAGGTCAAATTTTCTCTCCCGGGTTACAGACTGGCCATATAAGATGGCCAGTAGGAATGTCTTATTTGGCCCATAGTGTTGTTTTAAAAAGTGAATTTGAACGTCTTCTGGGGAATCACTCACGCTCAGGTTTGCAAGGGTCTCTGCATTTCCTCTCTTCATTAATGCAGTTAGCTGCCAGGGTCTGTATAAACGTCAGACTTGTTGACCCATGTGCTGCTTATCTTGATATGTTTGCTTATATCTTTTTTTCCTTTTAGGAAAAATGTTGAGAAAAAACTGATCATGTTTCTTATATTTTCTGAAGTCACTCTCCATCAAATGCAAGTTTTGAACACGCGGCACACATGGTCACATTCTGTAAGTCAATTGGAAGTTTTTCCAATTTGCTAATGAACAATGAAAGCAAAATTTCTAGGGAAAGGAAGCAGCTCCCTCGGCAGCATGCCCTGAGCAGGACCAAAGTGCTTGTATCAAGTGTGATGCAAATATAATTTTTCCTAGCATCCATTTAGAATTTCGGCAATTCCAAGTATACTTTCTTCCTTATAAGCTTTGCCTTGCCCAATTAGCTTTCAATGGTGCTTGAAATTCCCACTTGAAATGCCTTATGTTGACCTGTCCATTTTAATCAAGTTAAATGCTATCTGGGAGGAAGATATATTAGCTATCACTTAGGCACAAATTAGTCTATCTGAACCTATTACTGCACATTATCAACCAGCACACACACACAAAAAAAGGCCTTAGGGCACTAGTTCTCGAAATCATTCACACACTAGACCACAGAGAGGCATGGTACACTTGGTGCAAAACCATGCAATATTAATCCATTACTCTTATAACCATTAAATATATTTGGTTGTGTTAAATCTGATGTCATTTCATTCTATAATCCATGCAGTAGGGAAAAAAATCACAAATTTAAAGAATTTAACAGAAGAAAAAATCAATTATAAATATTCCATCCAATTTAAATTTTAACAATTGTTGTAACATTTTATTTGGAGGAAAAAAAAGTCGTGTTTGCTTCAGGGACATTATATTTTAGTCCCAAAGGACAGAGGGAGAAAAGTAAATCTTTAAGGGGGTACCGATGGGATGCTAAAAGAAGGTATTCAATTTTCTTGACCCTGATAGACATTTATTGTAAGGTAGGTCATCATCTTAGCAAAAATGTATCAGGAAACAAAATATTACTCTACTGACTATACACATTGGCCACACAACACATCCAAATTTCAGAAATGTGAGAACATAATGTAACTGAAGACGGAGGCCCTAATGAGGACTTCAACTGCTTTTCCTGGTTGGCCAAATAAGGAGGAAAGTTGGGTGAACAGATAATTTTTGGTACTGTGGAGGTAGAACAACTCTTTTGAACCACAGTTCTATAGGAGAATTAAGCTCCAGTGCCGTAAGGTATTGTATGCAAGCTAAGAACTCTTCTCACATGCGTCAATAATGACATTAGCTATATACTTTGCTTGAAAGAATGAGTCGGGGGGCCTGGGTGATCCAGTAGGTCAGGCATCTGACTCTTGATTTCGACTCAGTTCATGATCTCACAGTTTGTGAGTTCGAGCCCTGGATCTGGCTCTGCGCTGCCAGTGTGGAATTCTCTCTCTCTGCCTCTGCTTCCCACCTCTTTCTTTCAAAATAAATAAGCTTTAAAGAAAAGAAAGAATGAGTCAAATCATTTTCTATAAAACTTAATTCTCTTGTGGAATCCCATGTGAAAATGTTGGAGTATGGTGTTATTGAATAATTGGTTCAGAGTCAGAAAAAAATCTACATTCTTTTTGATTTACCTCTGAGGTAACATTACCTTGTCACCTTGACTTATTGTTATTATTACTACTATTGACATTATTATTATCTCTCTTCTTTACCATATTATTGGAAAAGACAAAAGGAGCTAGAAGATCAGGAGAAATAAAGGTAAAGGTTTTCTTGAAAATTAGCATTATCTAAGATATTTTTCTAACTCACATAGTCAATCAACCCAATGGACACTTGGATTTTGTTTGTTTTAGTACCTGAAAGTTTAATCAAAGTCTTGTAACTAATTAGAGAACAAAGCCTTTTTGTACATGAGGAAAGCTGTGAATCTTAGTGGACTCTATACTTTCATAAGAAAACAAGAACTCTTAAGTGTGATGGCTTGTCTTGTGAATCAAAGAACATTTAGAAGACAAGCACTAAAATATTATAAAGGGAAAAAAGGAAAGTTGCTCAAGTGTTTAATGAGAAGCAAAATTATATTCTTTATATCGTGAAAGGATGAAAATTGGCAAACGGGCAGAAAGCAATGGGACTTAGAGATCATAATTTGGGGTCTCATTACACAACCGCACTGTTTAAAAAATTGCTGTTTTATGAGAGGTAGGGGTCAAGGATCAGGCAAGAACTAAACATATGGATCAGCAAATTAGTTAGATTCTCACTTCTGGAGGATTGATACTTTACATGGAGATAATATGGTCTGTAGTCTTTCTTTACTTCAGGGATCTCTCTCTCTCTCTGTCTCTCTCTCTGTCTCTCTCTCTCACACACACACACATACACACACGTGTAATTTTCCCTTCCCATTCTGTCACCCCTCTGTCTATTCTTTCCTCCAACCTTAGGACTTTAAAGTCAGTTTACACTTATGTGGTTTTTTTTTTTTATAATAAAAGAAAGAAAGCCTCTGCGCAGTAATGAGCAGTGGTAAAAAAAAAAAAAAAAAAAAAAAAAAATTCTCCTCTGAGTTAATCACATCGATTAAGATGATCGAAGAAAAGCAGGTGTGAATAAGAATGAATGTGCATTTGTCCTACTTTATATTTTAATACTGTAATTACATGGCAATATGAATCTACAAGCACTGGTTACGATAAACAATATGATTATATGGTGACTCATTTCATTCAACACAGAGTTCTTCAGGGAATAAAAAATAATTCATCATAAATTACAGGGTAGTTATATTTCACTTTCACCATAATTATTTTAGGAATACCTAGATAGATTTTCATTCATCAAAAGCACAGTTAGTGAAAAGCAAATATTCCAAAATAAAGTGGATTTTAACTTTTAAATCAAATTCAGAGATCCATTCTGAATTCTTCTTGTCTTTAATATATTTCTCTGTTTAATTAATGTTCTTTAGCATACTAAACTCTGCTATAGAGACAGTACAATGAAAACAGGGCGCATAATTCACATACCAGTCACATACTAGTTATGTGGCCTTAGAATTCTAAGTCTCCCCATCTACAAGTAAAGTTTACATCCATTATTCTCCAAAAAGTAGATAGAGGTCATGACTTATAGCTTTGTCTGCTGTAAGTTTTGAATGCACGTGTTTGATGTCTAAATCAGTGGTGATGTTAAATACTGGAGCGAGTTTGAATGTACTGGGGAAAATAAAATAGAGGGATTAGACAATTCAATCACAGACATGCTAACATTAGACAGATAAGCTAAAGTGGCTCAAATCAGTGAAGATAATGACGGTGTCACTAAAAGAATAAGTTAATGAAGTGCTGGAACTTGTGAAATTGGCTATTACAAAAAAAAAAAACCCTCATGGGCAAAAAGAATTTATAAAAAAAAATGGTAGCTATTGCTCTGTCATTACATGTATTTGTGAACTTGTATACATCTGTAATAACCTATCTTCTATATTTCTATTTCTCTCTGATGTATCATCCATCTACTTGTCTCTAATTTACTGTAGTACCTACTGATGCAAATCACATTATCCCAAACATAATAACTTAAAACAACAAATATTTATCTAACAGGTTCTGGAATCAAGAAATCAGAAATGGCTAAGTCGGGTGGTCTATTGGGCTAGGTTTTATGTGGTTTAGTCATGATGTCACCTGGATGATTCACTTCCAAGATGACTTACACACACCCTTGGTGACCGGAAACCTCTTTCCTGGTTCCTGGCTATATCAGCACCCCCAAAGACTGCTTGTGTGCCCCCTGAGGGCATGGCAGCTAACTTTCCCCACAGTGAGGGATCCAGTAAAGAGACGGTGAGGAAGAAGTCTCAGTGCCTTTTATCATCTAGTCTCAAAAATAGCACATTGTCATTTCAGCTCTATTCTGTTTGCCAGAAGTGAGCCATTAACTACAATCCATTCTAAAAGGGAGAAAATTAGGCTCCATCATTTGAAAGGAGAACTATGAAAGAATTTATGGACTTATTTTAAAACCACCAAATCTGCCATCTACCAAGTCAATCTCACCTCCTACCATCTACCTATCTATTTCCTTTTATCCTTCCTTTGTTCCTTCTCACTCTCTCCTTCCCTCCCTCCCTCTCTCTCAGAAGGAAGAGAGGGAGAAAAAGAGAAAGGAAGAATCTAAATAAGGTTTTCATAAGAAAAATGCTAGAAAAATAATGGTATAAAATAAAGCAATAAACATGAGCTCTCGTATTTGCAACATTTTAGGGGAGTGGCTCAATGAAACACTATGGCACATGTTTAAAGAGGCAATTTCTGGTAATTTGGATCCAAGGAAAGAGATACCCTGACCCATATTATTTTCATGTCTCCTCCTAGCAATCTTACTGAAGACATGGCTTATCTGGCCATTGAAGATGTCTGCCATTTACAAGTCTGTCCGGATGATAAAGCAACTTTTCATGTACACCCAACAACAGGGACAAAACTTGTGCTTATACCAAAGGAAAAAGCCACATTCATGTTCTCAAATAACTTCCTCCCCAAATTATGGGATATATATATATATATATATATATATATATATATATATATAACATAGATGCAATCATTCCAATATAAACATACAATGTGATAAAATCGCAAAAGTTGATGGAAACACAAAGGACCAGTGGTATATAACAAAGGGTTCACAGATTTATGATATTTGTTCTCTGAATTAAGAATTAGTGGTACAGGGGAGAAAGGGTATTCTAGGCAGACAAAACAGCTTAAAGCTCGAAGGAATGCATGTGCATGAAATATGGCTGTGATGGATGATATGGTTGGCCCATGGAAACATGGAGAAACACATAAGGAGTGGTTCAAGATGTTTCTCAACCTTATTTCAATCATCAATCTTACAGGCTATATTCTCCTTGGATCCAGGGTACTCTCAACTTATTTCAAATGGTGATTTGAAGAATTTTGACTTTTTATGGCTCTGCTTGTCACTGAAGAGGCACATCATTTGTCACGGATTCAATTTAAGGGGGAAGTTGGGAAAACAGTTAATCCAAGTTAAAAGCTCAATGAAGTACCATGATAGAGCATGTCCTTATCTTGTTGTTATTGTTTATATATAATTTTGGCATTTAATGTGGAGGGGATATGTAAATTCAATTCAAAACAAAAATTTTTAAAGGTGTTTTCCTCCCCCTGGAAACTTCCTAGAGGTCATAACAAAATTTCATCTTCTAAGAAGAAAAGCAGCAATGTGCTTAAATTGTATGGAAACCAATTTGACAATAAATCATATTTTAAAAATTGAGTTAACAATGGGGTTACAATAGGTATTAGAATCTGAACAGATTGTGTACTTGATGTCAAAACTAGATTAACTACACATTTCCAATAACTATCATTTTTAGTGTTGCTATTCCTTTCATTAAGTTTTATTTTTTCCATCTAGGAAGGAAACATTTCCTTTCATATTGAAGGGAATTTACTCTTTTCACTGGCTAGCTGAAACTTCTAATGCAGAAGATAGGATATCCTATGTCCTTCTAGGACTTTCCACCACCTTTGATGTGGTCTCACTTTAGTATATAGGTAGTCAGAAAAGTATTCTTTCTAATCTTCGCGAATGGTTATCAAATCTGTTTGTACATAAGATTACCTATGTAATCTTTAAAAGCTTTAAATCTTTAAAGCTTTAAAAATATTCCAATGCTTGGGAACCATCCTAGATCAATTAAAACAGAATTTGGGGAGAGGATAGAAAAAGCATTCCTTAGGTGGTTCAGATGTGCATCTTGGAATTAGAACCCTTGCTGTTGTTTATCTTTCCCCATACCTTTTTTTTTTTTTTTTTTTATGTGTAAAACAGGCTCTACTTTACTTTTCCTTGAATAGGACCTATCCCTTCTTCCCTATTTATTCCCAGACACATGTGCTTTGTGACAATTCTAGAGGACAAGTTATGGCATTTATAAGCAATTTATATGGAAACCCATCTTCTAATCAGCATCTGAGTGCTGGCAAGTGGCCTCAGTTATGTGCTAAGTTACATGACCATATGACTATACTACTATGATCACCCATATCAGGACAAAGTGGCAGAGCCAAAGTAAAAGGTAGCCAACTACAATAGAGAAAACAGCTTTGAAGACTTACTTTTCGACATAATTTAACAGTAAAATAAATTCTTATCAACTGTAAGCCCAAGCATGTCTGTACTTCTTAAAACCCCAAAAAGGTAATTCAGTCCCAAACACGTTTCAATCAGTAATAATAGAACTTCTGCTAAACTTTATGAGCTATAATATTTCCCCTACAAAGAATTAATAGTATTTTATGATTTTTTTTCAAGGTGTAACTCTCTTTCTCAAATGGTCTGGAACATATCTATGCATTCTAAATGATTCTTTCCTATAGATCTAAAACTTTTGCTCTTTATTAATAGAAACATTGAACCTCTGGGACAGTGAGTTTCATGCAAACATTGCCTGCACTGACATTAAATTGTTTCTTTGGTTTTTAAAACCTTGGAAGCATCTGCCCTGTGGTTTTTCTGGATCTCTTTTAAGATTTCTTGCTTTATCTCTCAATTATCTCTTTGTATGAAGTATTAATTTAGGTATTTATGACACCTTAGCTGATAGTTCATCTGTTTTTACTTGAAATAAGAGTCTCTAAACTATACAGGGAACAATTATCTTCCTCTATATCTTTTCTTCAAGCATTTCTCCTGCTATTCTCATTTCTTCTATGACTGGCAAAGCTTCACTCACGTCTTACACGTCTTACACACTTCTTTTGGTGGTGGTTCCAAAAGCCTCATCTCCTACTTAAATATTAAGAACAAATAACTAGTAAATATTTGTCAATATACTTCCTATGTTGTTTTTGTATTCCTACCACCGAGAATAGTTCCAGGACTTTAACTGGAGCTCAACAATTGTTGTGTAATGGCTCACTGAATGAATAAGTTAATTTCGACAGTCTTTTTCTGAGATCCATTATTTTAATAATTTCCAAATCTTTATTTAATGACATTATCCGTCAAGCTCTCAACCTAGATTTCTAGCTAGAGCTTATTTACAATTAGCAGTGGTGTGTTTTTTTTTTTTTTTTCTTTTTCCTTGTACCATCAATTAGGGGGGAAGCTAACCAAGTAATGAAGACAGTTTTTGAACTCACAGGACCAAACTTTATTGACCACAAGCACAATGCACTCTGGTCAACAGCGGTACTCAGAAGTTTACATGTTTTTGTACCAAATCATGGGTTACATTTTTAAAAATTAAACCAGTCTCTATTTCAGTCCCTTTAATTACCTGAAATAAACCCTTCACAACCTGGCAAGTGCTTCACATGAATGGTGTTGGCAAGACTTCCCAGACAGCTTGTCATTAGAGCCCTCTCCAGCATCTGCCTTACTGCAGAGGGATAAAACACGCGCGACTTGGGCTGAATAAATCTGGGTTACAGCGTAAACTCCATCACCCATCCTCAGTGAGCTCAGCCAAGTTAATTTGCATATATGTGTTTTAATTCCATAATTTATAAAATATGGAAAGTAACAGGTATATGAGAAACACATCACAGAACTTCAAAGTTTAAATAGGGCCAGCCTATATAAATCGTGAAATGATACTTTTGTTATCATTTAGAATGGTGCCCTGAAATGCTTTTCTCATAGACAAATCATCCAAACTATGATTGTTTTAAGGTCAGTAAAAATAATTTCCAAAAGCACAATATATATACTTTTAAACCATTTTTTGTTATTGCTATTGTTGTATGGACATTATCAAAGTCAGGTGATTGTTTTTGTTTGTTTTTAACCGAAAGTGTTTGGGACACACATTGGTCCCAAGTGTGTTCTGAATTTATTAATAATACTGCACAAAAAAAGGATGTCACAGTTCTTAAAAAACTTCCAGATCCTTTATATGGGCTTTTAATCTAATCACTATGATACAGTCCTATAAGACATCTGGTCCTAATAATTGTAACTGCAACATGGTAATGCTAATGATGCTGTTGTTTATAATAACAACAATAATAATTATGATTTTTATTTGGTATTTATTTGTGCCAAGGACTGTTCAAAAAGTTTCATAAATATTAACTCAATTAATCCTCACAACTCCATGAAATAGATATAATTATTCCCATTTCTTCAGATGAGAGTTGATATATACAAGATAAATAACTTGCTCACATTCATTTTAAACTTTTAACAGGTCATGACATCCTAATGGGTCACAGATTTAGCCTAGGTGATATGATAATTCCCTAATGTCATAGGATTGATGTAGGAAAAATAGAAGATGGTAGATATAAAAATATAAATTTATAAACTACTATAAAGAGCACAATTTTCCAGAAGGATAAATTGTCACTCAAATAAGAGGAAATTTCTCCAGAGACAATTTAGATAATTAATGACAGAATAAGAACAAGAATTAGGCCACGTACATTTTTCAACCACACCAACTCTCAGATAAAGAAGGAGAAAAATAAAATAGTCTTTCCATAGGCTGGATATGCAACAGTGTACAAAAGTCAATTCTCTTTTTGGAAGCAGTTAATGCAGAATTGTAGAATTTTGCTTTTTAAAAATATCTTAATTTTAGCGACTTCACCTAAAATACTTTTGCATGCTAATATTATTTTAATCATTAAAACTTTCTAAACTTCTGGGAGATAACATTTATGTTTTCGCACATTACTTTTAGGTATGTGTGCAACCATTAACGGGAATAGTTTACAATTCACAAACGGCTAGAAGTTTGTTCGGCACTTGACACAGTACCATTTATTTTATCTCTACTTTTAATACTTCTTCAGTAGAGGCACTTTGCAATATTAAAAATATGTATTAGCTAAAACACAAAACTTCTTCTAGAAGAAATGGAAGCTGGGTGAGAGTGTCATTGTGTGTGTGTGTGTGTGTGTGTGTGTGTGTTTTATTTTATCTCTACTTTTAATACTTCTTCAGTAGAGGCACTTTGCAATATTAAAAATATGTATTAGCTAAAACACAAAACTTCTTCTAGAAGAAATGGAAGCTGGGTGAGAGTGTCATTGTGTGTGTGTGTGTGTGTGTGTGTGTGTGCGTGTGTGTGCATGAGAGACAGAGAGAGAGAGAGAGACAGAGAGACAGAATCAGCCACAGATTTTCCTAAGGCAATTGCTGTCTGGAAGGAAAAAAAATGTGAAATCACCTAAATAATTTATATTTATTTATGCTTATATTTGTATTACATGTAATATTAATATATATTTAAAAATTATCATATAAATTTTATATACATAATTTATATGATAATTTTTATATTTATTTTATATATGTATATACTTTTATATTTAATTTATATATATAAATAATTATATATATAATTTATATTTAATTTATATATACATATATAATTTTAAAGTATCTCTGACTTAATCTTTCAAATTCTATTCCATAAAATGTTTTTAATATTTTCTGATGTTTATTTATTTTTAGGAGAGAGAGACAGAGAGACAGAGCACAAGCTGGGGAGGGGCAGAGAGAGAGGGAGACACAGATTCTGAAGTGGGCTCTAGGCTCTGAGCTGTCAGCACAGAGCCCAACTCGGGGCTCCAACTCAGGAACCACAGATCATGACCGAGCCGAAGTCGGACGCTTAACTGACGGAGCCAACGAGGCGCCCCATTTCTATAAAATGTTTTTAAATTAAATCATGTATACTTTATACATTAGAATGTTTTCATTTCAAGTCTGCCCTGTCCCATAGGTATAGGCTGGTTAATGAAACAATGTGCTGTAAGAGCAGAAAAAAATTCCCATCATTTTGGGAATCAGTGTCTCAATGTTATTCCTTCATGGTCCCTAATTTGTGGTTGTGAACACATCACACACAAATTTGAAAAAAAATCATTAATAATTAGATAGATCCCCATGTGATACCTGCAAATTCAATGCTTAATCATAGAAAGCTTTACATTTTACTAACACCACCCTGACACTGAACAATCACAACACTGAACCATTATCAAGAATATCCAATAAGTTCTTTAAAGGTAGATCATTAATTTTTATGAACACTTGCTGGTTGCAAAGCATAATACCCTATATATAGATTATGGGTAACAGACTGCTTGCCTACTGTTCATGCCATCAACCACATTTTTTCTCTCTTAAAATTTTCTGCTCCAGATGTCTCCTTGGATGAGCTTTGCCTGAAGATGACTGCAATGGCATGCACACTCTCCCTTTTCATACAGAAACATTTTTTTTTTTAACATGGGTTGCAAATGCCTCAGGTAAAAAGCCCTCACCAGCCCTTTTAGCATTGGGCTTGCATAGCATCTGAATTTACACTTTGCATAAATGTTTAATTTAAAGAACAAACATTCTAGAGAAGAAGCTAAAGGAGATGGGGGAGCTCTATGTCTCTCTCTCTTTTGTACAATGTCAACTCCCCAGTTTATTGCTCAATAAATGCTGACAACATTAGGAAATATTCTCCTATGAAGAAAATTGGGAATCTAATTTCATTTAGTCCAATTCTATCTAGAGATTACAAATGCTTCCATTATTTGCTGTAATGACCCACCAAGGGGAATTGCTCTGAGAAGATTAGGCCACGCGATTGAAGTCTTTATCAGTATTATAATACATATTTGAGGGGTTGCCACTTTGCAACCCTAGGAAATTGAGGTAAACAACTCTCTGAACTTCCCGTTGATTATGTCAGGGGAAAATGGCCACCTTATTACAACTCTTTACAAGAAAGACCATTGCCTTAATGTTTGTGGCTAACATGACTAAAGATTCCAATTTTTACATGTTTTACCTTCTTCAAAGGTGATTTGAGGTAGGACTGAGTTAACAAATGCTAATGTTAAGAAGGAAAAAATACTGACACACCCTGATTTCATTCAATTAAAAACAAAAACTTGCTTTTAAAATTAAATGTAAACTCAAAACTAAAATGTTCATGATTTTAAATGTTTCTATGATTTCATTTTGATCCGCTTTTGTATTTTCACATATGATAATATATTTGGTCTTCTTTTACAATCTCTATATTAAAAAATAAACTCTACTGCATAATTAAAAGGCTGTCAGGGTACCTGGGTGGTTCGGTCAGTTGTGCAGTCGACTTTGGTTTAAGCGGAGCCCACATTGGGCTCCCTGCTGTCAGCGTAGAGCCTGATTCAGATCCTCTGCCTCACCCTCCCTGCCCCTCTTTTGCTGTTATGTGCGCCTGCGTACTCTCTCTCTCAAAAATAAATAAATGTTTAAAAAATAAAAAGTTATTTGTAAAACTTTCAATGCAGTGTCAGAAGAATACTGTTCGACTAAAAAAAAATGAATTTAAGTATCATTTTAATGGAAACAAAAAGATGCACATCTAGTTTTCTTTTGTTTTGTCCTAATGATCAATTCTTATGGCAAACTTTCATAGCACATGAAGGTAATTCATTTTGCAAATTTATCATGTTTTAAGCATTAAAATACCTTGAATAAAATATTTCAAAGGAACGGAAGATCCTCCAAAAATCCTATCCTTTTTTTCTTTTAGTATCTGCATTTCAGTATTTAATAATGTTTAATTTTTTAAGTTTAATTGATTTACTTTGAGAGAGAGACAGAGAGAGTGACAGAGGGAGGGACAGAGCGAGAGGGAGAGAGAATCCCAAGCAGGCTCCACACTGCCAGCGCAGTGTCTGACACGAGGCTCAAACCCACAAAACCTCAAGATCATAAACCTGACCTGAAACCAAGAGTTGGACACTTAACCAACTGGACCACCCTGAGGCTGCTTAGTCATGTTTAAAACTTTCAAGCAATACTAAATATGAATATCGTTTTAAAAACTCCACTGAAACCATAACTATATTGCATGAGTTGATGAATGAAGTTACCTATTTTTTGCAGTAGTGCTCTTCATTAGGATAAAAGCAAATAGAATTTACCTTTTATTACAATTTTTGGAAAGGTAAGTTTCAAATTAATCTGGAGAACAGTAAACCTTGAACTGATTACTACTCGGTAGAACATGTGCTTTGTTGAAGTGGGCAATAGTATATAAAATAGATATTCTTAAGCTGCGAGAGAAATCCTTTATTTAGAGACATAAACTTTGGGCTATAAGGCAAGCTAAAGAGCATTTAAATGGAGAGTTTGCCAGAAGTTAGGAAACTGGGGTTCTGATTCATACAGGAATTGAGAATTCAGAGTTCAAATATTACAAAGAGAAAACAGTGGTCACAGTATCCATAATGTACCATCATTTGCTATGAAATATTTAAATATGCCAGGAGTTTTATGTTCCACCCACCTATTGTCATAGCTTATTATAGAAAGTAGTTAGATAGAACTTTTCTTCAGAAGATGTAATGATAGGAAATCTTAAAAAATTAGAAACCACAGTGACACTATGAGCTGATCCCTCGGGGCTCTCTCTGCAGGATTAAATACTCTCCTAAATGGGATGCCTGACTAATGAAGGGATTATGGAATTAGGCAGTCATGTCCATTACAGAGGTATTATTTCTGTTCATTCTCCTGAAAATACCAACCATGTGCCTCCAGAAATAGGATTAAATATCAATCAGTAATTAATAGCTTGGAAAGCAGAGAAACCAGGGATAGAAACATAAATAAGGGATGGAATTCTAAGGTTAACAGTTTTGGCCTTAACAAACTTTGAAACTTTGAAAGTGGACATATAAGACAGAGAAACTGTACTAAAGCAGAATTAGGTATTTAACACGAGTTATCTGTCCTACATCTCAAAACTGCCACAGTGTCTACATTAAAGATTCTATTATTCTAAATGATATTTTAGGTAACAGGGAAAACATGAAGACTCCAAATTTTAATTGTAAAATGCACACACACACACACACACACACACACACACACACAGTGATTTCTGTGATTATTGCTGGAACCTGAGAGTTTGCTATTATTATGTGTGTTTATTAGGTCATCTGATATGCTCTCGCCCCAAATAATCCTAAATAAAGAGTTTTATACATTCTACAGTGTCATAAACTTAAATCCAATGCTCCCAAATTTAAAGATTTTATTTTGAAAATGACTAGAAATATAGGAAACAATAGTATTTCAATAGTTCATATCAATAATTATTTTAACTGAGCACAATATTCATGATTTAACAGTTATACAGAAATAAACAAGTTTTGTATATAAAGGTAAAACTACTACTTTATATATATATATAATACTTTAGATATATATAATTAGTAGTTTTACTAAGTATATATAAAAGTAAAACTACTACTTTATATATATATATATATATATATATACACACTTTAAGTATACACACTTAGTAGTTTTACTTTTATATAAAGATATAAATTTTTATAGAAAGATATAAATTATTTTGGAAATAGTTTACTCATTAAAATCAACACTTTCACCTATTAATGGGTGTACATGTTTCTTAGATATTAAAAAAAAAACTCAAAATGTTTTTTAAAGAACTATTATTTGAAAACTTATAGAAACATTTTTATTTTATACATATTGGAATTAGTAATTGCCCATGTTGCATATATATTATCTAGCTAAACTTTGATATTTTAGATCTTACATATCTACTGATCTTACTGAGATTCTATCTCTTGGGAAAGGGAGCCTATGAAATAAATATTTCATGTTTATGCAATATCGGTATAATAAAAGACAACTGAGTTTATCTCATTCCATTTTACTTACAAATGGATGGCGGAGACCATTATATAACAAAATTATATTTTGTTATTTATTTTTTATTAGAGGATAATTCTTTTAAAGGCAGGCAGTCCTGTGTGGTGTAATTTGCACAAATTTGATTAAATCTGATTTGTGCCCAAATCAAGATACAGATCCCTTTCACATATACAAGGAAACACTGGCAGCTGTAAACAACATCAAACTGTCAAATAAGTGGAGTACATCTTTAATTTATTTATTAACTCAAAATATTTATTTATAGCTGTGAATTCTCCACCATGGAAAGCTGAAACATGAGACAATTCATGCTATTTAAATTTCACGATTTAGGAGAGTAAATAACACATAACAAATAACTAAAGGATATTTGACCATGTCCAATGCTAAAAGACAGATAGTAACTCCCGGAGTTTCAAAGACAGAGATTTGTTTTTGTTTTGTTTTGAGAATAAGGGAAGTTTCATGGAAGGCAGAATTTCAGCAGAGAGCAATGCAATGACAAATACTGAACAAAGTAACGCTGACAGTATTTATGTTTATGGTCAATGTTACGTGTTAAGAATGGTGATGGGTGCTTGACTTCATTGAAGCATTCATTAAACTCAGTAAGTGCAGACTACAGCCTAAGATATGCCAGGCAAGGAAATAATTATGTACAAACTTTAATAATAAGTATATTACTACTGATATTATACTTATTACTACTAATAAATACAATGAAAAACAATAGAGGCTGCTATGAGAACATATAACAAGGGCACTTGATTTAGTCCAGTAAAGATAGAGATTGATAACAGGTGGACCTAAGTGGTACTGACCTTTGAGCTAACATCTGAATGTAGAGTAGGAACTAAGCAAAGAGTAGCAGGCAGATAGAGAAGTGAATATTCTGCTGAGTTTGATCAGCTGGATAAAGGTGCATCTACAGTCAGTCATACCGCTACACTTTTAATTAGGTGAGTCAATTAATTCCATTCATTATAGACACCAGCTTTATTTTAATTTTCTGTTACATTCAATACAAAGGGTCCTAATTGATTTGGAAGTGTATTGACCACTTGCACGCAAACCATTTTCAGTTTATAATTTTAGATATCTCTAGAGAGTTTCATGATTAATGAATTTAATTTAATAGAATTTCTAGAAGTAATGAAGTGGACTAAGTCCATACACTAATGTATTTTTTTGATGCTGGTCAATTTAATTTACATATGAAATAATAAATAATTTTGATATTATTCAATCAGAGTATAAATAAACTATGTATTGAATTTCCTTGCAAACCTGGAAATGTTTCCATCCCAAGTACTTCCAACTTGCCAAAACAAAAATATAAAATATGTGAACATTTATATTTCATTAAGTTCTAATAAAAATTGAAATTGGTAAAAATAAAAACAGTAAAGCTATTTTTATCTTTGTTATCAAAGCATGTCAATATTTCATATTAACTATCCTTTTCTTTTTCCTATACCCCTGCCATAAAATGATCTAACACTAAAGGTGTTTGAATAATTGAATTTGATGTCCTATTTTGACTTGCCAGATGGATATGTAGAAATTACTTAAAAACTCTTTTGCTGCAATGTTGCACTTTTAAAATTGGAAAATATTATAGAGGATGTTATGTCATTATAAATGTAGACACTATAAAAGTAAAATATGGAACTAAAATACCATTAGCTACAATGTACTTTTTACTAAATATCTATGTGAATTGGAAAAGAATCTACTGAGCGATTTATTCATCATTTATTTAAATTCTCAGCACAATAACAGCAATAATGACCTGTTGGTCAGGCATTTCCTGTAAGGTAATGACCATATAGATCAAAGGTCCTCAACTCCTTTTAAAAAGCTCCTACTACTCCAGATACTCATTAACTCTTAGGGAAAGCTTGGGCTAAGAGGTCATTAATGCTGGTGGAAAAAAGTGCACATATGGTTCATACCATGGATAATGTGCAAATGAGAAATGTCATCACTAAAAAACTTATTATAGAATTGGAAATCAGCATCTTATTTTCACAGAGTATTTTAACAGAAGAAGTTTCCTTGGGAATAAACCAACACTTCAAACACTCTTAAGAAGAGTTCATTCAAATTCTGATTTAAATTTCTTTCATATGCACATGCCCATTGCTATCTTTTCCTACAGGAAATCTTTCCTGATCTTGCCTCCAAACTAAGATACTTCTACTGCATGCTCACACACTGTCTTGTAGTTTTCCCATCATTGCACATATTTGCTCATTTTCTTATTGCTCGTAGAGTGTAAAGTTCATGAGGCCAGATGTCCGACCTTATTCCTGCACCAATCAGGGCACCTCCTGAGCAAGCTGATTTTCTGGTACATAGTATATTGTTAATAAATGGACAGATAAATTACTTAGCAATTTACAATATACATTTTATTCAAGGGGTGATTGTTAATTTTTCCAATATTAGTAAGTTTACTTTAGGCCATTAGTAAAACCTCCACAAGTATTTTAAAAACTACCCCTCAGTACCTCCTTTTCTTTACTAGAAGTGTATGTTAATAAAACATTCACAATTAACATCAAATAAATTATGACAATGTGAAATAGTGAATACATAATACTTTAAAATATTAGACCTACACATCAATTTAATCATAATTCCTAAGTTTTTTTCATTGTGTGTAAAAATTATAAACCTTATGTATGCTATTAAATATAGTATATACTTTCCATTACACTTATAGAAATTATGTTTTATTTCAGGTCAGGTATGTATATTGATGATAGTTTTTTGACATAATTACCAGATTTAACTTCCATTACCAAATACAAAACTCACAATTTATCTTTTTTGGTTGTTCTCTCTATATAGCAAGAAAGATATTTATTTTAACCAAAATTAATAATTTCATATATAGCATATATAACTTCTTGTGGTTTTACATTTTATTTTTATCCATTGTTGGTGGTACCAGAAATTAATTTGCCATACAAAGTACATTAAAACAATTCCAATTTAAATTTAAGTATACTTAATATCAGTGTCTTGACAATAAGAAATACTTGACTAGAGAGCTAATGATGAAAAGGATCTTATGCAAAATTAAAACAATCTTGGTATTACACCAGGGAATGATTTTAAAAGACAAAATCCCTCTTAAAATATTTTTAAAATAATATTACTCTTCATTAAAAAAACACCCTACCTATGGAATGGGAGAAAATAACTGTAAACCACATATCTGATATAGAAGATGTATACAACACACTTATAAGAATGTATAAGAAACACATACAACTCAATAGCAAAAAATCAAATAACCCAATTAAAAAAATGGGCAAAGGACCTGAATATACATTTTTCCAAAGAAAACATACAAATGGCCAACAAGTGCATGAAAAGGTGCTGCACATCACTAATATCAGAGAAATGCAATTTGAACTACAATGAAATAATATCTGAAACCTGTAATAACGTGTATTATCAAAAAGATAATAACAAATACTAGAGAGGATGTGGAGAAAAGGAAACCCTTGTACACTGGTGATAGGAATGTAAAGTACTATGGAGTAAATGTAAAGCATTATAGAGGTTCTTCAAGAAATTAAAAATAGAACTACCATATGATCCAGCAATTGCTGGATATATACTTCTAAGTATATATACAAAAGAAATAAAAGCATTATATCTAAGAGATTTCTGCACTTTCATGCTCTTGGTAGCATTATTCACAATAACCAAGAAATGGAAACAATCTAAATGCCCATGGACTGATGAATGGATATTAAAAATGTGGCGTACAAACACACACACACACACACACACACACACACACACACACACACATACACACACACACACTACACTATTAGTCAGTCTTTAAAAGGAAGGAACTTGTCATTGCAACTACATGGATGAACCTGGAAAGACTTATGCTAAGTGCAATAAGCCAGACAGAGAATAGAAGCATGGTGTCATATGTGGGATAAGAAAGGAAAAGTTGAACTCACAGAAGTAGGGAGGAAAAAAGTGGTTGTCAAGGGCTGGAGGAGAGGGGAATAGGAAGAGGTTGGTGAAAGGGTAAAAACTTTTAATTATAGGATAAATAAGGTCTGAATATCTAATGTAAAACATGGTGACTATAGCTGATAACACCATATCACCATAATTGAAATTTGTCAAAGAAGTAGGATGTAAATGTTGTCACACACACAAAAAAGGTAAGTATGTGAGGTGATGGATAAGTTAATTAACTTGATTGGTAGAATCCTTTTACAATGTATACATACATCAAATTGTCATGCTGTACATTTTAAATATATTACAATTTTATTTGTCAAATGCTACCTCAATAAAGCTGGAAAAAAAAAACATGTATGCATTATATACTTAACACATAGAGCAAAAATTAGTCTTGTTAATTGAAATAATTCTCCACATAACGAGTTTAATTTTCCTAAGATCATTGACTATGTTTCTAAATCATCTAAACCCCATTTACCAGGAGAGAAGCTGACTGCCCTCTGATACCAAACACATGAGTCACATCAGGTGGTAATTCAAGCTATATTCCAACATAGCTGTACAACTTACAATAATCACTGACTGATTCTTCTAATAAGAGATACAAAAGTATTTAGTTCTGAGACTTTACAATTAGAGTAACATTGATCTTGTCAGTTAATATAATTCTTGCTCTTAAGTTATCAATCTCAATTTATTTTCCAGTGGGAACTAAATATAAACACGTATTTGTATATATTTTCTTTTCAGAAATTATTTTCTTACATTTATGTCATATAATTTGAGTTTAATAACTTCAGATGTGCATGACTGGTCTATATTTAAGTAATGCTAGGATTATGTGTAAGACAGGAATCTAGTGCCCTCGACCATCCCAAAGCCCCTGGTGAACCTCTGTAAGGATTAGGTATCATTACAGATTTACAATCTAGAGCAAGGTGTGAGTGGGGAGAAAAGGATGAAAATTATCTGTGAAACTACACATATAAAAAGAATGAGGTGGATATGCAGAAGAGCGTTCCTAAGTTAGAAGCTAAAAACAACCTGAGAACACTGGTCAATTTCAAGAGAACGTAATTTCATTAAAATAAACAAAGTTGGCTTTTATAATGATGTGAGAATACTCATCACTGTGTTCTGTGTAAGCTGTTTAAGTAGGCATAAAACATACAAATGCGTTTGAAATATTTATGAAAAATGGTAATTATATATAACCCTTAAAGAAATAGAAATCAGTTTTTGTAACTCATAGCCTCCCAACAGTTGTTCAAGTGATGTACTAATGTAAGATCATTTTGGTTGGAAACAGCATGAACTACATAATATCTATAAATAGTATCTTCTTGTGATTGTTCCTCAAATCACACAAAATGATTCTAAGATTTACATCAATCGGTTCATGTTTTCAAGTTTTTAGAAACAAGCAAGATTTGTTAACTTACTCCTACATTTTGCCTGTTTTTTTTTTTTAAGTGTATTTATCTTCAGAAAGAGAGAGAGCGTGAGCAGGGGAGGAGCAGAAAGAGGGAAAGAGAAAGAATCACAAGCAGGCTCTGCACTGTCAGCTCAGAGCCCAATGTGGGGCTCAAACCCACGAACCATGAGATCATGACCTGAGCTGAAACCAAGAGTCAGACGCTCAACCGACTGAGCCACCCAGGTGCCCCATAAATTTTGCCCTTTTAATAATTTCTAGCAATAATTAAGCCATGAATATATAGTCAAGTTCTTAAATTGCAATGGTCTACAATAATATGCACTCATGCTACAGTATAAAGTTACAGTTAAAATCAGCCAAGTCTTTTGACACTTTAATTTTATAGTGTGTTACTTTCTTCAAAACTGCATGTCTCATACTGTTTTCCCAGGAAGTATATGATAATGATACATATATTCCTGTAAGTTTTTTGTCAGAACTTTTCCCATTAAATTATAAAAGGGAGAACTGTCATATAAATTCTACAGCAGTTCAATTTATTAGCCAAGATTTTGGATGTTCCACGCACATCTCTGTTTTATGAAAAGTTCGGTTAAATTTATTGCCCCCTCAACCTACTAAATCAGCTCGATAGCTGCAATAGTTAGACAACCAGGTCCTTTTGGCATTGTCCTTTTAATTTTTTCTTAGTGCAAATCAATATACCACTTCTACATTTTTAGCAATGATTAATTTCCAATTGCTAGTCTTGCCATCATTCTTAATTGCTTGACAATTTTGTAGGGATGTCAAAATTTTAGCACTCAGAACACATTGGAGTAATATCTTCAAAACTATTTTATGATTGCACAAATTATTACTACACACCTCTCTCATCTCTCTTGCTATACTGAAATATCCTACTCACCTACAACTGTGTGCCTAAAGTGGAAAAGAATACACTATGGTTCTCCACTTCGTAAGTATTCTCAGGAATATTACTGAACCATTCACTAAGTATATTGTATGCAATATTTATGTTCTTAAATTACAAACTCCCAAAACAAGCTTTCATTAAATCTGTAATTTTCCAATTTTCTGATCGTAACATCACCTGGAAACATTTTGGAGAACAATACAATTCAATTTTAACAAAAAATTTTAAAAGACAGATTATGGATAAGAACCTTACTAGCAACAAAAATCTTACAAAGATGAATAAGGTGGACTTACTAATTTTCATCATAAGCAAGTGAGAGTGGGGAAAAAAGGGGTAGAGGGAAAGAAAAAAATATCGCAGAGTAATATTTGTACTTTCAGTATCAAAGCACACTACGACTGGAAGCTGGTGCTTTGATATCTTTAGGCTGCAGGCTTAGATTTCATGGTCCGGCAGAATTTACATAATAAAAACAAAGCAATAACTTGGGGACACACAGGGTTTCCAATTTTTATGTTTTGAAGCAAGGACATTAAAATAAAGCAAATATGAAACTGCCTTTTACCATTCACAATTTCAAAACATAAAAAAAATTAAAAGAGTGAGACAGTTGTTTAAAAAAACATGTTAAGCATCATGGAAGGAGGGGAAAGAGAGACAAGATAGGAGACCAAGATGGTGCTGGTATCAACAGCAAGCGAGAGCCGGACACAGTCTGCAATGGCAAAGTGTTGCTTAGAGGCCAAGAAAGAAACAAAATCAAAGAATGTTTAATGAGAACTTTTAAAAGTAATAATAGTTTTAAAAGTATACAGACTAAATAAACATAGAATATCCTTTTAATTTACTAATGGATTCTAGCTTTGTTAAAATAAAACAGTATTTTCTTCATTATGATATTTTCATTTTTATATTTATTTATTTGGCAAAAGAATGGCATTTGATGACTACTAATAGAGCCCAAATTAGACAAATTAGTTAATATATCTGTGTTTCAGAGTGTTCGTTGTTAAATGGTGATCATCACAATTATGTCATGTGCGTGTGTGCGTGTGCATGTGTGTGTGTGTGTGTGTGTGTTTCAAATAAATCAGTATACCTAAACTGAACTCTCAGAAAGGTTCCCTGGTATATAATACATACTCAAAAATGTTAGATGTATTATTTTTGTCGTCTTTATTCCAGATTTAATTTCATATGATCTCCAAAAACTCAACTAGGTGATTATTCAGATACATTTCAATCCCTTAGCTTGTAAACACATCTGAGGTAAATTTACTGTTTACTGGATTAAAAACTTGTATTGCTTCCATATTCCCAATTTAGGAACAATGACTAATACAAGACTAAATATTTGTTGGACTAGTTATGGAACAGATACAGATATAGTGTGAAGAGAAGGGATTGATATACAGAATGAATGAGATCATGAAATAAGAGCTTATCACTAAAGACGGACGATCGGAATGCAAACGCCAAATGCACCACTTCCCAGCGCTGTGATCTTGGGACAGTAACTTGACATTCATTTTCTCATCTATCGGAATCATGGCATAGGATTTTATGAGGATTAGATAAATTTATATTTGCAAAGTCCTTAGAAATGTTCACAGAATAGAGAAGCCAATAGAAATGTAGTTATTAGTACTATAATGGTTAAGATATCAGTCAATAAACTAAGCTTTCTTTAAAAAATGCAACATTCCCTGGGGTGCCTGGGTGGCTCACTCTGATAAGCATCTGACTCTTCAGCTCGAGTCATGATGTCACAGTTCATGAGTTCCAGCCCTGCATGGGGCTCCGTGTTGACAGTGCAGAGCCTGCTTGGGATTCTCTCTCTCTCATCTCTCTGTCCCTCCCACGTTTGTGCCCTCTCTCTCTCTCTCTCAAAGTAAATAAGTAAAAACTTTAAAAAAAAATACAAAATTCTCTTTGAGAAAGACGAAACTTCCCTCTATATAAATACAAAGTTACATGTCATTCTCGTTGTTATGTCTGTTCTTTGAAAGTTATCTGCCCTCCCCCCAAAAAAGAACCGTAATCTGTGCCCTGAAAACTAAAAAAAATTAAAAAGACATTTTGCAGACAGAATGACAGTGATTTACTCCAAGACAAGTTCTGTGGCCCCTTTAAAATAGGAGAAAAATATGAAATTTCGGTTGAATTCAATTCAAATTTAAGAAAATATCTTTAGGTATTTATCTCTCCAAACTAAACTTCCACAAATACATTTGTAGGTAGAGAAACATAATATAGTAAAGACTGTAGGGCATTCCCATGGACTCCATGTTGAAAGTCAGTCTAGAAGTAAGTATTGGGACCAAAAAAAAAAAGTCTGACGACAGTATTCATATTTTGGCATAAGGTAGCCATGTCAAAATGTTAAAAACGGATCAAGAAAACAAGTTGGTTCCAACAAACTGGAGTAAGTGGAATACGACGAGACTCAAATAGAGTCGAAGGCTGGCTTTTGAGAATCAGTAAAGATGTGATGAATTTGCACATACCATGCATTTAGGGAGCTAAGAATGAGACATACGTACATTTTGCTGTATTCTATTCCTACAGTAGGTAGCAGGATTTTTCCATTCACTCTATAAATAAAATTCTGTGACATGTTTGAACCCCTCTTGAAGTAGAATGCAGGTTCTCAATTTTTTTGTGACGTACTATAAAACGTGTATAGATATTACATAATACTTAACATTCAGAGTAGGAAATAAATTCTTACAAAAACAATTAAGCCCTTCTGTTTACACGGCTTGATATTATTCTCCTCCCATCCCACAAACAATAAATCACTTCCCCGAATAGTGTTTATATTTCCACATGTTTTAAATCTATAATCTATCTATCTATCTATCTATCATCTATCATATTGTTTCAGATATATTTATGCTTTACAGAAGTACTGTACTGTATATAACTTTATGCACCTTGTCCTTTTCACCCAACATATAACATTATGTGTTTGGCTTTAAGCATAGAGACTGGCACTTGCAGCATTAGATCAGATGTTTTAATTGTTCTATATTTTAATTGCTCTTAGAAGCTGAGGTTGACAGTTTCTAAGATGTATGCCAATGATCCCTGCTTCCTACTGACTTGTTCTAAATGAAAATCAAAAGCAACGAGATGCCACTTCTAAAATTAGATTACAAAGCTTCTGGCTTCTCTCTTGCTCACCTTCTCTTACCCTTTCACTTGTTTGAAAGTCGGCTACCATGTTGTGAGCTGCAGTACGGAGAAACCCATATAACAAGAAAGTAAGGGATGCCTCTAATAGCCAGTGAGGATCTGAGGCTTTAGGCCTAACAGCTCACAAGGAACTGAATCCTGCCAACAAATACTTGAATGAGCTTAGAAATAGAATTTCTCCAAATTTTAGTCTTGAAATAAGACAACTCTGGCTAACATCTTGACTACAGTCTTATGAGATATCCTGAGCCAGAGAACTCAGCTAACTCATGCCAGCCTCCTGACCCACAGCAACTGTAAGATAATTAAATGCACGTTGTCTTAAGCAGTTAGATTTTGCGGTTATTTGTTACATAACAATGGATAAATAATGAACTCCATTGTATAAATAATAAAATATATGCGTTCACATGTTGATAAGCATCAAGATTATTACTATTAATTTTTTTGGCTATTACAAAGTATTATGTGGTGCATATTCTTTTTTTTTTTTAATGAAATTTATTGACAAATTGGTTTCCATACAACACCCAGTGCTCATCCCAAAAGGTGCCCTCCTCAATACCCATCACCCACCCTCCCCTCCCTCCCACCCCCCATCAACCCTCAGTTTGTTCTCAGTTTTTAACAGTCTCTTATGCTTTGGCTCTCTCCCATTCTAACCTCTTTTTTTTTTTTTTCCTTCCCCTCCCCCATGGGTTCCTGTTAAGTTTCTCAGGATCCACATAAGAGTGAAACCATATGGTATCTGTCTTTCTCTGTATGGCTTATTTCACTTAGCATTACACTCTCCAGTTCCATCCACGTTGCTACAAAGGGCCATATTTCATTTTTTCTCATTGCCACATAGTATTCCATTGTGTATATAAACCACAATTTCTTTATCCATTCATCAGTTGATGGACATTTAGGCTCTTTCCATAATTTGGCTATTGTTGAGAGTGCTGCTATGAACATTGGGGTACAAGTGCCCCTATGCATCAGTACTCCTGTATATTCAAATGCCTCCTTGAGAAGATGTGTAATAGAATCTATAGTATGTATACCTAGGGGAAGACGTGCTGGGTTAAAGTAAAGAAATTTTTTATTAAATTGTTTTTGCTGTTTTGCACTCCCATCAAAAACATATGAGAGTGATTCTTTCTTCATGTACTTACCAACATTTTCCATTAACGTATTTTAACTTTCTCACCTAACTGACATGTTTCGAGCAGTGTCTCACTGCTGTTTTAATCTACATTTCCATGATCATGATGAGGATGTTTATCTTTTCATATATTTATTGACTGATGGTCATGATTTGGTCATGGCAAGTATTTAGTACTTCTTTCATCATGAGTTTCAGGTCCTCTTTATAAACAATAGTAGAGCTGGACCAATAAACAGTAAAAATTTGGTGTATTAGGAGTATATGGAATTGTGGACCATATTGCTTCCTTAAGAAGTATAGAAACTGGTGGAGAAATACTATGATTTGATAATTTTCATAATCTTTATCCTCTCTTTCTTTCATAACTGACATGTGATAAATCAGAAAATCCTAACGGGTTTACCTTGAAATGATATTTAGATCTGATCATTCCCTGCCATTTCTACTGTAACAATTCTCACATAAATCAATTCTCTCCCATCTTGCATACGTGCCATAACATCCTAATTGGTTTTCCTCTTTCAATATTTTATTCGATTATAAATAGTACAGTAAGTTCAGTCATTTAAAAACTGAAATTAGATCAACACAGCAGCAAGATTATTTAAAAATTACTTAAAAACACAAGTTAGATATTGTCATGTATCTAATCAAAATTTATCAGCAGCTCCACTTTTCACTCAGAGCAAAAATCAAAAAACTTTTATCAATCCAGCTGTATGACTGATCACTCCCTTACTTCTTCAGTATTTGCTCACATGTCTATCCTGACCCCCTCCATGACATACTCTCGCTTGCTTAATTTGCTATTTTTATTTATTTTTAATGTATATTTACTTTTGAAAGAGAGAGAGAGAGAGCAGGGGAGGGATAGAGAGAGGGGAGATAGAGGACTTGAAATGAGCTCTGAGCTGAGCCCCAATTTGGGGCTCAAACTCATGAACTGTGAGATCATGACCCGAGCCAAAGTTGGATGCTTAACTGACTGAGCCACCCAGGCACCGCATATTTAATAATCTTTACCATCTTTAACACATTGTACACCTTACTTGTTTACCTTTACTATCTCTTTAGAGTTAGTGGAGTAGATGGCTCAAGAGTACAAGTATTTTATCTATTTATTCACCAAGAATACCCAGAATAATATGCTCTCAATGAGTATCTGTTGAATGAATGAAGAATCATAAATGATTTTAAACAGTAGTCTTCTCATTTTTTGGCAGGACAATGTATATGATGAGAGGATAACCAAAGAGCATCTCCTAACTGAATCATATTTCTGTAACCAGGGAATGCCATAGTACAGTGTGTATAGCTCCTGGAGCACTTACAAATATTCCTGAGTGGCCAGTATCCAAAGACAGCCGCTATTACTCAACGTTTACAAATTTTAAAAAAAGATGCAACTCCTGGGAAAAGAAATTACAAAGAGTTGCTCTGTCCTTCCAGCTGATGTGACCCTGAACCAAGATCCTAAGTTTGGGGATCAGAACAAAATCTCTCACTGGCTTCCCCTGGTCAGGTAACTTGGGAAGGACAAAACTTGTA
The DNA here is from genome assembly GCF_007474595.2 of Lynx canadensis. NCBI lineage: Eukaryota > Metazoa > Chordata > Mammalia > Carnivora > Felidae > Lynx > Lynx canadensis. The sequence continues at coordinate 136,205,851 of NC_044311.2, read as the reverse complement.
AAACTGGTGGCTAAGCAGAGACCTCTTTCAGACACTAGCAAGTGTGGAGATGATATTATTTGAAAGTGTTATCAAGTTTTAGGTATAGAAGATATAGATATCATGGAATCGTTTTTTCCTGGATGAAAAGTGTACAGATTTTTTTAAAGCATCACTGAGATGAATGAAGGATATTCTGCAATCTGTGAATTAATGTGAAAATACCCAGATTGATAGAACAAAATGTATCATTCAGTTACTGAATTATATGAGTGCCCTTCCTAAAGTCATTCAACTACATTTTGCAGAGATCCAAATGTTCTACTCTTAATTATTTTCAGATATGAATACACATGTATTTTGTTTTTCAGAAAGTTGTTCTCTCTGAATAATAATCGCTGTGGATCTATGTGTAGGTACATGCACATGTATATGTATATATACACACATATATCTCCAGATGATCTTAAGCAAATCCAAAGTGACCTTATCAGAGCATTTGCCTTCCTGCTATTCTCTACGTTAGGTGGTACTTTATACATCTTTAGTTCTGGAATATTAACAGTAGACCTTATAGCATTTAGTCCACAAAAACTGCCTTTCCTAAAATTCTCATGCTTCTATTTTTCATTATTTGCACTTGGAATTCTATCAGGAATTTCTGAGTGTTATTCTGAATTTTATTTATTCAAAATTAAGTCTGAAGCAATGTATATACGTATCCTATGAACATTATCTCTTTGTGTGGCTTATTCTAAAGTCCTTGAATAAAGTTAATTTAAATGCTACCATGGATGATAGTAGATAAGTACATCCATAAATTCTTTAGTGTGTTGACCTCATTCAAAATCAATGTTGGAATATTGTTACTGGAAAATAACAATATTGCAAATTCAATTCCATTCTGATTTTCTGTATATTTTATCATTTTAACTTTAGGTAAAGTTTAAGAGTAAAGATTAAGTCATTAAAGAGAATATGAGGTAAAAAGAAAATCAAAAGGAAATTAATGGATTCATATCTAGTATCAGTGTTATAATATGCATACATATTTTGACACCTGTAATAAATTATTCAGTATTATTTTAATTACTACACTAAGGTAGAAAGGTCCAACTATAACTTTAACAATGTGAGCTTAAGTGAGTCTGTAAACTTTTTATATGTGAATTTTATCACCTTCAAAATAAATAATGCATTCCAGATGACTGTAAGTATTTTCTAGAATTTCAAAATTGATTTACTCTCCTGTGCAAAGGAGCAAGCTTTTCGTGGATGCCATTCTAATATATAATGAATATATAATGAAGCAGAGTTCTTAGTATATTTCTATTGCAATTGATAATGTTTAATTATCTTAACTTAAAGACAATGTGCAAGGAACTTTTCTATTTCATCATCAGCTTTAATCACTTTAAAAATATTTAAGATAGATGATATTACTGACAATGTTTCCATATAAAATATTTAAAATCCATTAATTTTCCAAAACACTCCCCAAGGATATCTGTCCAGGTTCAGTCTTTGCCTGCCAATCATGCATTAAAAATAGGATTTTTTCCAAATGCTGTCTTTATGTAAATGCTAATGTCATTTTAATTTTCTTTGGATTTAATGAAAATTCAAAATATAAAATGAAGATGGTTAAGGGAATTTTATAAAGTTATATATTACCTCTAAAACATATTTAACATCTATCTTTGTGTTTCTATAACGATAACAAGTATTTGTACAAGAAATTAAAATAATTCCTAAGTGAAGGATATCTGCTTGAAAATACGAGATAACAATATTGAGCCATTTGTTTATATTCTACCTAGATTATCTTTAACCATCCTATATATTCCCGGCACAACTACGACATCTTAAGCACAGTGGAAATTCAGTAGCATCCGAAGCAGAATGGAAAGAGCCACTTTATGCCAGTTACAGTAAATAAGATTGTTTTTCTCTTGGAGAAATTCATTTCCTATTCACAGATGAGAACAGATGTGAAAAACCTTTAAGTCATAAAGGCTTTGCAGTATTTGATAACACCCATGGGGAGAAATTTTGTCTTTGACCTTCTGTGCTAACATTCAAATGGCTGCACATTTGTGTGGCTGGATTGAAAACTGGGTGTCAGTGGTTTTGCAAGAAAAGTACTTGTGGAGCTCCAGTGTGATAACAAACGTTCTACAGACCTCTGAATCTCCCACTCCCCCACCCTGCCATGCACTGTGTTCAGTGATTGCTTTCTCCTTCCGATGGGCTATATTTCAGATCTCTCCAATTGTGTTTGAAATGTGATGACTGCAAATGCTTTTTTCTGCTTTATTTTCTGCTTCTAGATTATGCTTTATTCTTTTTAAGCATGTCACTTTATCTCTGTTTACATTGTATTTAGTTTGGCAGTGTTTTGAGATAAAACATAGCTTCTGAATCTCATTAATATAACTATTATCTCTTTCAATTGTATGCCTCACTCAAGCTCTATTCTGAAAAGAACTTGCAAAGCAAAGCTGTTTCAATGCTACTGACAAAATTTTCTATATATCATATAACATTGCATGGTGCATTAATTCAGGCTTTATGTTCTCCTGTTTAGATATTCTTTAGAGGCACTGCATGGCTCACAAAAACCAAATACTAGTACTAAGGTGGCTATTACTTATCTGAAGACATGTATATTTGGCTTGAAAAAAGGGCAATGTTTTCTTTTCTCCTACTTCACCATTTCCTTTATATACCAAAAAATTCTGAGTTTTGTTGAGAAATGAGAAAGTAAGTATGTCCTTTTGGAGAATATAACAGGAGGGTCAAGATTTTAAAAACCTGATACTGATGTGTCTAAATGGTTCTCACGGATATGAGAGGGAAAAAATCAGAAACGTAAGGCACAATTTTTAAAAACTACTAAATGTTGCTGAATATGGCTTTACTGCTTGCATATTTTTATTATTTTAGAAATTTCCTAACTTTCAATATCATTTATAGAATCAGGAACCATGTATGAAGTTATGTAAAGGTGACTGAACACAATGTGACATTTAATCGAGACAATTTAGTGAATAGTACTGAAGCTAAGTGTTCACACAGCTATGTACATACGTGTGTTGTATAAAATGAAACAAAAAAGAATTAGAGTAAGTCTTCCAGGAAAGTTGTTAACAAAGTATGTAATGAATAATAATGTGTAATGAAAACACCATCTCTTTAGAAGGATTTCCAATAATTTTAGTTAAAAGAAGCATTTGATGTAGTCTTGAAGAATGGGTTTGATTTCAAGAACAGACTAAATAGACAATGTTTACCAGGAAGATAGATTTAAGAGGGATTTTCAAATAAATTTAATATCTTGATAGACATTTTTTTAGTTTTTTGAATAGCTATCGATAATCACTGGCCACTTTGTAACTTGTACATTAAAATAAAACGTAGGCATTAAAAGGAATATTTTGAGAATGGAGTACAGAATGACACAAAATGAAGGAAACTGAGCAGAGATTAGTGCAACAGTCAAAAAAGTAGTGAGAAAGTGAGAGCTGAATCTAGAACATAAGAACAGAATAATTAGGTAGTCAAAAATAAAATAATATACAGAAACATGAGTTATTTTACAATGAATTATACAATAGAGAGATACAAATAAAATGTGTGGGAGAAGAGGGTTCAATGACAGAACTGCACTTTAGAAAACCCATACATCTCATGGCCTCATTCTCAAAACTAAATTAGTAAGGCAATACAACCAAATTTTGAAGTGTCATATGAACCATGTTAGGTGCCTTATGAATGTTATCCAGTCTTCATAACATCCCTGCAAGATAAGTACTATTATTATCCACTGATGAGCAAACATAGCTGAGAAATAGAGATTTAACTGAGACTATAGGATTCTAACCCAGGTCCATATCCACAGTCCATTCCTCTTCTACCACAATATGAGACAAGTGGATCAGACTACCAGTGAGAGAAGAGGAGGGCCGAGGGGGTGTGGGATAGCAGAATGTTAAAAAAAGGAGAAGGACTTCCAGAGTGACGATGGCTTTGTGACAAAAAATAAGATTAAGAAAACTTGGATTTTTGATGTTTCAGATATTGGCAATATTTGAATGAAGAATGTCAATGGCTTAGTAGAAGCAGATGTCATGCTGAAGAGGAACAGACAAGTAACATATGAAAAATAAAGTACTGTGCTCCCATGCAGGCTCTCTATTCAGTCTCACATGTGAATTGTGACTATGGTCTGAAGGGATTAGAGATGTTAACCATCTTTGAACATCAGTTACTTTATCATTAATAGGGAGTAGAATGCCTACTTCATTGAGGTTGTTATGGATGTTGAGGTAATATATATAAACCACTAAACACATACCACAGTTATATGATAGATAAGTTTATATACCAGATACAAGGAATATTCTTTAAAATAATAATCTGAGAGGACATGTCTGTACATATGCATATGGTTTGTAAAAAATGGCTACATCAACAATATAACACAGATGTGGCATTTCTATGTAGATCAGTATAGGCACTACAGATTATTTATTATAGAAAATAATTGCAGTTGCCCCTTGAACAATGCAGGGATTAGGGTGCTGACTCCACCCCACACAGTTGAAATCTACACATAACTTTAGACTCTTGAAAAACTTAAGTTCTCATACCCTAGAGTTGACTAGAAGCCTTAGCAATAAACATAAATAATCAACACATAACTTGTATGCCATATGTACTACACACACACACACACACACACACACATACACACACACACACACACATATATATATATTTTCTTACAATAAGTTAAGCTAGAGAAAGAAAAATGTTATTAAGAAAGTCATGAGAAAAAGAAAATACACTAACAGTACTGTATTTATTAATACTATAAGCTTATATGGATACCGAAAAAAACGTAAGTGAACCTGTGAAGTTCAAACCCATGTTGTTGTTCAAGGGTCAACTATATACAGCACTGTCTTTTATCACAACCATGTAGAAAATGCTCTTTTCCCTATTTTACAGGTTAGGCTTTTTAAAGTTTGAGAGAGATTAAGTCACAGTCATTGACTATCAAAAGAAGGACTTGGGGGCGCCTGGGTGGCGCAGTCGGTTAAGCGTCCGACTTCAGCCAGGTCACGATCTCGCGGTCCGTGAGTTCGAGCCCCGCGTCAGGCTCTGGGCTGATGGCTCAGAGCCTGGAGCCTGTTTCCGATTCTGTGTCTCCCTCTCTCTGCCCCTCCCCCGTTCATGCTCTGTCTCTCTCTATCCCAAAAATAAATAAACTTTGAAAAAAAAAATTAAAACAAAAAAAAAAAAAAAGCAGGACTTGAATTCACGTTTGCCAGGCCCTTTTCTTTTTTCTTACTTAACCAGTATTGCGACAATGACATCACAACTTAATCAGTGAACAGGAGCTTACTGCTTAGGTCAAGATTTCAGCCAAAGAGGCAGGGAATCAAAGAGATAGAGTGGCCATCAATTTAAAAACATAACACTGTTTCTCTGTTCTTCATGATGATGTTGAAAATACATGGGATTCTGGTTGAGTATGTATAATATGAACTTCTGCTTTAAAAGAATCATGAAGCTATTCCATTTTTAAATATTTTAGCTTCACTTTGCTAATTATTTGCATATCAATTAGTTCATTATATTTTCCTTCCACTGTATTCACTCAATTAGTTTTTGTGCAATTGGCATTAATGAAAAGAATTTTATGATGTGCTCTAATAGGCATTAGCAGGATATAAGAAAATTAAATGTTTTAGTGGATAAAATTATATAACTGTTCATATCTATCTATTAACTTATTCACTGCTTCTAACTTCTGTAAAGCCAAAGTGTTAAAAATATGAACGATACTGAAGAAATAAGCCAGAATGAAAAGAAACATCCTTATATGGCAAGGGAACAATACAAAGTTAAAAAATAAACACACTAAATATATTGATAGAAGACTAAATATATAAAAAGCCAGTGGACATTAGAGTAAGACTGTATCAAAAATGCATTATAGCTACTTCATAGTCCAATGAACACTACTTAATGTAATCATGATATTTAAATGAGAGAAGTGATTAGAAGCTAGAACTTTTAGACTTGCTTAGTGAGCTGAAATCATTACTACTGTGTGGTTTCTTCCAAGTGGATACAGCATCCTTCACCTGTGTTGCCCTTACTTTCTATACTTAGGACCTATGTATCTATGAAATACTCACAAGTAATAACTTCTTCAGTATTTTTCTTAATTCTATACTTCATAACTGATAAATTACCCCAAATATGTGATTTTTACCAACAATTCTACAGTTCTTTTAAATTTGTAAACTGAAATTTTAAATTTCATTTATTTTACTAAAAATTTCTCTAAATGACCCATATTTTTGAATTCTATCTAATGGACTCACTTCCAACAGTATATATTAACTTAATAAAATATGTATCAGTCATGATTGGTTTAATTGTATTCTCATGCAGACTCCATCTATTTAGAGAATGGGAACATAGAATTATGTATTTTCCATGTAGAGTTGGTATTTCTGTGATTCTGAACTTTACTGGCTCCTCTAAGTAAAGGAGGAGCCACTCTATATATGCTTGTGTGTGTGTGTGTGTGTGTGTGTGTCTGTATAGATTTTTGTGTAATTTAAGATAGCTAATCATTTAGATAGTTTTTAAGTTTACTTATTTTTAGTAATCTATATACCCAATATTGGGATTGAACTCATGACCCCAAGATCAAGAATTGCATGGTCTTCCAACTGAGCCAGCCAGCGACCCCTAGATATCTTCATTATGTGAGGCTTTCAATCACTTCAGAATATAGCTACTCCACTATAAACTTTTAGGTAGGTAAGTAGATAGATAGATAGATAGATAGATAGATAGATAGATAGATAATATATAGAGATATTGACATAAATAAAATGTAAATTTGTGTGTGTTTATGCATATATATATACACTTTATATTACGTGTCCACTTGGCTAGGTGCCTATGGTGCCAGTTGGTTGACCAAACACTAGTCCAGTGAGGGTATTTTATAAATGTGATTAGCATTCACAATTAGGTGATATAAATAAAGAAGACTGTCCTCAATAATGTGGGTGGGCCTCATCTAACCAGCAGAAGATCTAACAGCAAAAACACACTCTCAATAAACAAAATAATTCCACCTCAAGACTATAACACAGAAATCTTCTTTTTTCCAACCTAACAAGCTTTCCTACAAATTTCAGACTTGCCAGTCTCATGACCACATGTGCTAAATCCTTAAAATAAATCTCTTTCATTAATATGCACACATATATCCTATTTTTTGAGATATTACTGACATATAACATTATATTAGTGTCAGGAGTACAACATAATGATATGATATTCATACACAATGTGAAGTGATCACTATAATAAGTCTTTCCCTGTCACCATATAAAATTGCATTATATACGATACAATATTATTGACTGTAGTCACCATGCTGTACATTACATCCCCATGATTTATATATTTAATGACTGAAAGTTTGTACCTCTTGAACTCCTTCTGCATTTCACCCATCCTTCATCCTTCAACCACTCTCCCCACTAGCAACCACCAATCTGTTCTCTGTATGTGTCTTTTTGTTTTGTTTGTTTTACTTTCTAGATCCCATATAGAAGTTAAATCATTTGGTATTTGTCTTTCTCTGTCTGACTTATTTCACTTAGCATAATATCCTCAAAGCCCATCAATGTTAAAATATGACAAATTTTCATTCGTTTTTTGAGTATATTCCTTTTTTTACTTAGTTTTAGATATATAAATAAATATACATCAAATATTCAAAATAAATATAAATAACATGAATATGTATTAAAGTAAATATAAATAAGTATAAATATATATAAGTAATATATATATTTAAATATATATTACATCTTCTTTATCCATTTATCCATCAATAGACACTTAGGCTGTTTCCAAATTTTGGCTATAATGAATAATTCCTCAATGAACACAGGATTGCATATAACTTTTCAAGTTAGTGTTTTCATTTTCATCAGATAAATATCCAAAAATGGAATTGCTGGATGATACAGTAGTTATATTTTTTTTGAGGAATCTCCATACTGTTTTCCATAGTATCTTCACGAGTTCACATTCTCACCAACAGTGCTCAAGGCTTCCCTTTCCTCCACATCCTCACCAACACTCTTCTTTTTTTGATAATAGCCATTCTGACAGTTGTCAAATGATACCTCATTGTGGTTTTGATTTGCATTTTCCTAGTGATTGTGATGTTGAGCATCTTTTCATGTGCCTATTGGCATTCTTTTTTGAAAAATGTGTACTCAGATCCTCTACCTGTTTTTTTTAATTGGATTGTATAATTTGTTGTTGTTGCTGTTGTTGACTTGTACGAGTTCTTTATATATTTTGGATCTTAATCACTCATTGGACATATACTTTGTAAACATCTTCTATTCATTAAGTTGCCTTTTTATTTTTATTTTTTGAGAGTTTCCTTTGCGATGCCGATGCTTTTTAGTGTGATGTAGTCACATTTGTTTATTTTAGCTCTTGCTGCCATTGCCTTTGAAATCACATCCAGAAAAAAAAAAAATCACCAAAAGCAATGTCATAGAGCTTACTGCTTATGTTTTCTTCTATGAGCATGATGGTTTTTGGTCTGAAACTGAAGACTTTACTCCATCCTGAGTTAATATTTATGTACGGTGCATGATAGTGGTCCAATTTCATTCTTTTGCATATGGCTGTCCACTTTTCTCAAGACCAATTGTGACAAGATTGTCCTTTTCTCATTGTATATTCTTGCCTCTTTTGTCATAAATTAACTGACCACGCATGCATGGTCTTATTTCTGAGCTCTATTCAGTTCCATTTATTTTTGTGTCTGTTTTTACGACAAATAACATTTTGATTACTACAGCTCAGTAATATGGTTTGAAATCATGGAGTGTGATGCCTCTGCCTTTGTTATTTCTTAAGATTGCTTTGACTATTTGGTATCTGTTGTTCTTTCATACAAATTTTAGAATTGGTTCTCTAATTTTTGTGAAAAAAAAATGCCACTGACTGGAATTTTGATAGACTGAATCTATAGATTGGGTAATATGGACATTTTAACAATACACATTCCTCCAATTCATAAGTATGGAATATATTGCCATTTATTTCTTTCTATAATTTCCTTCATTAATGTCTTATAGTTTTCAGTGAGCACCTGAAATGTCTTATAGTTTTCAGTCACCTCCTGGTTAGATTTATTCTTAGATATTTTATTGTTTTTAATACAATTGTATATGGGATGGTTTTCTTAATTTCTCTTTCTTATAGTCCATTTTTAGTGGTATAAAAATGCAAAAGGTTTTTGTATACTGATTTTGTATCCTGCAACTTTATTGAATTTATTATTTGTAATAGGTTTTCTTGGTGGTGTCTTTAATATTTTCTATACATAAAATTATGTTGCTTGCAAATAGTCAAGGTTTTACTTATTCCTTTAAATTACATATCCCAAAAAATAAAAAATAAAATAAAATATATAACGTTTTTTAATTTATTTTTCTTGCCCAATTGTTTTGCTAGGACTTCCAACAAACACCATGTTGAATAAAAGGGGAGAGCATAGGAATCCTTGTCTTCTTCTTCCTAATCTTAAAGAAAAACCTTTCAACTTTTCACCACTGAGTATGTTCACCGTGGGCTTGTCATAAATTGATTTAATCATGTTAAGGTAAATTCCTCTATACCCACTTTGTTCAGAATTTTTGTCATAAATGGATAATGAATTTTACCAAATCCTTTTTCTGTACCTATTGAGATAGTTATACTTTTATCATTCATTCTGTTACTGATTTATGAATGTTAAACTATACTTGCATCCCTGGAATAAATCCCAGTTGATCATGGTGTATGATCTTTTTAAATATATTTAATATATTATTGAATTAGGTTCACTAATATTTTGTTGAGAATTTTGCACCCATGTTCATGGGGATATTGGCTTGTAATTTTCTTTTTCCTGTAGTTTCCTTGTGGTCAGATTTTAGTATCAGGGTAATGCTGGGATGGCCTCATAAAAGAAGTTTAGAAGAATTTCACCTATTCAATTCTTTTGGAAGAGTGTGAGAAGGGTAAGTATTAAATCTTCTTTGAATGTTTTATAGAATTCATCAGTGAAGATGTCTGGTCCTGGACATGTGTTTATAGGGGGAGGTTTTCAAATACTGATTCATTTTCTTTTCTGTAATCAGTCTATTCAGATTTTCTATTTCTTTCATGATGTAGGGTTGAAAGATTGCGTATTTCTAGAAATTTTTTCATTTCTTTTAGGTTGTCCAATTTGTTGGCATGATGGTTCATATGAGTCTCATGGCCCTTTATGTTTCTTTGTTATCAGCTGTAACTTTCCCTCTTTCATTTCTGATTTTATTTGAGCCCTCCTTTTTTCTTAGTGAGTCTAACTAAAGATTTGTCAATTTTGTTTATCCTTTCAAAAAGTCATGTCCTAGTTTAATGGATCTTTTCTATTGTTTTTACTCTTTTTTTCATTTATTTCCATTCTGTTATTGTTTCTTTCTTCCAACTAACTTTGGGTTCCATTGGCTCCTCTTTTTCTAGTTCCATTATGTGTAAAATTAGACTATTTGATTTTTTTTCTTGAACTTTCCTCTTTAGGACAGCTTTTGTTGCATCTACTGAATTTGGTATGTTTTATTTTCATTTATCTCAAGATATTTCTTGACTTCTCCTTTTATTTCTTCATTGACCCATTGGTTTTTTAGTAGTATATTGTTTAATCTCCACATATTTGTGGACTTTTCCACTTTTCGTCTTATGATTGATTTCTAGTTTTATAACATTGTGCCCTAAGATGCTTCATATGATTTCAATCTTCTTAACCTTATTGAGAGCTGTTTTGTGGCCTAACATTTGATCTGTCCTGATAAGTGTTCCATGTGCTCTTGAGAAGAATGTATTTTCTGCTGTTTTGGCATGGAATGTTCTGTATGTATCTGGTAAATCCATCTTGTCTACTGTGTCTTTTAAAACTTATGTTTTCTTACTGATTTTCTGTTTGAATGATCTATCCATTGATATCAGTAGGGTCTTAAAATCTCTTACTATTATTATATTGATGTTTATTTCTCTCTTTAGATCTGTTAATATTTGCTTTAAATATTTAGGTGATCCTATGTTGGGTACTTAAATATTTACAAATACATTACAAATATCTATTACATGTTAACATTTGCTTTAAATAAATTGGGTGTTGAGATACTTACAAATACATTTTTTATGATTCTGTAGTGCCCATTTTGGTCTTTTATTACAGTCTTTGTTTTAAAGTCCATTTTGTCTGATAAAGTATAAATTTTTTTAATGTTTATTTATTTTTGAGAGAGAGCCAGAGTGCAAGCAGAGGAGGGGCAGAGAAGAAGGGAGTCACAGAATCTGAAGCAGGCTCCAGGCTCCGAGCTGACAGCACAGAGCCTGACGTAGGGCTTGAACTCATACACCGTGACATCATGACCCAGCTGAGGTCAGAGGCTCAACCTACTGAACTACCCAGGCGTCCCCTTTAAAAAATTTTTTTTAATGTTTAATGTCTGATATAAGTATAGCTACCCTAGTTTTCATTTGGTTTCCAATTGCCTGGAATACTTTTCCATCCATTTGACTTTCAGTCTGTTTGTGTCCTTATATCTGAGTCTCTAGTAGGCAGCAGGATATAAGTGGATTTTGCTTTATTTTTATTTATTTTTTTTTAGTCCATTCAGGAACTATATGTCCTTTGGAGATTTTAGTCCATTTACACTTAAATTATAGATAGGTATGCACTTAATGCTATTTTGTTAATTACCTTATGACCATTTTTAATTTTCTTTCTTCTTCCCTTGCTCTCTTCTTTTGTGGTTTGATGTTTTCTTTAGTGTTTTCTCTAAATAACTAATTATGGTATTTAGATAATTCTCATTATCTTTTGTGAATCTCCTATAAGATTTTGCTTTGTGGTTACCATGAGGCTTACATATATCAGCTAATATATTTATCAGTCTATTTTAAGTTGATAGTAAGTTCAGTTTGAATGCATTCTAAACTACATTTTTACTGCATGCCCCCCCACTACCCATGTTTTATGGTTTTGATGTCACATTTTACATATTTTTATTTTTTTACTTTGTGTATCTCTTTTTTCTTAAAATCTGTGTATCTCTTAACTGATTGTTGCAGTTATGGTTATTTTTGCTTCTTTTGTCTTTTAGCCTTTAAGTTAGCCTTAAAGTGATTAATCCACTACCCATATTATATATTTACCTTTATCAGTGATATTTTTACTTTCATATAATTTCTTATTACTATTTAGTACCTATCCTTTTCAGTTTATAGAAGTTCCTTTTATGTTTCTCTAATGCCAGTTTAACAGTGGTGAACTCTTTCCGTTTTTACTTGTCTAAAAAATTCTTTATCTCTCCTTCAATTCCTGATAACCTTGTCAGGCAGAGTATTCTACGGCTGGAAGTTTTTTCCTTTCAGCACTGTCTTGTAGCTTGCAAAGCTTATGCTGAAAAATCTGCCGGCAATCTTAACAGACTGAGCCACCCAGGTGCCCTTGTCTGGCACTTTCTTATATTTTCTATATCTTAGTCGAAGTTCTCTGTGTTCATCCATTCTTCTTTTGAAATCAGTAAGCATCTTTATGATCATTACTTTGAAACCTTTATCAGGTAATAGTTATCTTTGTTTCATTAAGGTTTATTCTGGGGTTTTATCTCATTCTTTTGTGTGTAACATATCCCTCTGTTTCCTCATTTTGTTTGAACTCTGAATTTGTTTCTATGTATTAGACAAAAAACCTATCCTTCCCAGTCTTGAAGAAGTGACCACAGGAAAATAGGTATGTTTCAGTCTGCTGTCTATGCAGGTCCCTGGGGATAGTAATCTACAAAGAACAGTCTCTCTAATTGTTTCAGTCCCCTGGGACCCAGAAACACAAGCTTCTTTGGCCACAAGGGCTAGGCATTCAAGAAGGGGGTCCCCTGTATAAATTGTGCTCACTCACTGGCTTTGGTGGACTTGGGGGGGGGTTCCTCCATGATCTGGGGCAAGTCTGCCCATCAAGTTTAGCAGAGATGAGCCATGAGGAAGTGCCAGGCTGGGGCAGGCCTACCCCCCTGCTGGGTTATTGGGGCAGGGTTGTGCAAGAGCACACTGGTGGGGCAAGAATGCCTGCTGGGTCTAGCAGGGAGGGCCACAGAAGAGCACAGGGGCAGGACAAGAGGCACTAGCAAGGTGGAGAGTGCAAAAATCACTTCTGCCAAAACTTCTGTCCCCAGAGTGAGTTCTAACAGACCACTGCCTGCCCAACAAATGCTGTAAGGTGAGCCCATACATCTCCTTCATATATACTCTAGGCACTTTTCAACCTGCTGCTTTTGTGTTAGATTCTGAGGCAAGTGAGTCTTAAAGTGCACAAGCCCTTTAAGAGAGGAGTGTCATTTTCCTACAGGCTTTTAGGTCTCCCTATTGGTTTGCAAAGCCAGGTGTTTTAGGGGCTCATCTCTTTGGGGAAGGTCCCAAGGTTGGGTTACCTGAAATGGGTCTTATGCCCTTTGCTCCTCAAGGATATGTTCCATATTTGTGAGATCCCTCCTGCTTGTGAGTCACTACACCAGGGGTGGAGTTTCTGGTGAGATCACATCTTGCACCATCTACCCATCTTGATCTGGCCTTTTCATCCTTCATCATGGAGGGGCTATTCAGCAAGGTTTCGGGTCTTTTTCGGAAAGAACCATTCTATATGCAACTGTAGATTTGGTGTGCCTGTGGGAGGGGGTAAGTTCAGGGTCTTTCTATGACACCATTTTGAACTGACCCCCACATATATCATACTTATACTGTTTCTGTGGAGAACCATTACTAATACGATAAACATGTGTGTGTATGTCATACATACATACTCCCAAATGTGTATAATTTTAATTCTTAGGAATACTTTTTAAACTTCCATATTTCATGTATTTTTGGAAAATAATTACTTTTCTAAAAGAGTGTAAGCAATGAAGAGTATGTATAATGAGAGGTAGGCTTCACATGAATCAATAAAGCTTCATGTCCCAAAAGAAAAAGTAGAGAAAAGAGTGAAAACCAGAATGAAAGAGCATATAATATTTTCCTTAAATTTTCTCAGAAAGTGACAGGGAACTGATTGAGGGAGTGATCTCTTCCAACAGAAGAAAAAGAATAACTAATTTGTCTAGCTCACCTGATGACATACAGACTTAAAAGGTTTATATTCTCTGACTCCTCTACAAATATGAAAGGAGTTAAGAACAGAGAAGGAATCAAAAGGCAGATAAAAAGGAGAGCGGAAAAAAAAAAAAACAATGTAGTTATTGTACAAATGATCCCAGATCACCACATTCCTCTTGCATATGTGAAGGCATGATCATTTTCCAAAATAAAGGAGGTTACATTTTTTCCCCATTTTATTTCACCAGTACATAATAATCAGTGTTTCTTCACTTATTATATTTAAAGAAAAATGTCTCCTGAAAAAACATTTTTGTAGGATTTTGCTATATATCATACTGAGATATGCAGTGAAACTTTATTGACCGTAAACAATAAAATAATGACCTCATCATCTGTGGGGTTCACATATTCATTGAGGAATAGAAAGAAGAAAAGATCCACAGGGAAAAGCTTAGAGATGTCCACGATAGCTGACTTGCTTCGCTCAATGTCTACTAAAGTAGTACTAGGATAGTTTGAGCACTAGCATTTGAACTACATTCAAAGAAAGAGTGAAGTAACAGCAGAAAAGAGAAGTGCTCTGTGACTAACAGATGAGAAGCACATATGACTTTCTAGATGATGACTGAATAGAAGTATTAAAAAAGTTACAAGGGCAAGCCACATAAATCATTTAAAAATTTTCAGCAGGTACATTAATAAAAGTAAAAAGAAACAGGAACTGTTCATTTTCACAACATAGTATTTGACCCAATATATCCAAATGATTATCATTTCAACATGTAATCAATATAAAAATTACAAATGAGATATTTTACGTTCATTTTTCACATTAAGCCCTCGACATTTGGTGTGTTTTTATATTTTCAGCATTTCTCAGTTTGAACTACACATATGTCAAGTACTCAATATTTACATGTGGCTGGCAGTTACTATATTAGGCAGTGCAGTTCCAGACCAATGAACCTCAGCCCTGACCTGACAGACTGATGGAATCATCTGGATTTGAAAAATCTACTTTGAAAAATCTTCTAGCTTTGAAAAACTACTAATGCTTTCTGTCTACCTCCAGAAATTCTGTTTTAGCTGGTTTGGAACAAGTCTTAAATACTGGTTTTTTGTTGTTTATGTTTTTTAATTTAAATTTATTTTTTTAGAGGCGCCTTGGATGGCTCAGTTGGTTAAGCATCCAACTTCGGCTTAGGTCATGATCTCACTGTTCATGAGTTTGAGCCCATCGGGCTCTGTGTTGACAGCTCAGAGCTTGGAGCCTGCCTTAGATTCTGTGTCTCCCTTTCTCTCTGCCCCTACCCTGCTCTCTCTCTCTCTTTCAAAATAAATAAACATTAAAAAAATTTTTTAGGGGCGCCTGGGTGGCTCAGTCGGTTGAGCGTCCGACTTCAGCTCAGGTCACAATCTCGCGGTCCATGAGTTTGAGCCCCGCATCAGGCTCTGGGCTGATGGCTCAGAGCCTGGAGCCTTCTGATTCTATGTCTCCCTCTCTCTCTGCCCCTCCCCTGTTCATGCTCTGTCTCTCTGTCTCAAAAATAAATAAATGTTAAAAAAAAATTTTTTAAAAAATTTTTAATTATTTCTTTAATTCAAGTATAATTAAGACATGGTTTTATATTAGTTTCAGGTGTACAATACAGTGATTGAACAATCCTGTCCATTACACAATGCTCATCACAATACATGTGTACTTTTTTGTTTTGGTGGGGTTTTTTTGTTTTTTGTTTTGTTTTTTTTGTTTGTTTGTTTTCTTATTTTATTTTGTTTTAGATTCAAGTTAGTTGACATATAGTGTCGAATTGATTTTAGGAGTAGAATTTCCTGATTCATCAATTACATATAACACCAAGTGCTCATCACATCAAATGCCCTCCTTAATGCTCATCACCCATTTAGCCCATCACCCCCACCCACCTGCCTCTATCAATGCTCAGTTTGTTCTCACACTGGTTTTGAAAAGGCCCCTGGATGATTGGAAACCATGATGTGATGTATACGGGTCTATTTATTTAGATCATCTCCTGGAATTACTAGGAGGTTATTATTTCTTTTACCACCATCTAACTATAGCTCTTCTTGGAGATAATGACTATGTGTGAAGACAAATTCAGACTTTCAAAGGGAAGTGGTTATCTTTGCACTTAGTCATAATAGCAGAGGCATTCACTTGATTTTGTAATTTGTACTGAATTATGGAGAGCACATTGATTAAAAAGCTCCACGCAAGAGAAATTTCATATTCTAGTACGTATCTCTAAACACTAATCACTAATTATCAAAAGGCTTTATGTATAAAAAATTCAGAAAGGTAGCCAAACTGTTTTGTTTAACTAGCACTCTGAGTACTTTGTAACACAATATTTTGGGAAATTTTCTCCAGCAACTCTAATCCTCATGGTGTTTCCTAACCTCTCAAACCCATTTATTTTATCAATATGTAAGTTAGACTCTTATAATTTCTAGCTTATATAAGAATTTTCTAAAAATGTGCCCCGCGTCCTGCTCTGTGCTGACAGCTCAGAGCCTGGAGCCTGCTTCTGATTCTGTGTCTCCCTCTCTCTCTGCCCCTCCTCTGCTTGCTCTCTCTCTCTCTCTCTCTCAAAATAAACATTAAAAAACACGTTTTTTAAAAAATACAGAGAAATGATTATGTAAGATTCAGCTGGAAGTTTGAGGGTAGTCCCACCTGTGGTAAACTCATTGACTCAGGGTAGCAAAGTATGATCTGTGGACCAGCGTCTTGTTAAAAATGAGGAACCCAAGGCTCCACCCCAGACTAAAAAAGAACTTGCATTTTAACATGATAAGATGGGATTCCTATACACATTACATTTTGAGATGTACAGAGGAATTATTTCGAGAGGTCACTAAGTGGAAATAGATCTGGCAGATGGAACAGAATAGTCAGAAGTCTGACACAGGTCTTGCAGGGCTAAATTTAGGGTGTCAGCAGGGCTGTGTTTCTTTCTGAAGGCTCTAAGGAGAATATTTCTATTTTAAGGTCAGCTGATTAGCAACCTTAATCCCACCTGTAACTTTATTTCCCCTTTGCCATGTAACACAACATATTCACAGGTTCCTGGGACAGAGACATCTTTGGTGAGGGAAGGGGGCATTTTTCTCTCTAACACAACCTTCGATGTAACTATTCACTATCTGGTTGGCAACTAGTATCGCCTAATAAAACAACTGACATCTGCAGTTTCTTAGGGGAGAAGAAAACGTAGAAGGCTGTGTGTCCTTTAAAGAAATGGTTTCTCTTGTTTTCTACTTGGAGAAAGTCACAGAATTAAAATACATAGGTACTAGCTAATGAGGCTTCCATTTAGAAACTACAATGTAAACAGTCTCATTTTATTACAGCTGCTATTTGCAAATGGGCATATTTTTGCTTATGAGCTATCCATATAAAAGTTGCTACTCCCTCTTTTTAAGATAATGTGCAGACCATTTTAACGAGCATTATAGGGGCAAAAATATCAAAAAGGAAACCTTCAGGGGTGCCAGGTTAAGTGACTGACTTCAGCTCAGGTCATGATCTCACAGTTCATGAGTTCGAGCCCTAAGTCAGGCTCTGTGCTAAAAGCTCAGAGCCTGGAGCCTGCTTCAGATTCTGTGTCTCCTCTCTCTCTGCCCCTCCCCTGCTCACATCCTCTCTCTCTCTCTCTCTCTCTCTCTCTCTCTGTCTCTGTCTCTCTCTCTCTCAAAAATAAACATTAAAAAAATTTAAAAACAAAAAGGAAACCTTCAGGATGCTGATTTTGGGCAAACCACTTATAATCTTTGGACCTCAGGAGCTCAGTGATAACTATTTATAACAGGATCTTCAAAGGTTTGAATCCACTTTATGCTCTAAAAGCTTATAGCATGTGATATCAAAAACAATGTCTCTGTAAGATCTCATCTCATTTTCTCTGCATATCAACAGATCTAATTCTTCCAAATCTTATCCATAATCTGGGCTACTGATATACTGGTGTGTATCTGGAAAAGGCTAGCAAATGGTGTTTTGGTTCACAGAAATAACTCACAACATGATTCTCACAATCATCCACTGCTTTTTGGTTTTTGTTTTTTAAATTTTCCTTTGTTAAACTTCTGGAAGCAAATTTACTTCCAAAACCATATTAGATATTTAGATAGTATTAGGATAGCTTCCTGCTCTTCTTTTAAAAGCAAATTAAGCAATGCAGTGAGTGAGGCAGCACAGCTGGGCTGGTCTGCCCTGCAGGCTATGATTAGGCCACATATTTTGGTATATTTCCATACAACTTCTAGCCCCTGAATATCCTTCCAAACTGCAAATCCACTATATGAAAGTCTGAATAGCAATGAACTGGAACTCTGAGAGGACTTTCTGAAAGTGTACCGCATTGCAAATCTTTCAGTACGAAACAATTCTATTACTTCTAGTTCAATACGTGCTAGCTGGAATCTGGTGACTAAGTTTTCTGTGCCCTGGATTGCTCTTGGTTCAGCATACTGGCCATGCTTGAAAGCACAAGAAGGCCCCACCTAAGGGCCTATACTAAATACATTTGTGCTACGTATCTGGTTCCTATCGCTGCTATACCAGATGGCCACAAACTTAGTGGCTTGAAGGAACCCGTTTATTGCCTCTCAGCTTTTGTGGTTCAGAAGTATTGGCAACACATAGAACTTGTCCTCTGCACAAGGCCAAAGTTAAGGTGCTTGTAGGGTTGGGCTCCCAGGGAAGGTTTTAAGGTTGTTTACAGAATTCAGTTCCATGTGGTTGTAGAACTGAGTTTTCCATTTTTTTTTTCCCTGGCTTTCAGCCTGGGATTATTGTCATCTTCTGGAGGCCACCTGCATTCCTTGGATGCAGTTTCCTTCCTTCATCTTCTATGCCAGCAAATGTGCTTGAGTCCTTCTCTGCTTTGAATCTCTGACCCCTCCTTTTGCTGTATCTCTTCTCTGCCTCTCTTTTCTCCTGCATCCACCTGACACTTCTGTCTTCCTCTGCTGATTTAAAAGCGTATGTGATTACACTGGAACCAGGATCATCTTCCTATTTAAGGTCAGTTGATGAGTACTCTTATTTCATCTGCAAAGTCCCTTCCCAGCAATACTTTGATTCATGCTTGACTGAAGAGCCACAGGATGAGAATCTTGGGGGATTATTTTTAGAATTCTTCCTGCCACTCTTAGGAACTACGTTTAAGATTTTCTTTTCATTTTTACAGTGCCTTACAAACCTCCATTTTTGCAACAGTGATAAGATTGAGTAAATCAGAGAAAGAAAATGTATATCTAAATACGACTTCAGTATCAGCAACATATACCAGCTGGTATTTAGTATTTCTGTGCTCCAAGGCCAGATGGTTGCCTTCCACATTTCTGTGTTCAGACTGTACTCTAGAGTTTTGTACACAAAGGTAGACCACCGTACATCATTTACCTCAGCACTGATTCTCCCCAGATGTCACTCATACTGAGCTATCAACGTCCTGGTAGTATGTTAAATTATTATTATTGTCACTGGGTGTCATATATATTCTTCTCTACTCCTTTAATTCTCGCCTGTCTGTATTCACACCCCATCACAGCAGAAGCTGTATTTTCTACCCAGAGGAAAACTGCTGGACACCCTCAGGATTTCCCTTGTGCTACGAACACCCCCTACACCTTCAATCTGCACATCAGTAGTCTTTCCAAGTTTAAAATAACAGCTTTATTTCTTTGGGGAATTTCTGCCTGCCAAAGATTATCACTTGCCCGGTGATCATAAAGTAAATTTCAGCCATGTTTTCCGAATTACCTGCTCCCACCAGTAGAACCCTGCTGAACACATTTGGACTTCTTTCTCCTCTGATTTGGCTGATGTCCCTCTGGTCTGTGCTATCCAGGTTTTGCTTGTATATGCCTAATAGAGGAGAGCCTAAGGCAATTCCTCTTCACATCTCTAGAGGAAAGGAATTCCCATTCCAGGACAAGTTTACCTTTCCAATCCGCTCCCTTTCTCATTATAAGCAAGTAAAGAATGACGTGACGGAATTAATAAGCTAGTGAGAAGGAACTGGGCATATGTGGTCCAGCCTCGCACTGGGTAGGATAGTGCATTCTGCTGTGTCCTCCAATCCTACAATAATCCCACTGGAACAGTCCTATAGTTTTGGATGAATAAGTTCATCTCAGATAACAAGTATTAGGAAGCCAGACTGTGACCATGTATCTAGGTCATGCCCTGCAAACCAGTTTTAGCAGTGATGAAGCTAAAGTTTTGTTCTCCAGTGTCCAACTCCATGTTTATTTTCAGTTCGTTTGTAATTCACAGAGGAAGAAAAAGGTCTTAAATTGTGACCCCTCAGGGGCACCTGGGTGGCTCAGTCGGTTAAGCGTCCGGCTTCGGCTCAGGTCATGATCTGGCGGTCCCTGAGTTCGAGTCCCGCGTGGGGCTCTGTGCTGACCGCTCAGAGCCTGGAGCCTGTTTCAGATTCTGTGTCTCCCTCTCTCTCTGACCCTCCCCCGTTCATGCTCTGTCTCTCCCTGCC
The DNA here is from genome assembly GCF_007474595.2 of Lynx canadensis. Taxonomy (NCBI): domain Eukaryota; kingdom Metazoa; phylum Chordata; class Mammalia; order Carnivora; family Felidae; genus Lynx; species Lynx canadensis. Next base: position 136,185,095 of record NC_044311.2, on the reverse strand, counting down.
TCAAAAATAAATAAACATTAAAAAAAATTTAAATTATGACCCCTCAATCCCAGCCGTTTCTGGCATATGCTCTTATTTTTATTCATCTCTACCCCCACATACACCATTTATTCAATCTGTGCCTTTCATATGTCTTTGTTACTTTTGTCTTTCCCAGGTGTTATAAAATCCTAGTGACTGATAATTAGCTCTTGACTACCTGATATCTTCCTGATGCCTTAGCACAGAGGCAGACATACAGCCAAACCCACTAAATATTTCTTGACTATCTCTAAAATTGGATATAGCAGGTCTGAGGCCCAAAGGCCCAGGAAATGGAAAATACCTGTTTCGGTTATCAAAAGACTTACTTTATCAGCCTTCTACCTCAGCTTAGCTTGAATTTTCACTCCAGGTTCAGTGAGAATCTCCTTGCCAAACTAGTTCTATTCCTTCCCATGCAAACGGAAAGAGATAGGAAAAAGAGATCAAAGATTTTGTTATCAGAGTGATTTTCTTTTTTCCTCCATGGAAAGAATCCTTATCAAATATCTGATAACCCAGAATATCTACCCATCTATAAATCTATATCTATCTGTGTCTGTCTCCGTGTCCTTTTGAAAAGCTGAACAAAAGTATAAGCTCCATTTTATTTATTAGAGCAACATTTAACAGATACTAATTTTGTTTAATGAACTGACTGAATTAAAAATAATCCTTAAGTCTGTTCTTCAAACACTCTTAACAGTGTTGCTGCTTTAATGTGAGTACATCTCTATGGCTCTGTTCCATCCAGCATTGCCCAAACTGTTTTATCCTGAAAGCTTTTGATACAGCCTGTATTACTCTTGGTAGAAAAATGAACACATACACATAGAGAAAATCTTAAGCACATACGTTCCCTAGATTCATGGAGCTTCTTTAAGAATACTGTTAACATCTGGAGTTGGTTCCACAGAAGTTCTTTATGCTCTACAATCTCTCCATCATTACAGCTTTTTATTTTGTAGGTTTTGATCTTCACAACTATAATGGTCAGTAAAACTTTGGTACCAGCTTTTCACCTTCAATGTTCCATATTGTTAAATGTATTCAAGATTTCTGAAACCAGCATACCTCCAGTTACAACATTCCTCTTGTCACGAATTTGTTTTAGTGATACTTCAAACTAAAATTAATTATATTAGAGCTTCAGTCCCGCTAAGAAGCCAATCCTATTTTCATTATTCTTTTTTTTTTTTTTTACAAACCTATTTGCTTTACTTGAGGCAGTCATAATTCTGTTGATATTCTTTAATGCAAACACCCAAGTATACTTCAAGGTCTATAACTCGATTGTAAATATTTCCCCTTCCTCATAATGTCTTGTGCTGAGAGCACAGCCTGTATCATATCAAGAAATTATCTTGTATCAAAAAAATAAAACTCTCTAGGAATTTCTCAGGAATTAAAAATAATTACTTGGACTAGAGAGAAAAAAAAAACTCACATCGTAAGACTTTGTACTTACATAGCCAATCGTCTTGGCATCCATATTAAATATGTGACTTTACTCAAATTAACTTTTCACTAAGTGTTGTATAATTTAATAAGTACTTCACAGAAATGAAATATCATGGAAAGAAAATTGGAGCTGAATATTTAGAAATACTGACATTACTAAAGAATGCAAAGTATGGGTAATTACCATACTTATTTCAATAATCTGGACCCCACAAGCCCATTTCATAAAATGCTTTACTTGGAAAGACTGTAATTCTCAAAAAATGAAAAGTTACACAAAAATAAGTGGAAAGCACAAAAGCACCCACACAGTACCATGAGCTTCACTTCCTACACATCTTTAGTATAAGTAAAATTCATTCACAGAAGGAAGGAAAATAGAACAAACACTTAGAGTTTCATTTTCGTATATCTTAGCATATTGAGCTCAAAGTAGAAATCGATTTTCAGATATTGTCCTCTCAAATAAATCACCAAGATTTCAGGTGCACATGTCTATTTAGTGGCAGCAACCCACATGTGGTTGTCAATTATTCAGTTTTGTTGATCTGAGTTGAGCAAAAGGTCTGTATGTAGAATATGTGAAACGTCCTTCACTCATCCCTAATATTGTGTGTCTATTTACATTAGGCATATTTTAAATTTATTTTTTATAAATTAAAAAGTATTTTAATGTTTATTTACTTTTGAGTGAGAGAGGCAGAGCAAGAACGGGATAGGGGCAGAGAAAGAGGGAGACACAGAATCCAAAGAGGGCTCTGTGCTGACAGGTCAGCTGACGACTCAGGGCTTGAATCCACAAACAGCGAGATCATGAGCTGAATCGAAGTTGACGCTTAAACGTTCATGCCACCCAGGCTCCCCTAGACAGTTTTTTAAAATAAAAGCTATCAAAGAACAGGATATGTAATCCTTGTTTACACTTACTGTGCACCTAGTTACGTTGTCAGTTGATGTGATATTTGTACATTGCGGTGACATTTTAACATCATGGGTAGCCATGTTCATATGAAACCTGAGGATTTACAGATGTATTTCAAATGGAAATGAGCTCATGGAGCACCCTGGGGAGAAGAATAAGATTCTTCTTCTGTAAAAGGTGTAAAAAGGCCATAATGTGAACCCATCTCAGAAGTGCTGTTCCTAATAGCATCACCCCAATGCTTTTATCTTGAAAGTTCTTGATATAGCGTGCAACACTCAGAGTTTGAGGAATAGGATTTCTTAGCATATTTTAGGAGGTCACGAACTACATGTAATATTTTAAATGAGGTAATAGTATAAAATGTTATTTATCAATCAGTTGAAGAGTGGGAAGCATTTACCAAAAATTATGACTTTAAAATATTTAAAACTGTAGCTTAGCCTTTGTCAGTATTAGGCAACTTTGAATTTAGTACTAAAGTTACAAGTTAGATAGACTAAATCCATACGATTCACATGAGAAGAATGCCTGCCTTTATATGTGCTATTGCCATCATGAATGTATTTAGGAAGTCTAAAAGTGATTTTAGGTCATTAATAAACAAGTTAAAAAGAATGTAAGCCATTAAGTCATTATAGATTCACATACAGCTAGAAATTGTTTACTCATTCATTCATGGAACAAGTATTTACTGAGTTATCTACATTTTCTTTTTATTTTAGAGTGAGAAAAAGAGAGAGAGGATGAGTGGGGAAGAGAGACAGAGGGGGGGAGAGAGAGAGAGAGAGAGAGAGAGAGAGAGAGAGAGAATCTTAAGCAGGCTCCATGGTCAGCACAAAGCCTGACATGGGGCTCGATCCCAGGATACTGGGACCACCTGAACCAAAATCAAGAGTCAGACGCTTAACTGACTGAACCACTGAGAAGCCCCCAGTTATCAACATTTTTAACTTGAGATTTTAACAGAAATAATTGGAGATTTCCATGAAGATATAAGAAGTAAAACAACGATACCCCATATACACAATGCCCAATTTTCTCTGATGATAGCATTTTGCAAAACTATAGTATAATACCACAAATAGGATACTATCATTGGTACAATCCACCTATTTTATTCCGATTTAATCATTTTAGCTTATCGTCATTTGGATGTGTGTGTTATGTATGTGTATTAAGCTCTCTACAACTTTATTATCTGTATAATTTTATAAATCTACCACCATAGTCATAATAATACCAAATGCCTCCAACACCACACGGATCTGTTCTCTTGCTTTTTATTCTCACATATACTCTTCTTTCAGGTACCCCACCAACATCCTTAACCCTGAGAGTCAATAATGTGTTCTCTATTTCTAAATTTTGCTACTTCAAAAACTTTAGATAATAAAATAATATAGGATACAACTTTCTTGGACTGGCTTTTTTTTTTTTCATTCAGCACAACAAACCTGATATTCACGTAACCTGTTGCAAATTCAACTGCTCTTATTTAAACAGAAGAGTATTCATGGGGCACCTGGGTGGCTCAGTCAGTTAAGCATCCAACTTCAGCTCAGGTCATGATCTCACAGCTCATGAGTTTGAGCCCTGTGTCTGGCTCTATGCTGAAAGCTCAGAGCCTGAAGCCCACTTCAGATTCTGTGTCTCTAGCTCTCTCTGCCCATCCTTCACTCATGCTCTGTCTCTCTGTCTCAAAAAATTAATTAATTAATTAATTAATTAAAACATTAAGAAATTAAAAAAATAAACAGAATAGCATTCCTTGGCATGTATGTTCTACAGTGTATTTAACCATTCACCTGTTGAAATACCGCTGAACTAATTCCAGTTTGGGAAAATAAGGCTACAATGGACATTTGTATGCAGGTTTCATGCAAGTATAAGTTTTTTCATTTCCCTGGAATACATACTGAAGAATGTAATTGTTGGGTCCTATGGTTAACTGCATATACAGTTGTATAAGAAACTACCAAACTAATTCCTAGAGTGGCTGTATCATTTTAAATCCCCACCAACAATGTCCAGTTAATCCATTTTTCTCTGAATCTTCACCAGTATAAAGGTATAAGACTTGGGACTCAGGGTAAAGAGCACTAACAAAGCTCTATCCACAGGGGTTTATAATCAGGCCAGATCAGCATCTCACAGGCTGTAGTTGACAGTATATTTCTTTGTTTTTTAAACATGAAATTTATTGTCAAATCGGTTTCCGTACAACACCCAGTGCTCATCCCAACAGGTGCCCTTCTCAATGCCCATCACCCACTTTCCCTTCCCTCCCACCCCTCATCAACCCTCAGTTTATTCTCAGTTTTTAAGAGTGTCTTATGGTTTGGCTCCTTCCCTCTCTGTAACTTTTTTCTTCCCCTTCTCCTCCCCCATGGTCTTCTGTTAAGTTTCTCAGGATCCACATAAGAGTGACAACATATGGTGTCTGTCTTTCTCTGTATGACATATTTCACTAGGCATAACACTCTCCAGTTCCATCCACATTGATACAAAAGGCCATATTTCATTCTTTCTCCTTGCCAAGTAGTATTCCATTGTATATAAAACCACAACTTCTTTATCCATTCATCAGTTGATGGACATTTAGGCTCTTTCCATAATTTGGCTATTGTTGAAAGTGCTGCTATAAACATTGGGGTACAAGTGCCCCTATGCATCAGCACTCCTGTATCCCTTGGGTAAATTCCTAGCAGTGCTATTTCTGGGTAATAGGGCAGATCTATTTTTAATTTTTTGAGGAACCTCCACACTGTTTTCCAGAGTGGCTGCACCAGTTTGCATTCCCACTAACAGTGCAAGAGGGTTCCCGTTTCTCCACATCCTCTCCAGCATCTATAGTCTCCTGATTTGTTCATTTTAGCCACTCTGACTGGCATGAGGTGGTATCTCAGTGTGGTTTTGATTTGTATTTCCCTGATGAGGAGTGATGTTGAGCATCTTTTCATGTGCCTGTTGGCCATCTGGATGTCTTCTTTAGAGAAAGTGTCTATTCATGTCTTCTGCCTATTTCTTCACTGGATTATTTGTTTTTTGGGTGTGGAGTTTGGTGAGTTGTTTACAAATTTTGGATACTAGCCCTTTGTCCTATGTATCATTTGCAAATATCTTAATAAGTATAAAAGAATTGAGATACCACGCACACTTTCAGACCATAATGCTATGAAACTTGAAATCAACCACAGGAAAAAGTCTGGAAAACCTCCAAAAGCATGGAGGTTAAAGAACACCTTACTAAAGAATGAATGGGTCAACCAGGCAATTAGAGAAGAAATTTAAAAATATATGGAAACCAGTGAAAATGAAAATACAACAATCCCAATGTTTTGGGATGCAGCAAAGGCAGTCCTGAAAAGAAAATACATTGCAACCCAGGCCTATCTCAAGAAACAAGAAAAATCCCAAATACAAAATCTAACGGCACACCTGAAGGAAATAGAAGCTGAACAGCAAAGACATCCCAAACCCAGCAGAAGAAGAGAAATAATAAAGATCAGAGCAGAAATAAATAACATAGAATCTTAAAAAACAGTAGAGCAGATCAATGAAACCAAGAGTTGTTTTTTTTTTTTTTGAAAAATAAACAAAATTGATAAACCTCTAGCCAGGTTTCTCAAAAAGAAAAGGGAGAGGACCCAAATAGATAAAATCATGAATAAAAATGGCATTATTACAACCAATCCCTCAGAAATATAAGCAATTATCAGGGAATACTGTGAAAAATTATATGCCAACAAACTGGACAACCTGGAAGAAATGGACAAATTCCTAAGGACCCGCATACTTCCAAAACTCAGACAGGAAGAATTAGAAAATTTGAACAGACCTATAACCAGAGAAGAAATTGAATCAGTTATTAAAAATCTCCCAAACAAATAAGAGTCCAGGACCAGATGGCTTCCCTGGGGAATCCTACCAGACATTTAAAGCAGAGATAATACCTATCCTTCTCAAGCTGTTCCAAAAAATAGAAAGGGAAGGAAAACTTCCAGTATTTTTCTGCTATAGGACTATGGAGCAAAGGAAATTCATTTTCAGAGAGGGAGAAGACAACGAAAGGGACATGGGATGGGGAGAGAAGGAGTGACTGCAGCAGAGACTAAATGAATAGCATCTCCATCTTGGACCCAGCTATTGTTTTTTTTAGAAAATGAAAGCTGCCTTTTCTGTAACATGGATATTATAAGGCATTTCAGTGTATTTTCCTCTCTTTATTTAGTTAACTTCTATAGCTCAGCATAAAACAAATAATCCTTTCTAACACACTAGGTGGTAAAGAGTATAACGATGGGTTATGATACCTACATTAAGGCTATTTCCCAAAACACGCTGAAAATACCAAGAAGCCAAGGACTCTAGGGTCAGGCAGATTTGAATTGGACTTGAATCCTGGCTCGTAACATACAGTACCTATGATTCTTGTAACGTTTTATTTAATCCTTGATTTATCACAATGCGTGGTGAATATGACAGCATATTGTTCCTAATAATAAAAATTCTTTACGAAAAAATCAGGTGTACTACTATTAATCAAGAAGCTTTCATGCATTTTGGATGAAACTGCCCATCCGTTGTTAAGTCTGTATTTGGGAAAAGGGTGGTGTTGATTTTGAAACTGAACCCCTCCCTCACAAAGGCATAATATTTTAAATAATATTTAATATTTAGATTTATTTAGTGTAGAGTTTAAGATTATTAAAATTTATTTAGTGATTTATGAAAGAAGGATGGGAAAGAACTGCTGGTAGCAATTCCCAATATTACTAACTCATTGCATGTGTGTGTGTGTGTGTGTGTGTGTGTGTGTCTATGTTTGGATAGAATACTAAAAAGCCCTGTACCCTGTCCTATATAGAAGGCCCCTTAGTGTCCAGTTTCGTGGTTTCTCCCCACTTCCCATCCCCTCACTCTCTCTCTCTTCCCCCTTATGCCTACACCACTAGTGACTTATCAGAGGATCTCTTTCAACTACAAAACATATTCTGCCTCCAGGAGAATTCTGGTAAATAAGATGTTCTCCATCTTATTGCCTTTCAATGACATTCTAACACATCTTATAGATTACACCCCTGGGCAACTGTCCAGCTGGCCTGTCCTATAATCTGTCTCTGGTTGCCCTTTTTCAAAATAGAATGCTTGCCTCATCTGTTTCCAGTCAACAAAGAAAACTTGCCTGTTGATTATTATAGGTAAATGTGCCCTCACAAACCCACGCTCACCATTTATGGTACTCTTGAAATAACTCTGGAAAGAGAAGAAAGTCTTGTTTTGGCCTCCTATTCTCTGTAATTTTTAAGAATTTATATTTCATAAAGGATTCTTACAGTAAATCAGTCTTGGAGTGGCCTGGCGCTCTTAAATATCTCACTATTTGAAGAAGTATTAAAGAAATTACACTTAAGCCTTAAACAATATGGGAGTTAGTGTGCTGACCCCCTATGCAGTGGAAAATTCATGTATAACTTCTGACTGCCCCAAAATTTACCTGCTGCTAATAGTGTACTATTTACCAAAAGCCTTATGAATAACATGAATTGTCAATTAATACATATTTTGTATGTTATATTAATACTGTATTCTTGCAACAAAGTAAGCAAGAGAAAAGAAAATGTTATTAAGAAAATCATAAAGAAGAGAAAATACATTTATAGTCTTGCACTGTAAAAAATCTATGTATAAGTGGACTCATGCAGTTCAAACCCATGTTCAAGGACCAACTGTAACTCCTTCAGCCTGTAGAACTTAGTTGATTAAAACTTTAATTTATGACCATTAAATGGTACAAGAGTTTAGGATTATCTCAACTGGTAAATAAACACTGTGCTTGTGTATATATATATATAGATATATATATCTATATATATATATACACACATATATATATATTCTTTTTAAAGTTTATTAATTTATTTTAAGACAGAGAGAGAGAGAGAGAGAGAGAGAGAGAGAGCGCACGCACAGGGGAGGGGCAGAGAGAGAGGGAGAGAAAGAATCCCAAGCAGGCTCCGCACTGTCAGCTCAGAGCATGATGCGGGGGTTGATCTCATGAACTGTGAGATCATGACCTGGGCTGAAATCAAGAGTCAGACACTTAACCAACAGGGCCACCCAGGTGCTCTAATCTATTACCAAATGTAAGTTCAGCAAACACAAAAATGGCAATGTCTCAAGGTAAAATGTCTCAAGGTCTCGATGTCTCAAGGTAAAAAAATAAAATGTCTCAAGGTAAAATGAACTTGATTGGAGATAGGGGAAATGATGAATACATGGCCAAGTCTGACCCATCATAGTATTTCAACTATTTTGTGGTAGAGGGAGCAACTGTTTGGTTTCCGTGTCCTCATCCAAACCCATTACAGTGACATAAGCTCTTGAGTTTATAATAAAAAATTAGCCAGCCCTATCAGTTCCAGCCTACTCCTCAGGGCTGTGCTCTGGACAAGTTTCTCAGGATCTTCTACTCTCAACAATGTGCCATAACACCATCCTGCTTTGGGAGGATTGGAGGTGAGTGGGTAGCAAAAGTGTGGCAAGCACCATTTTTTAATAATGGGGGGCTTCTAGTGTCTACCGCTTCTTCTCATTGGTCTTCCAAGTGAAGGGACACCACCAGCCCTAGCCCTCACTATTTTCTCTCATGTGTTGGAACACACCCTTTGTCTTACTTTCTCAACAGAGAGCAGAGAGACAGAGCATCTATGATAGCAGGCTATACAAAAATGGAATTAAAAGACAGATATGCTCTGCAATTACTCCATATATCTGTAGATGGACCCACTCTCATGACTCACTGAAAGTCTTTCTAATCTTCCTACCTCATGTGACCAAGACCTGCTCCTCCCATCACCAGATGTACCACTTTGCTTTAAAATGCAAGCTAAACCCATAATCAACACCAGAAATGGGAATTAATTCTGAATTCTTGCCCATTACCATTTCATGCTCTCAAATTTAGTTCTTGATAGGATTCTGAGAGTAGAAATTTCAGGGTGTAAATAAAGCAATGACCTGTAAATAAAGCATGAGTATATCATTGACTCGGGATTATTTTAACATTAAACCAAAACATAAATAAGGTATTGAGGTATCAATCCAGATTTTTTAATCCTGTTCAATCCCTGCTTATTAACGGTAAAACTCTTATACTCCACTCTCAACAATATTTACCTCACTAAACATAAACCAGATAAAGAGAAAACATGTATAAATTTAAGTAGATAATTTTAGTTGAAATAGAAACCTACCATGCATAAGATGAAATGATGCAATGAGAACACTTTTGCTGAGAATTTTAAGAACTGAATAGCTACTTATTTTCTATGGTTATCTTTGCCTATAAGCTAAATAGGTTCAGGGTGAGAATGTCCATTTTTTTTCTTTAAGATCTCTTCTATAATAACCTCCATATAGGTAGTACCACTTTCTAAGCATTCATCTTATAATCAAAATATGATACATCATCAAATACATCCATTAAATAAGAGATGAAACTTACCTATATTTTGCCACAAAGGAGCTAAAATAAAAAAAGGTTCTAAGTATTTTACCCAAGGTCATCCTGATTTAAAAATGGACCAAGAATAAAATCATGATATTTAATAGATGTCTGCCTGCCCAGGCTCTTAATATTACAAAATCTTTTAATTGGTATTAATATTACAACAGAGACGACAATTCCATCCTCCCCTGCTGCCTAGTACAGATTGCATTTTATTAGTCTGAAGACATTTAAATGGTTTGAAGTGATAATTAAAATGTTTCTTTAATATGTCCTATTTTATTCATTGTCATTTGATTCAAGGTCACATACCATTGTCCAGTGCTATATTCCACACTTTAAACATTTTTCTACTGGGAATATTATAGCTTGTTATACTTTTAGTATACCTTGGAAAATTCTTTCTAGCAACTAATTGTAATCAACTTCAAAGGGGCTTGTGATCTAACAGCATCTCCATTAATTTGGTAACTTAAGTGCATAGTCACAAAAATTAATAATGTATTAAACAGTTATTTCATAATTCAGAGCCACAGTTTTACTTATTTAACTTGGAAAAATAACGGTCATACCTTTCTTAAGATACATTAAATTAAAAAAAAGGAACATTAAATTAATACCACCTGATGTATTATAGCTTGAATTCCTGTTGAATTCCTCTTGACAAGGTTACATGAATAGAAGAAACTAAAACATGTATACCATTATGATTTGCAGTTTACCTTTAACTGTGATAATTCTGCAATCAATCAATTTTTATACACATGAAATAATTAATATTTTATCATTTGGGTAGGGTCTTCTTATAGTGATAGGCTTAGCTTTCTGTCATCATATATACTCATTCTCCCACTAACTGACAAGTTCTTATGCTATCCTTGACTTGGGATGGGTACCTGAAAAAACCAACATAATTCATAGCTGTAGTGGACACTAGAGGTTAGTTATTTACAAATGCATAATAATTTTGTAGGCTGCTCCTAATAATCAGGTTCTTATGCAGCACTCTGTGGGTAAACCCCACCTAAAAGTCTAGTTCAAATGACAGGGTTTGCTCCCTTGTGCTAGAGTCCCAGACCTGATCCCCTGGCTTCATGCGACAGATTTCAACAGAATGGCTTTAATTCCCATCAAGCACTGAAGTTCCATGCCTCAACCTTTGTTCTGGATCCTGGTCATAGGAAAACTGCAAAGACGTAGACAAACATCCAGTACAGATAACACTCCACTTTTTCTTGACTGCCAAAACTCACCCTTGCACACATTCCTTCCTACCCTTTAAATTAAAGCTCACTTTTGCTGAAGTTTTCCCCCAATTAATGGGACAATTTGTGTTGTAATATAACAATATTTTGATTCACCTGTGCTATGTGTTATATTGCAAGCAAACAAATATGACTATATAATCTATAATAGGATCTTGTTTCTGTTTCCTTTATTTTATTTTTAAAATAATTTTAGGGAGGTTTTTTTGTACAATATTACATGCCAAAGTTATTTTAAAAAACAATCTAGATTAAATATACATTCTATCATGCCATTGTCTGATTTAGCAGGTTCTAAATGCCATGGAAAATGACTATATATTCCCTGATGTAGTAAACTAAGAAAATAAAAATAAAAACAAAAACAAAATAAGGTAGTACGGGAGTTAAGTGAGCAAATGGTGCATTATTATGATAAATTCTCAAAGAAGGACTTAATCTTGATGAAGTAGCCAAGGCACGCTGAATTTGTTGCTTTCTGACTGGGTAGTATTTTTTTCTTGGGGCACAAAGGTCCATTTGAATGATATGGTTCTCTGATACCTACAAGTTCTGTATCTAATTACTCAGCAAAGAAGGCAGATAATATGACAGATAAACAGATAAATGTTTCTTGTGTTTTCTGTTTCTTAAATGAGGATCACTACTTGTTTTCAACTTCTTTTAGCAATATACTTTTTTTTTTTTTGTAGTAGAGTTGACACACAGTGTTACATTAGTTTCAGGTGTACAAAAAAAGTGATTAAACAATTCTATAGGTTATGCTATGCTCAACACAGTTGGGAGTGAAATTTATTTTCATTACCAAACCATTTACGTTCTACTTCCCAGGGGATGTTAAACCAATAGGGCTCCGATGTTATGCAAACGTGGTTTAATTTATAAAAAGTCAATAGGCACACAATTGACTTATGAATGTCTACTTGATGCTTTTTGCTTGTGTCGGATTCAGTGACAATGTATTAAAATCCAAATTCTCTTATTTAGCACAAAAGATCCTAAACAATGATCTCTATTTCTATCACTTCCTCATATAGTAAGTTGTTTTGTTTTTTGGGTTTTTTTTTTTTTTTTGCCTTTTTTACATGTCTTATTGTCCTTCTTCTTTCACTTCCCCTGTCTTGGCCTATCATATGTGTACTCATTCTCCAAAATAAGAATTCTCAAAATGGCAAGATGTTGGCAATGCCATTTGTTTCATCCTTATGACTGCAGGGTCTGTATTTGGATTATAATATAGTATATAGTATAGTATGATTGTAAAGGAAAATATTTTCTATATCTCCTGTCTGCAAATTATAATATTTAAAAACATAAAACTATTAAACCTAGAATTTAAAAATTAAACACAAGGCAAACTAAAGCATGATGAATTCAAACACCAGTAGTAATTTAATATGCATTAAATCACTGTTCACATGGTACTTATTACTATGGTCCTAGTTCCTTTGACTCTTTAGAAGAGCCAATTGTCCCTGAACTTTTATTTGTCAAAGCTAAAGCCAACTTTGCTTCATTAAGTGCATCAAACATTATTTGAGCTCTGCTTCATACAAAAGCACCCTATTTTATTTTGATATTCAATAATTATCACAGTGTCTTTTTAAAAAAATTTCTAAAGACAATTTTAAATTTCTGAGAGATGCCCATTAATATGATTTTGGCTTATTTGGACATTGATAAATACCTTGTATATTCTTTTTTTTAATGTTTATTTATTTTTGAGACAGAGAGATAGAGCATGAGCAAGGGAGGGGCAGAGAGAGAGGGAGACACAGAACCCGAAGCAGGCTCCAGGCTCTGAGCTGTCAGTACAGAGCCCAATGTGGGGCTCGAACTCATGGACCATGAGATCATGACCTGAGTTGAAGTCGGATGCTTAACCAATTGAGTCACCCAGGTGCCCAATACCCTGTATATTCTAACGAGACATGGCTATCCCTCATCCATATTCAAATTACCCACTCATAATTTTAATAAGATGTTATTTAGTATCTAAATAATCTGAGTTAGCTGTAAATATTATAGATACCAAACCAAACAGTACTCTATATTATTCCGTTGTGTTCTTACTGAATGAATCAGTGCTTTTATCCTTTTATTTAAGAATCATTATGAAAATAGTTTCATTATCTCCAAATCACATGCTGAGAAACTAAAGTATGAATTTAAAATAACCTAGATTCTGAATTGTGACAAAATTGAAAAAGTTATTCAGCATGACGTTTTATGTTGCAGAAGCATATAACAACCTTTATAACATGAAGTCATAAAAAACAGTATTTTAAAAAATGGATTCCTTAAAAAATTTTACATCATATGATTTACTGGACATAGTATTTCTGATGCCAGTAAATGCTCAAACTTAGTAGGGCTATGTGACATTTTATACCATGCTTCAGGGATCTATCTGTCTGTTAAGGTCACAGCAGCACTGTGGAACATAATTAGCTAAAAATATTTAGGTGACTCAATGATAAAGTGGGCTGTTATATTTTCATATATAACTGTAATTTAAATAGTTGTTGAATGTAGTTTGAAGACTTTGTAATAATAAGCATTTCCAAGATCTATATTCAACTGTATACTGTGAAAATCTATCCTATCAAGATAAAGTTGAGCTTGTTGATACATATAAATATGAATTTACAACCATGTTGTGGAATTTAATGCATTGCAAGTTAAAACATTATAAAACACAAGATAACCATCCTTCTATCATCCATATACTCTTCTAAACACTCTTCATTCATTTAAGCTATAGTTGCTAATCATCTATTCCCAAGAAAACACAGTTAAAGTATTTTAGGTTACATGAAATTGGATAAGTTGCTAAGAGTACTCTTTTAGAGTTTTAACTTTAAAGTTTCTTTAAATATTAAGGATTTTGGAAATCACTTTTGAGTAGTCAAATGTATAAATACAGGTTATTTATTGTGCTGGTTGCATTTCACTGTTATTCTATTTTAAATGGAAAAAAACTGTAGGATTTATAAAATAATTCTCAAAACTGGAAACCAGATTTAAACAAGATATGATCTATATAAAAAGCAGTAGTTTTCAAGGATGACATAAGAAAGTTAAAATGAATTACATGTCTGGACCATATTCTAGCAGATCTGATTTAATCAATCTGCTGTAGTGTTGAGGCACTAATACAAATTAAAATACAGTTTTTTTATTTTTTTGAGAGAGAGCATAAGTGGGAGAGGGAGGGAGGGAGAGAGAGAGAGAGAGAGAGAGAGAGAGAGAATCTTGACCAGGTTCCATGACCAGCATGGAGCTCAACATGGGGCTCAATCTCACCACCGTGAGATCATGACCTCAGCTGAAATCAAGGGTCGAATACTTAACCAACTGAGCCACCTAGGTGACCCTAAATTAAAATATAATTTTAAATATCCACAATTAAAAGGTTCATGGTTCTGACATACTGAGTATTTACAACACTCAGTACTAAACTACTGAACAGTTTTATGAGAAACTTATGATGAAAACATCTGTAGGTATATATAGAAAAGAAACTAATGTTCAGTTTTGATATTAAAATATATTTAAATTTCATCAGCAGGTAAAGTATTAAAAAATCCACATCATTAATTTAAGATTATGTGAACAATAAATTAATGTTTTCCCATCAGAATTTTTAGCACATAAGTGTGCATACACTATAGTTAGACATAGGTCCACATAAATATACATACTTATATATACATCCATGTAAGTATATAATTTTTATAGAAACATCCACTAAATATCTCACATGTCTGTCATTACAAAGAATGATGCATGTGCCTATAAAAAGGAAACTGAAAAATTAAACAAAGTGTGTTAAAAGAAAAATGGAAAGTGGAAGTAACCATTATCAAAGGATCAAGGTCCATATTAACATAGAAGTCATAGTCAGGAGAGCTACAACAGTTCTTTGCTGTGCATAACACCCCAAAAAGTAATTAAGAAAAATACTCGCAAGATGGCTGTATGTGATGATATGAATAAATTGGCAACAAGCCAGTTTTTCTAAAATCTTTTACTATATGTTAGAGAGCAGAAGTATCACCAATCTGAAAAAAGGTTATTTCAAATCAAGCAGACAATTCCATTTCAGTCTATGCACATATTTATGGTACAATCCGAGGAGTCCATTGTAAACCTAGTGCCAAGGTTAGATGGCTCTTTATCAAAATATTGGCTGGGATCCAGATCTGATTTCCAGTGTGGCCTTTTTTCCAGTTTAAAAATTATCCTAGGTTTGAAAATCTTACTTAAGCAAAAAGAAATGAACAAAAAAGGCTTCCAAAGAAATCTCTCTGTCCTCATTGATTTATGTATATTATGCACCGCAAGGTTATAGAGTATGGGTTTATTATCAAATACAGCAAAGCTTTTGGAGATCTCAAAGATAAAACAAGCCCATAAAAATAATTTCAGCAGTAACTATCTTGAGCACCATAAATATTCATTTTATATTTTTATTATGTTGGCATGGCTTTCTGTGAATAATTGTCATCTTAGATGTTATAAGTAATAGATGTCAAAGTCAAAGCCTAAAGCTAAAATTCTAAGAATCAAGAAAGACAATAGTGAAATCACTTTTAGATGAGAGTTCTGGCTCAGAAAGTAAACACACTTCAAAATTGAAGATGGAGCATATATTGTATGTAACCAGAGGTCAAAGTAACCATGTACATCAGGAAACATTTGCTAATACTCAATACATACTTATTGAATGAAAAAATGAATGACTTTCTCCATGTTAAAAAAACACATAGCAAATATTCTGTAACAATGTCAAAGTCTTTTACTGATTAGTAAGAAGAAACACAAACAAAAGTGATTGATTTTAAATTGGCATGGTCCAAAGGAAGAATTCATAAAATAGATGCTTAGTAAACATAACTTATAAATAATTCTCTGCACTTATAAATCAATCAATTCAGAATCCCAGTGACAGAACAAAAATCAATTTCTCAATGTCAATATTTTCTAAAGGAATTAGGAAAGACATTAAATTCTATTTGTTTCAAATACTGAGGATTATCCCAAGAAAGTCACCTGTGACACACACACACTTCTGCATAGCACAGGCTTTTCTACAGCAGAACAGCCTCAATTCATGCTTTTTACTCCTTTATTCATAAAATATCGCTTGAGCATTTATTATATGCTAGGAAATGCTCTGGACTCTGGGGACTTAGGAATGAATAATATAAAAATTTTAACCTATAGAAAATCATACTGCTGGAAGATGATATGAGCAATTTCAATCTTACTCTGAAGTCATTACTATATATATGAAATGATGCCCCCCAAAGAACTTGAGACTGGCAAAATAAATGTCATTAAATCCATGTGTGAAAAGTTTGTACAGCTGAATCTTAAGAGCTTGCAGAAAATTATTCTAGAGTATAAAGGCTAGTTTTTGAGATTTCCTACGTGAAATACATAATAACGAGTAAACAAATAAGCAGATCTAGAGCTAGTTATTAACAAGAGAGAGACAAGAAAACAACAGCAAAAGAAATAAAGACCATAGTTATGAGGAATCCAATTAATTTAAAAGTCAATTATTCTTACACAGGAGTCCTTAACCTTTTTTGACCTTTTGGAAATTTTTGTGTCAATGACTCATTCCACAGTCTGACAACTCTGTCTCAGAATTGTAATTTAAATAAAATGTAAATATTAAATACAGGGTCTCCTGGGTGGCTCAGCCAGTTAAACATCTGACTCTTGATTTCAGCTCAGGTCATGATCTTTCAGTTCATGGGATCAAGCCCCACGTTGGGCTCTGTACTAACAGGGCATTGTCTGATTGGGATTATCTCTCTCTCCCTCTCTCTCTGCCCCCTCCCCCGCTCACAAAGGTGGTCTCTCGAAAGAAAAAATAAACTTTAAAAATATACACATACATATAATATACATATGATACAATAATGATATTATGTTGTATTATGCATATTATATATAATCTATATTTATAGATTACATATAAATAAATAAATGCAATAATAAATATAAAATAAAATAGAGTTCCCAAATACTTATTACATTTTTAAAAATTTTTAATGTTTATTTTTGAGAGAGAGACAAAGACATAATGTGAGCAGGGGAGGGGCTGAGAGAAAGGGGGACACAGAATCTGAAGCAAGCTCCAGACTCTGAGCTGTCAGCACAGAGCTGGTTGGTGGGCTCGAATACACAAACCACGAGATTATGATCTAAGCCAGACAGATGCTTAACCTCTTAACCCACTGAGCCACCCAGCCGCCCCTAAATACTCATTACATTTAAATAAAGTTCTCCATGAAATCATTGGTGTTCTTGGACCCCGTATTAGTTTGCCCACTTCAGTAGCCTCTGTAATTGGAGGCAAACACTGGTATTTATGATTACCAGAGAAGCAAATAATTACATCCACAATACTCTGATGAAAAGGAAACAGTGTACATTTTAGAAAGTTACCTCTCTGAAACTGATTCAGAGCTGCTGGCTTCAATCAATGGAAAAAGGAAAATCTAAGGGTGGGTATACCTCCTCAAGGAACTAAGTTCAGGCTATGGATAAGAACCACTGCTTTATACTATCTACTTCATTGTAATTGTTAGAAGTTTTTGTTTGTTTGTTTGTTTGTTTGTTTGTTTAAGTGTATTAAAAACAACTGAGGATGAACTACCTTGCGTACCCAGTTTAAGGATCACAGATATCCATTTAGTGGACATTTAAACTGCCTGAGTCTTCCTTTTTTTTCTTCTTCTAGATTTTTTTTTTCTTTCCATTAATTGATAGGACAAATATCATTATTTTCCTTTTTCTATCAGAAAAAGGCCTGTCGTCATTTGTTGTCACTGAGCCATATTTAGGTTACGTGAGCTGGATTCTTGGGTGGTAAAATTGCTCTTCTAGAATTCTGGTCTTCACCTACTAATCACAGGAGGTGACATCTGTCTCATTAAAAGAGGCATTCCTTGTTAAAAGAGAATGGGAGCAGTAGACCTCAAGATCATGAACTTGGCAAGGTGTCTCGTCTTTGGGTCCTGATCAACTATTTCAATCAGCCCAAAAACAAGATCCTTGAAACTGGAGGCTATAATTATATTTGTAGCCTTAGCTCTCACGTTTTCTACTATCAACTCATAAAATAAACTATGAACATGTATTGTAAAGTAATGGGATGAAAATGGGAATATTGTTTTACTATGGAGGTGGGCTTAATTATCTGCACCTATAGTGTCAGCAAGCAAAAGTAAAGTCTCATATTCCACTTCCATTACATTATTCCAGCAAGCTGCTTAGGAAGTGGAAATACACATAAAATAAAAAGTTAATAAATAAATAAATAAATAAATAAATAAAATAAATAAATAAAATAAATGTATTCTTCATTCACTCATTACTACAGCTATAAAAAAAAGATATACACATATATTCTCCTATTATAACTAAAAATTTATAGTCTAAAGTTAGAGTGTAACATAAGCATATGCATTAATGTGCATGCACACGGGCATGTGCACACACACACACATACACACACCACAGTTTAAAAGACTAATTTGATTCTTCAAAGAATCAAAATGCTGTTGAGAGGTTTGAGATTCAAAGAAGCAAAGGACCGCATTAATTAGAAGATTATTTTTAGCACAATCACATTTTGAGCCTTGTCAGTAATTTAGCCAAATCATAACCTGATAACTGCAAGATAGCATTATAAATTAAATAGAAAATACATTATTTAAAGATGTAACCTTCATTTTCTGTGTATCTGATTCCCTGTTCCATAGTGACCAGAAAGTTCTAAGGCTTTCCAAATTTGTACCGGACAGTTTTCTCTGGCCACTTACTGTTTCCTATCCTTTTTATCTTTTAGAACTTGAAAAACTAATACCTGGAAAAAATACTAATGAAAGACAATGAAGATTTCAGTTTTTTTACTGGTATGGCGTTGTCTCATTTCGAATTCTCAGAATCCTGAGGGTTGATCAGCTACATGAGTCATTTGACTTCCGAGAACCACCATGAAGTGTTTCCTGGTATGAACTAAATGTTGACCTCAATGTAAGTTCATTTCATCGTTATCCAAAGTAAAGCTCCCCTTCTTCAAAGTACGTTTTCTATTTATCCTTTCATGGCACTGTTCGGGGTCAAGCCAAGATTTCATGGCATAGGTATTGGATCTATCAGCTAAGTTAGGCCAGACTCGGTGTTGCCTTAATTTGTTATTCTCTTTGCTCTACCTTTAGGTCTGCCTCCTTAAGGATTAAAAAAGAAAAAAGAAAAAAAAAACTGAAACATTTTCTTATTAGAAATCCATGAAATTCAGGAGCCAGTCTTGATGTAATGGCTAAGAAATATATTCAGTTAATACACACATCAATGAAATTATGAACAACTGAATTATCCTACAGTTTGATTTTCTTGCTCAATGGCCATTTATTAGACTGCATAAGTCACTGTATAAATGCTGTGGGATATTCAAAGGGCCAGGCTCTAACCTTGAAGTGTTTTGTGTAACAGGAGACACAAGATATGACATAAATAACACACTACTTAAGTATTTTACAGGAATTTTAGACAATTATAAAACAGAAGACACAAGATATGACATAAATAACACACTACTTAGGTATTTTACAGGAATTTTAGACAATTATATAACAGGGAAAAAAACTTGTATAATAAAGCATTTACAAACTATCTGACATATGCTTTATCCTATTATACTACAGTCTATTACTACAGTCTATATACTACAGACTATTATACATAGTCATATACACTATGCAGTGTATATGTGCATTTCTCATACATACGTTAAATTTATTTTGTTCTTATCTTGTTCTCTATTGAGGTCATGAAGTAAGGTTATCTATAGTTGGTTAGGTACATCTTCTGAATAAGGTCACTAAATTCAAGGTTAAACGTGGAATGTTAATTTTCTATGTTTGCATTCTTTTTGTTTTCTTCCTGACCTGATAGTAAAAACACTTTTTAATGTTCCATTTTGGTCTCTGACACTTATGTTTATTAAGGAATTATGTATCTGTTATATGCAAAGCTCTGTGCTGTTGACTGACGTTCTATTGTATATAATATACAGAGAGGCACAGGCAAGTTTATAGCCACAGGCAGGAGCCTTAAAGAACACAATGCCTTTTTCTGTTCCATATTCTTAGACCACTTTTTATTATTAACAGACCTTGAGAAGAAAGTTAATCTTGACGACAAGAGTCAGAATGGTAAAAATTCTTTCTCCTCCATTGCAGCCTTGAACGGCCAATGTTTGATTTTATTAAGTGAACCAGCAGGTTTCCTTACAACTTTCAAAGCATTTTAATTCATCTTTTTCTATTTACGGTATGAAGGTGCTAATTCAACTCATTTTTTATATAGTTTTCTTCCCTGTAATAATACATTCTAGCCAAATGGAAAGAACATATTATTTTTTGTATTCTGCCTGGTTGTGCTAAATCAAAGTAAATGCAAAAAGAAACTTATAATAACTTTAATTGTATTAAAATGCAAATAGAATAGAGTTAATGATATTAAAAATTGAAAAAAAGATCCCCAAAGGGATATATACATTTAAAAAATAAGTGATTCTCTTTGGGTAGACGGGAAGCGGCTAAAAACACTCTAAAGAATACATACGTCTGTGTGTGTGTGTGTGTGTGCGCATGTGTATGATGAAGCAATAAACACTGATAAAGTATTTTCATATACATTAACTCCCATGATCCACACAAGAATGTGACGAACCAGGTCAACTAGTAAGTAGTAATATTAGCATAACTTAACAGAGAAAAAGACCAAGGCATGGAAAGTATCATTTATATCCCTAGCTGTAGTAACTATGGAGACAACCTTCAGACCGAATCTTTTGTCACCAAATGTTCAGTGCTTCCATTTCACAAAGCCCAACTGATATTTCAGTTGCATGTTAACTGTGTTCAAGAGAGCTTTTGATTTTTCTTTCAGCATTTTCCTGGCAAATTCCTCAGCTGAGTCTCCTGTAAGTTTCTTACTGACCTTCCTCATTTCTATACTGACAACAGTTTAATCATGGAGTGGGAAGGAACTTGGCAAAGTATATTCCTTACACAAAAACGTGCAGAAATAATTTGCATTGGATTTTGCCCAGTCATATTTTAGTTAGAAAATGTAACATGTGGGGCGCCTGGGTGGCTCAGTCAGTGAAGCGTCCGACTTTGGCTCGGGTCATGATCTCGCGGTCCGTGAGTTCCAGCCCCGCGTCGGGCTCTGTGCTGACCGTTCAGAGCCTGGAGCCTGTTTCAGATTCTGTGTCTCCCTCTCTCTCTGACCCTTCCCCGTTCATGCTCTGTCTCTCTCTGTCTCAAAAATAAATAAACGTTAAAAAAATTTAAAAAAAAGAAAATGTAACATGTTGTTCAGAGTTTAGTATCTGAAATTGCTGAGTATTGCTTTTATTTCTATTCTCCCTCCCTTGCCACACATGACTTTATGCTTTGAAGATTTAGCAACCGTGAGCCTTCTTCCCTTTTGGTGCAAATATATGTTGTTTGCCTCACATTTATTTTAAATTTGTTTGTTTTGTTTTGTTTTGTAGAGGAGGCTCGTGCTCTCCAGTTTCTGGTCCCCATGGTCCCACTGCCATATTTACTATTATTTGAAGCTTAGACTGATTCACTCAGTAAGTCCCCCCCTTGGCTTCCACTGTGGTCTAAATGTTTGCATCCAGTAAAATGTAAAATGCACATATTGGAATTGTAGTGCCCAGTGTGATGGTATTAGATGATGAGGCCTTTGGGTGGTGATTTGGCAGAGCTCTCGTGAATGGATTATAGCCCAGAAAAAAAGATCCCACAGAGGTCCCTGCCCTGCAGCCACGTGAGGACTTGAGAAGTCCCCTGACTGAAAGCCGGCCCTCACCAAACCATGCTGGCTCCCTGATCTTGGATTTCCAGTCCCCAGAACTGCGAACAATAAATTTCTGCTGTACATAAGCTACCCAGTCTCTGGCATTTTATTATAGCAGCCCAAACAAACTGAGACAACTCCTATAGAATTTGATCTTGTGACCCTAGGGCCTAGATGGAAACTCTGGTAGGAGCTTCATATTCTTATGTCATAACTTGGATCCTCTGTGCAGCAGACTCCAAAAAATAGCGTTCAGAAGCCAACCCCTTTGGAAAAGAAGTGAGGAATGCAGGATTAGGTGGGGAAGAAAATTCAACTGTGAGGCAGGTGAAGGCCCCATAGGGTCAGCAATCCTCACAGGGAGTCGTGGAATATAAACGGTCCCTCAGAGCTACCTTGTACCTGCCTGGAATACTCAAGTCTTTTTATTCCCACCTTAGTCTGTCAGACCACACTGTTCCAGCAATCACATGACGTTGTGTGAAATGAGTGCAGTTGTGCAATCCCAAAGTGGCCTGACAGCTGAAGCCTCTTAATAAATCTCCCAAAAGAAGGAACAAGTCCTTTCTTGGGTATCTGAGCGGTGCCTATCCGTGTTTATCACAGCATATGACCTTCCTCAAGCCCAAATGTGATTGGTTAGATTTAGATCAACTACCTTCACAAAACCTTGACACTCTGACGCAGCTTAAGATGAGTGAGAATGTGAAATGTATTTTTGGAAGGCAGATTATTTTCATAATCCAAACTCAGACTAAACTGAGATATTCACCAATCTTACTGAATTTTAACGTCTTTCCCTCCCCACTCCAAGTTCCTAAGGTCAGTTTAGCTCACAGGTTTACTTCACATCCAGTCACTTCCTTACTAGGTTTGGCATATCTGAAAATCTAAAATTAAGGAACTCTTACTGGAGTCTAACATTTAGTATGCACACGTTGAACTCTTCATGACAGCTACAACAATATCTGCAACACTGCACAAACTGTCAAAATACATGCTGAAGAGTTAGTTGATCAAACACATCAGAGTAATTTTTATTCCGTCTTTTTTTATCACTTTATATAAAACACAATATGTGGTCCACATTCCATATCTTGTTCTTTACTTCTTCAATAAAAAACTACTTCTTGCCAAGGCACCTAAGTGGTTCAGTCCGTTAAGCGGCTAACTTCAGCTCAGGTCATGATCTTGCGGTTCGTGAGTTCCAGCCCCGTGTTGGGCTCTGTGCTGGCAGCTCAGAGCCTGGATCCTGCTTCGGATTCTGGGTCTCCCTCTCTCTCTGCCCCTCCTTTGCTCGTACTCTGTCTCTGTCTCTCAAAAATAAGTAACACGTTAAAAAACAACAACAAGGGGCGCCTGGGTGGCTCAGTCGGTTGAGTGTCCGACTTCAGCCAGGTCACGATCTCACGGTCCATGAGTTCGAGCCCCGCGTCAGGCTCTGGGCTGATGGCTCAGAGCCTGGAGCCTGCTTCCGATTCTGTGTCTCCCTCTCTCTCTGCCCCTCCCCCATTCATGTTCTGTCTCTCTCTGTCTCAAAAATAAACATTAAAAAAATTTAAAACAACAACAACAACAAAAAACTACTTCTTGATAATGATGCTGTATTAATATTAATTTTTGGAATCCCCTGCCTTTGTGATGATCTACTATAGACAGAATCTCATGTCATAACAGAAACGAAAATATAGTGATTCTGAAAAGAAAATATGCACAGTCACCTACTTATTTTACTTTCTCTTTTGAGTCTGTTTTTTAAAACTGATTATTTTAGGTTCTTAAAAATGTATTTCTATATAGATCTTTAAGAATAAGGTAAATACCCGAAGCTTTTTCTGTAGAACAAAATTGTCCTTAAAGGCATAAACATGGAATACTTTTAATTCAGATTTATTCTTTTTCTTTTATTCTTAACTTTTGGACACTAAGTTGAATGTTACAGTTCTTATATCTTAACGGTTTTATACGTTCCATTCATATTTATTTCCTTCTGTTTGTATTTTTTTTTCTACTGAAATACAGCAATAAAAATGAATGATGTTTGTTTATGTTCTCCCTTCCTTTATTGCCTCAGTGGTTGCTATAAAATTTATTCCCTCGCTCTCAACTTGCAATATCACTTCTACTCTTTAATTATCATCAAGTATTCCTGGCATCTCCACCTTCTCACTTTCAAAATGGGGGTCAGGTCCAGTTAATTATTTATTTTCCAAAATATTGAAATCAATTGTATATAAGCTTGTACTTCTTATTTTAATTTGTTTTTTATTTTTAATATTTAAATATTTAAATTTTAATATTTAAATATTTACTTTTATTCTGTAAATATTTTTTACAAATTGTAAATTATTTTTAATGTTTTTTTTTATATGTGTGAGAGAGAAAGAGAGAGACAATGAGCGGGAAAAGGGCAGAGAGAGAGGGAGACACAGACAGAATCCAAAGCAGGCTCCAGCCTTTGAGCACAGAGCCCGACACGGGGCTCAAACCCACGAACCGCAAGATTCTGACCTGAGCTGAAGTCGGATGCTTAACCAACTGAGCCACCCAGGTACCCCTAATTTTGTAAATTCTTAATATCATAATTAGTAGTAAGATTTACTACTTCTATTAGGGTCTCCAGAAACACTTCAGTGCATAATTGAGTTGTTAGAATGACACTAGGTTTGCCCCTTTCTGGCTAAACTGCTTTGGACAAGTTAGCTAAACCCTGTGTCTGTCTCTGTTTTCTTGTCTTTAAAAAGAGAGATATACCTACCCATTATGAAAATTAATGAATTAATAGATGTGAAGTCCTAGCATATTATAAGAACTCAATAATTATGATTATAAATGGAATTATATGTGCATGTATCATATGTGTGTAAGTGTGCGTGCGTGTGTGTGTGTGTGTGTGTGTAGCCATACTTCAAATTCATTCTAACTTGGAATGCTTTGCTGATAAATTAAAAGCATATGATAAAGAAAAACTATATACTAACTGCAATTATGGTTTTAATAAAAGAGAAATTAGAACCATTCACTAAGGTCAGAATTTATCCTATTAAAGGCAAAAATTTCACACTGGGCACTGGGCACCTATTTCAAATGATTAAATGTGGATTGTTCAATTATCATATTTTATTCTCTTTTTAACCTATTTTTAAAAAGTTGTAGTCTTCTCATATGAAAGAGAAACATGTATCACATGTAGTGTAATTTACTACAAAATGATCACTAGGATAAATAATGATGTTTTACGTTCAATACAAGTATTTAAAGGTAACAACTATATTTACCTCTAAATTTGAAATAATAAGTCATTATTGAGAACTTCTAAACAGAACTGTGATATTAACTAATAAAATAAAGGGAGGTATATATATCCTCTCCACTTATTTTTAGCTGTTCTTTGAAGTTTCTCATGTTGTTTTTACTAACATGGCTACAACTATTCCCAGGACAGGCTGTTTTAACTTAAACTTTCTGCCATTGATAGGTAAAAATGCCTTATCTTTTCTTCCCCTTAGCACGGTTCAAACAGGTCAGATTTTACAGGACATTTTATTAAATAATAAGGAAGGAAATAACCAAATAAAATATAAATATTATACTCCTAAAATCCATTCATTCATCCAATTGAAATTTGAGTGTTCACTATATACACAGGCTGGCCTGGACACGAATGATACGGATGTACCTGTTAGGATGGACTGGGATGAAAGAGAGAGATGGGCACAGAATTAACTTTCTAGGTAACTTGCATAATCAAGAAAAGGAGCTTAAACTTAAGGCTAAATCTGTTGAATTCAAACCTAAGTATTTCAAATAAACAAAGTAACCTGAAGAAGAAACAGAAATAGCCCATTATTTTTAAGTATATTAAATAATTCTTTTATCCTCCTTAAAGCCATGTACCTTGGTCAATCACTCTGGCCCACTAGCCCCACCACACTAAGAGATACACATAAAACCTTGAGGCTAGTGCTCAGGCCCAAGAAATTTCTTCCTTTCAAGTCTCTTCCCATCAGCAATAGATCGGTATTGCTGACTCCAACCTGCAGTTTCGCTATGCCCTCCTGTCATGCTAGAACCATCACTCATTCATTCTTAGGTTTTTCACCTACACCATCATTTCAGCTCTGCAGGGCTCATTCTGTCATGCTCGAATATCCACTGCCTTTAAAACTCATCCTGAGCCCACATTTCCCTCCAGCAAACATCCCAATTCTCTGTTTGGCTAAACTTTGTGGAAGGAACGTTTGCTGTACAGCCTCCACTTCTCTTTTCTGATCGATTCCTAAGTCCCTTTCAGTTTGTTTTCAACTGCAACCCTTAGCATGAACAGGGTGTGTCAAGATTTCCAATAAACTATATGTTTCTACATCATACATGAAGTATCAGTGACAGTTGTGGAATTTACCACCTTCTCCCTTTGGTAACAATCTCTTCCGCCTCAGTTTAGAGCACTCATAATTTTCATCCTGCCTCACTTGTTCTCTTTCTCACTCACTGACTTCTCTACTCAGCTTTTAAAAACAACCCCCTACTCAAGTTTCCCCAGGTGATCTAATCCACGCCCTCAAAATGACAACAAGTCAAAAATGTAATGTTGTTGACAATCCATCCCATCCCCAGGTTGTATGAGTCATGAGGACACTGACCTGGCCTGCTTTTTGTTCATGTTTCTATCTCCAGTGCCTAGCTTTGTTCTTACTGCACAACAGAAACTCAATAAATACAAGAATGCACTAATAAAAATAATCTTTAAACCACCTTAAAACACACTTTTACACAAGTGTGTCTAAAGTATCCATGCCTCAGAGTTTCATAAATCTTTCCAAAGGCAAAGGAAATTACATGATTCTTAAAACTGCTTTAAACACACATTTGTTTAAATAACAACAACAACAACAACAACAACAAAAAGGATTGAGGCACATACAGAAAGACTGACTTAAAATAAAACGCGTAAGGTTATCCTATGACATGAAATATATATTTAAATATATAATTATGAAACTTTTAGCTGTTTCTGAAAACACTGCCACAAGCTTGAATATGAAAAGGTCACAACAGGATTTGAGAACATTAAGAAAAGAAGTCAAGGAAATCCATCATTGGTCTTATAGCCTATAATCAGGACATCATTACAAGCCAAATGAGCATAATTTGTCACTTTGAAAATTCTCAAGTTGAGAATCAGGTCATTTCAAATACCAATTTTCACAGGGCAAATGGGTCATACAGTCCACCTGGTCTGTGTATTTCTCCCAAAAAACTTTCAAAGCGGTTGGCTCTCTATACATTGTCATTCATTGCTAAAGGATCTTCCTGATGTTTTCTCTCACATGGCCTCCATTTATATATAGCTTTTGCTTTTAAATCTAAAGGGAGATTATCTGTAAATGGCTTTTCAGAGCATAGTTTGACAGTTTTTAATAAATATGTAAGTATGTCTAACCTTTGATCTAACGTTGTCAGTAACACGACACCCAGATTACCAGCACTCATTTATATTATAACAAGGTAGCAATAATAAATAATTTTATGGAACTTTACATATGCTGAGACCTGTTCAACTTATTCATTCCTTGAAACAGCCCTATTAGGTAGGTACAATTCTTACACACATTTTACGGATAAGCAAACTAAGGAACCAAGAAATAAGTAAATGAATGGAGGTCACACTGTTGGTAAGGAGTAGACTTGGAATATAATCTCAGCAAGTCTTGATCTAGAGTCTGTTTTCTTAACTTCCTGCACTAGGTTCCTAATGCACAAAACACACACACACACACACACACACACACACACACACACACACACACTGAATTCAGTCAGTGGAAGAGAATCAGGGAGATTTGTAATCTTAACTAGGAGTGTGGAATTAATCCTGCTCCCAAATGTATTATTACTATAGATGGTACATTCTTACATCAATAACTACAATACTGAAAAAACAAGATTCAGGTTCTTAGCATAAAGCAAATTCATTTTTCTCCCATTGTCTCATTTCAAATTTGTTTCATGGAAAAATTTCTTCTCTTGGCCCTAGATGAAACCTTGTAGGTTGGAGCAGGTAGTGGGAGTGGAGTGTGGATGGGTGGGTAGATGGGTGGGTAGATAAGATAGGCAAACCCTCTTATTTGATATGACAATGTTTGGAGATGGTCCTGAGCTTTCTAGAGTTAGGAAATATTTGAAACTAATGTATTTGTTCACACACAGTTGTGATGGTATTTGGAGACCTGTCCTCACTTGAGGTAACTTTCCAGCTGTCCTTTGTTCACTTCTTAACACCTAGGAATCCAATGGTCTCTCTCCAGCTTCTGTTTTGTCAGTTTTCATTGCTCAGTTGGATAGAGCCTAAATAGGCCCTCTCCTCCCCAATGCATCTCTTCTGTATGGCCCAAATCTTGTCATTGTTAACACATATGTATTCTTCTACTGGCTAACTCTAGAAATCAAGAATGACTGCAATTTAGCAACTACTTCCTTTATTCCATCACCAATATAACCCTCTTGCCCATCTCTCTCCTACAGAATATTCAGAGACTAGGTAGACACCATTTTTCAGTGTTCCTCTGACTGCCAGGGACACATCTCTGAGTGGTCCCATAAAGGCTAATCAGAGAAGACAGGAGCACCAACTTGCATTTTGGCCTTTGGCACAGAAAGGAGTAAATCCCTAGCAGTTTTCTGTAAAGAAATGTACTTCAAAAATACCTTTTCCACTGCAACATCAAAGAATTCATCAATTTTATACCCTTTCGTGAGTGAGGATTCAATAGTAATTCAAAGGTAACCAGGTTTAAAATAACTGTTTTTGAAAATGTGAATCCTGTTCAACTTTGGTTTATGATACCATTTAAATCTTGGGACTGCAGTCAAGTCTGAAAACTTAACATTCAATTACTAATCCTTGACATCCTTAATATTTAAATCTTATCTAGAAGTAGCTTTTCTTAAATTTTCATTATTAACTGCAAAGCCACTCTGTAAGAGATGATCCATTTTTATTCTTTTTATTTTTCATTATATATTGAAAGTCACCTTTAAAAAATTTTTGCTACTCAAATAGGGACCAACTGAGCCAACTTTTAAGAACCAAGTGGTTTTAAAACCCCCGATTTGGTTTCAGAAGACAGCAAGTTTCTGACTGTTTCCTTTGGGATTAAAAGACAACCCCAAACCCAAAGAACTTTAATATCTCATTTGTACAATAAAGGAGTGGGATTAGATAAACACTGAAGTTTTATCGGGTCTAATGTTGTATAACCTAAAATGCACATGTGTTCTACTGAAGGCTTGGGATCTCTGGAGGTTTCTTATAAGTTTCTGGGCTGGTTTCCAAGACACCTGCCCCATTTTAATCAGTCCTCCTTTTTATACTTTGTGTGCCAGGGGACTCAATAAAATTGCATTTGATAAGAAGGTTCTGTAGTTTGAAGGTTTACATTTCTTTTGTTTTTGACTACTGCTCAAGGCACAGTGAATGCATCTAGTTTTCATATGCTGTTGTTTTTTATATGGACTAAACTATTCACCATTGGACAGAACGTTTCATCTCTTTTGACGTGTCTCTTTGTGATCCATGGCACCCACGCAGTCAATCAGCCCTGCCCTTTCCGGCAATCCACTGGCTTTGTTTACTTTCGCCATTGGCAAAGAGCATGAATGTGGGTACTGCTTCCTGGCTAGAAAATCCAGGAGCCCTTATGAAGTTATTTATCAAACACTTATTTTAATCCAGCATTTTGCTGATTGTTAGTGGAGCATCTCTAGTCAGAATTATATCCAGCTTTATTTTAATAAGAGCTTCCTTTAGAGATAAACACCATGAAATGAGATTTCTCGGGTTTTTTTTCAAAAGCACAGCCAATTTTAGAAATATTTCAATCTTCCATATGAAACAACTCATTTTTATTTTAAAGTGCATTTGTTAAAGAACTCTAGTGGTTAGTAATTATATCTTTATACCATCAGTGAACATGAAGAACGATTATCTCCAAACTCTGTTCTGATTTCCCTGCACCATTGAATATTTGCTAAAACCACATTATTATCTATTAATAGCTATACTGACCAATATTTGAGGAGTTATTCCCTTCATATTTTACTTTTGTTCATTATAACTTTAGTACTCAATTTCCAGTCCTTTTTGTGCTTCTTTTGAATTCTGTAAAGTACACAGATGTTGGAAAGTAAATGAATATACTCCATATTTGTCAAAGTATTTATTCTTACTAACCCAGTGAATATTATGTGTAGCACATGCATTTATTTTAGTTGTAATACTGTCTAGAAATACATTTTTACAAAGTTTGAAGTATAGAATTTCACAGATATTATCTGACCATGGTGACATAATCTACCCTTTTGATTTCAACTCTCATGACAATTTGATGTGTTATCTCACTAATGTGCTCAGTCACCAGGGAGACAAGTTTAATGAACACCCAAGACACAACAATTATACAAAGTCATATGGCGTAATCCCAAGGAAGGGATAAAGTTTTGTTTTTTTTTTTTTGTTTTTTTTTTTTTTTCAACGTTTATTTATTTTTTGGGACAGAGAGAGACAGAGCATGAACGGGGGAGGGGCAGAGAGAGAGGGAGACACAGAATCGGAAACATGCTCCAGGCTCTGAGCCATCAGCCCAGAGCCCGACGCGGGGCTCGAACTCCCGGACCGCGAGATCGTGACCTGGCTGAAGTCGGACGCTTAACCGACTGCGCCACCCAGGCGCCCCAAGGGATAAAGTTTTAATAACTAGAACCACTTGTGTCATTACCTTCTATTTGCTTGGTATATGTCATACAATAGCTATATTTCGATCAAAAAATTGATTTAGTCCTTCACTCTATAATGACATCATTAAAAACTAAAGAAACAAGAACGAAAAAAATAAGTTCTCCTTTCAAAGCCCTTCATGATCCAAAGCGTACTTATTACTAAGGATGAATGTTTGGGTATAATCAAGATTTATGTTCAACTAATAATACTTTTCACATAATAATCTTATATTTATTTTCAAAGTATATTCAAAATCCTTACAATATAATTTCTTAAAGTTCACTTTTATTGTATTTTTTGTATAGCTGGAAAACAGGATAAAATGAATTATTGCCACTAAAGTAAATAATTTCTTACATATTAGTGGTATGAGATACCATGGTCTTATGTATTTTTTTTAATTTGTGAGGTTGAAATTATTTCTAAAATTGTGAATTTAATGGATGTCATACAACTCAAAAAAAAAAAACTCTTGTTTTTTTTTCTTTTATTTTGCTGAATTGGACCAATTTCAAATATAATCTTGAAATGTTTTTTTAACAGTGATCATGTTCTATAAACTCCTGGCCAATCTGGGCACACATATCAAGTCAATTAGAGAAAGAGACAAAAAAATTAGAAGATACAGATTCTGGTCCTTACGCAAACAACTATTACCCTTGTGACCTCTGGAAAGTCATTTAACCCATCTGGGTCCTAATTCACTTCTCTTTATAATGGGATTATAATAACTTATTTTTCCTACTCTTTAAAGTTTCCCTAAAAACAATACATTTGAGGATAATAAGATAAAAAAAATAGTAAACACATGGAAAACTGTAAATTATTAAACTTGTGGAGTACAGTATTTACTGTTTTGTGTAGGAGTCCTTAGAGTACAGCATTCGCAGACCTGTATAAAAATGTAATCAGTTTTAATAGATGCAAACTCACAAAAACATAATCTAGATGATCACTGATGTTTAACCATGACTAATAGAAATGCTTCTTCATTTTCAGGGCAATTAATAATAAATTATACCCCTCCCACCCCATCATGCAGAGTACTCAATCTGGTCCTTTCCAGACTGACAGGGATTAATATTAGGAAAATCATTTACAAATGTTGTCCATATGTGCAGCATTGGTGGTATCATGGTGAGCACAACTCCCTTCCAAATAGTATCCATATAGCTTTGCTAATAAAAAAATGTTGCCAGTACTTTAAAAGTAGTAAATGTCTGTAAACTTTTCTTTTTTTTTTAATTTTTTTAATGCTTATTTATCTTTTTTGAGAGAGAGAGAGAGGCAGAACGTGAGCAGGGGAGGGGCAGAGAGAGGGAGACACAGAATCTGAAGCAGGCTCCAGGCTCCGAGCTGTCAGCACAGAGCCCGACACAGGGCTGGAACTCACAGACCGCGAGACCATGACCTGAGTCTAAGTCAGAAGCTTAACCGACTGAGCCACCCAGGTGCCCCTGCCTGCAAACTTTTCTTAAAGATATAGTGAATTCTTCTTAATGGTATTAAAATTTTATTTTTAGAATGTCATTTAAGTGAGTAATTCACGCACACACACATGCACACACATACATTCTCTCTGTCTCTCTCTGTCTCTCTCTCTCCCTCCCTCCCTCTTTTCCTCCCCACTCTCTCTTCCATTTCCCTTTTTTCTTCTAAGAATGTTATGCTTCCAAATCCTAAAAATACATTGAAATAAATTACAATACAAGAACTATTGTAAATTTGAGACAATAAAAATAGTTGAATTTCCAGAAAGGCTTTGAAACAAGAAGTTTCTAATCATAATATTATTTATGTGCATAATTATTGCACTTAAGAATCTCTTAAAAATTGTCATTTATTCTTTAAAAATTACTTTTAAATGATACTATGTCTTTATAAGGCTGTCACGTGTCTCTTTAAAAAAGACAGTATGTTTTGCTAAGATTCGTTCATTCCTGGGACAATTCTGCAGACAAGATATATAAATAAGAAATAGGTAATTCTGTCATACATAAAAAGCAAGTAATACTCTGCAACTTGAATTAATTAGCATGATTTATCCTTTTAAAGAATAGTGATAATAAGACCACATTTAAAAATCAGGAATACATCTATTTTCTTTTTTTTTTTAATTTTTTTTTTAACATTTATTTATTTTTGAGACAGAGAGAGACAGAGCATGAATGGGGGGAGGGCCAGAGAGAGAGGGAGACACAGAATCTGAAGCAGGCTCCAGGCTCTGAGCTGTCGGCACAGAGCCTGATGCGGGGCTCGAACTCACGGACCGTGAGATCGTGACCTGAGCGAAGTCGGACGCTCAACCGACTGAGCCACCCAGGCGCCCCACATCTATTTTCTTATAATTTCTAAATTTTAGTAATCTTAATTTCCATGTACTACTTTTTAATATCATGATTATGTAATATAAAAGCTATCTTAAAACTATCTAAATTAGTTACTAAGTAGACAATAAAATTGAAATAAAAGCACTAGAATTTCCCCAATGAAACTTATTTTCTTTGTTTTTTATAATTCACAATGAATTCCAAAACAATATTTTTCTCACTTGCCAAACACCTGAATTCTCACTTTTGAACCTTTTAAATACACACACACACACACACACACACACACACACACACACACGTAGGTTTTTTTTCCTAGAGATTAGTTTAAATCTCATTTAGCATGTACATATGACATGTAAGTTGAAAAGTTTAAAAAGCCTTTTAGAAAAAGTAGGATAATGGTATACCTAGAATAAATCCCACCAGGTCTCTTGCTGGGTTATACAAAGGACTAAACCTCTTGTTGACTATGATAGTATTACCTCAAATATCACAAATATGAAAGTAAGGGAGTAGTTGATTTTTGACCTGTGAACTACTGATGGTTTAGAACACCTACAAACACATTTGCTCTTACAATAACTTCAAATTCCGTATGTTGTACTCTAAATTATTTTTTAATGTTTTTATTTATTTTTGAGACGGAGAGAGACAGAGCATGAGCAGGGGAGGGGCAGAGAGAGAGGGAGACACAGAATCTGAAGCAGGCTCCAGGCTCTGAGCTGTCAGCACAGAGCCTGACGCGGGGCTCAAACTCACGGACCACGAGATCATGACCTGAGCCGAAGTCGGACGCTTAACCAACTGAGCCACCCAGCTGCTCCTACTCTAAGTTATTTTTAAGAAAATGCTGAAAAAAGAAAAATAAAAAGGGAAACAGCTATCCTTATATTTTGGTATTTTTAAGGTTGCAGCTCAGGTTCTGGAAAAATTTTGAATGTTTCTTTTAACATTTTCTTAAAGAAGGACAGACATAGCGAAAAACACACACGTTGTAAAGTACATCTTTATGAATCTTCACAACTGAGAATAACTAGAGTCTGCATCAAGGAAGATGACAGTATCTTTGTCCTAGAAGCACCTCCTGTGTTGTCTTCTAGTCATAAACTTGCCCCGGACCATTTATCCTGTCTTCTAAAATAATACCTTAGTTTTGGTTGTATCTTTACTGTATGTTAACGTAAGTGCATGTTATTTGCTTTTATTTTTCTCATTCCTCTTCCTCAACATGATATATGGAAAATCCACCCATATTATGCATAGATCTTCTTTTGTTATTGCTGTATAATAATTATTGTGTGAACATACTGCAACATATTTTTTCCTTTTTATTATTGATGGGCAATGATATAATTTCTAATTTGGGGTTACTTGAGATAGTGCTACTATGAACATAACTTTTTAATTTCTGCTGCCAGTTATATATGACCAGGCAAGCTGAATGAGAGAAAAATACAAGTAAAGTTTTTGAAGATATGTCCAAACAATTTTCCAAAGTGGCTATAAGGCAAACTTCTAAAGATAAAAGCAAATAATTAACTTTACTAATTATATTCCCATAGAGGTTGGTGAAAATAATGGAAAAGGTATGTTTCTGTAAGTGAAAAAAAATTCTAGAAGAAAAATAGCAATTTTAAGAGTCAAAAAGGGTATGCTTGAAATTAAATGTGATGAGCAACTTAGTCAAACATAAATTTGCTGAATAAAGAGTTGAATACAAAATGACCCATTACCACATAGCATATGAGTTTACCCTCTAGCACGAGTTAGCTAACCCCCATCTAATGTCAAAAGTAACAAGCACAGAAAAAAATTACGTCTAGGGCACATTGGACAAATGTGATTTTTTGGCAGGCATTCTTATAAATTTATATGCATACATCTGAAAACCCAAACACTACCAATAAATATCTGTATGCATAAAAGTGTGTTAAGTGTTAGACTTCACAACTGCAGACGATTAAGCCACCATTGTAACTTGCTTTGTGGTACTATCCAATTTCTGAAAAATGCATCATTATTTTGCCTATATATTTTG
Organism: Lynx canadensis; assembly: GCF_007474595.2. Classification (NCBI taxonomy): domain Eukaryota; kingdom Metazoa; phylum Chordata; class Mammalia; order Carnivora; family Felidae; genus Lynx; species Lynx canadensis. Next base: position 136,149,864 of record NC_044311.2, on the reverse strand, counting down.
CATGATATTTGGCATATTACTCTCCCTGTACTGAGAATATGGTGTAATTTGTCCAAATCGACCAAATTAAAGCTGACTCCTCCCTCATCTCTGACAAACGTAAGTGTATCCTATGTACCGTTTCCCCTCCGCTTGAAATCATAAGCTCCTTTTGTAAAAATAGGCTACAGAAGTGCTAAAATGACAGTATTTGCTGAACAGTTTCCCAAAGAATACATTTCATTTGCTCTTCCTAGAAAGAGGCTAAACTTTTCAATACTGATTCATTTCAATAGAAGTTCCTTGGGAATGAGAGAATTTCTTTAATAACACTCTGGGTATTCACTAGATTGAAACATTGGTAAGAAATAGAGAATCCACATACAAACACTGTTATCTGAATATTAACTCATCTTGCCAACTTTAATTTGCTATAGAGCCTTGAATTATTTGTTTTTAACAATGTCTGTGCCTTGGAATCACCTGGGAACTTTAAAAAATATATTCAGACCCAGGTCTTCATCAAGGCCCAATTAAATCTTAATATATAGGGGGAACCCAGGCATCAGTATTTTTAAGCATTCCCTTGGTGATTCTAAGAAGCAGCCTGTTTTAAGAACAAGGGCATGATGCCATCTGCCTTTTAAAAGTGCCAAAATATACTCTACAGTTAAAGCAGGGAATGTTCAAGTACTCTTTCAAGTTAAGATATATTTTCTTGTGTTTCTTCTTCTTTTTCTTTTTTCTCTTTTTTTTTTTTTTTACAAATTCCAACTTTAAAGCATTCCCTTGGCATATGAAGTCATTAGCATTTCCCATATCTCACAGATATTGACTAATTTTATTCTTTTCTCCACAGATTCCTAATCTTAACTGTATGTTTCTGTCAACATACAGTATGTTGTTGACCTCAATAAACTAAATTATCCCTCTCTTAAAAGCATTTTAAACATAACAGACAAAAACTATACAATAATAGTAAAACCCCTCCAGAGCACTGGAAAAAAAAATGCTGAAGCACATTCTTCCTATAATTTTTTAAAGATTAATTTTATTTTGAAAGAGAGAGTCTGTGGGTGCACCAGCAGGGGAGAGAGGCAGAGGTGGTGAGTGAGAGAGAGAGAGAGGGAGAGGGAGAGAGAATATGAATCTTAAGCAGGCTCCACACTGAGTGCGGAGCCCTATGTGGGACTCAATCACACGACCCTGGTACCATGACCTGAGCCAAGATTGAGTCAGATGCTCAACTGACTGAGCCACCAGGTGCACCTTCCTGTTATATTTTATGGAGATTATATATATATATATATATATATATATATATATATATATATAAAATCTCACCATATTCTCACCATATGAGAATATGGTGTCATTTGTCCAAATTGACTACACACACACACACACACACACACATATACATTGCCATATATATATATATATATATATATATATATATATACACACACACACACTCTCTCTCTCTCTCTCTCTCTCTAGTCAGTGAATATTTTTCTCCATTCTCATATTTTAATTCTGGTAAATGCATATTTTGGTCAGAAACTTTAAAATGTGGTGATCAACATTCAAATGTAAACCTCTATTAAGTTGCTATATCATTAAATGAAAATGTGAGATTATGGAGTTGGTAGGATTTGTTTTGGTTTTTATTTACTTTTTTGTTGCTTTTTCAGTTTAGTCTCAGAACAATAAACTGGACTTTGACACCTAAGTCTTCCTGGTCAGTAAAGATTATGGTATTCTTTTAGTACAACAGACTAAGAATATAACAAGGGCTATAAAAAGTACTTTCCGCTCATATCAGCTCAGATCCATATGAAATTTTCAAAAGAGAATCCTCCGTATTTCATAGTTGAGGTTTTTAGGATTTTGTTTAGATGTCACATCTGTTTAGTGCATTCTCTCACAAAGTACTGTCATAAGCAGGCTGGGGAATCTAGCAATGAAAAGACAAAGTCGGTCTGTATTCTCAAGTTTCCTCAACTTCTTTCCTAGCCACCTAACGCTCCTTTAGCTGGGTGCTGAATCATGTTCTCATGGCATCCCTCACTTACCCGTCTCATAAAATTCACTGCACAGTAAAGACAGATCTGTTTGTTTCTCTCTCTCATTGACAATAACTGTGGTAGCTCAATTATTCACAGTTATGTGGGAGGCAGCATAGCATTGGGTGAAGAAACTGGCTTCTACAGTCAAACCACAAGCATTTGAATCCTGGCTTCATAATTTATCAGTTGTATGACCCAGCCAAATTATTTAACCTTGGTGTCCCTGCATTTCCTCTTCTGTAAAATGGAAATGATAAATTAATGCCTGTCTCATAAAGTTGGAGCACAGGATGCATAAAGTAATTTATATAAGGTGATAGCACAGTGCCTAAGATACACTAACTTCTCAAGAACTGTTACCCGTTATTATCTTCCTATTTTTAGCACGAAGTGTGTCAGGGAATATATGCACAACTGATGCTGGTTGCATGAATTATCATTTGTATTGTCCTATTTAATATAAATACCATAAATACATTTTCAAATTTTAATTTTAAGGATAATTTTATAAAAATTATCTTGCTCTTCCTAGACGATTTTATTTCACATTAGAGAAATCATTATTATTGGGTTATTTCCAATGTTCCAGGGAACACTTTGAGCAAGTGACTAAAATGATTTGAATAAGGCATAACGTGCATCTTAGTAAGAAGAATACTGCCCAGCCTGTCAAGCTGTCATATGCCAATCTTAATCATCGTAACTAAAGTATATTTTTACAAACATACTGGCTTTCTAGTGCATTAGGGCTATGATAGCAATTGTGTGTGAAGTAATAATCTAAATTGAAGAGCTAAAATAAAATTGGGTTGGTGAAGATCGCTAATATAACTTAGTCAAAGCCAATTCAACTAGAGCAAAACACTAATGAACATTTTTAAAACAGACACATGACAAAATTTATAGATGTTATTTGGGATCATGAAATACATTAATAGCTGGTATAATGGAGATGAATACCGAAGTTGTCTCTACAATCCGAGACCAGAGTAAAACTGTAGGGATATGCCATTTGAAAATATGTATTTGGAAAATATGGATTCAAACTTAAGTGACCATCAACTTAATATAGACTGTTACATGCACAGGATGTTATATAGGAACCTAATGGTAACCATAAACCAAAAACCCTGTAACAAATGCAGAAAAAATAAAGAGAAAGGAGTCCGGAATAACATTAAAGAAAGCCATCAAATCACAAGGGAAAAGAGCACGAGAAGAAGAAAGGAACAGAGAAGAACTACAAAAACAATGGTAAAACAAGTAACAAAATGGTAATAAGTACATACCTATCAGTTATTACTTTAAATGTAAATGGGCTAAATGCTCTGATCAAAAGACATAGGGTGACTGGGTAAAAAAAAAATATGTATTCTGAAATTACTATGAAAGTAGCTATCACACTAAATCTCAACCAACTGTTAAAACAGTTTTATACTGTCCAGAGACTTCATGTTATATATATTTGTTTCTTACATTTAGTGAGATGTGTCAAAGTGCAAACTAATATGTATTTCCTATTACTGTTGGGAATTTCACCTTGTCATAAAGTTACTAAGTAATTCTCTAAAAGAATCAACATAAGAAGGTATATGTGAACACCAGTTAAATAGATATATTAAATATTTCCTTAGCATCAGTGCTGAGTTATCACTGCTTCAATCATGACCCATTCATTCATTCAAAAAGATTACTAAGTGTCTACTATGTATCAGCAGCTATTGTAGGTGCTAGGGATACAGTTATGAATAATACTAAAATCAAAAATATTCCTGGTAGTCACAAAGATTACACCTAATGGGGTAGGAGGGATAGAGCAGATTGATAAATTAATACAATATATTATCTGCCTAACGATGACAAATACTGTGCAAAAAACAACAGAAAAGGGGATAAGAAATACTGGAAGACTAAGGGGTTGTCACAGAGAATGTAACATTTCAGTAAAGATCTGAGGAAAGTATGAAAAAGCCAAGTTATGAAAGTATCTGGGGAAATGCATTCCAGCAGAAGTTTCAAAAGTGCTGAGGCCCTAATACAAGGATGGGTTTAACTGGTGAGCAGTTGTCCTACAAAGGGTGCATGACCATCACAGTCATCAGCATAATCATAAAATGCATACTGTAAAAGAATTTTATTTTTTTGCAATGCACCCACCAAAAAAGGCTTAGGTAAGTATGAAAACATTAGTTGTTGCAAATTATATATTTCTATACCAATATTGCCTATCCCACTTCTATTAAATAAAACATGTAAGATGAGACTAGAATAGGATTTTACTTGCATAAAATGCTGAGATTATGTGCCGCAAAATGGTAATTTTGTGAAGAGACACATTCAACTACTACCTATTTACAGAAGAAACCATAGAGTTGTGCCCCGTAAAAGACAATATGATTTTAGAACTTAAATCAAAAGTAAATTTCGTTCTATCAGCACATTCCCTTATTGCACTGAAATTCAACACTAGGGAATAACATGTGGGAAAGGCATATAAAACTGAGTTTGCATCTTTATAAAATGTAAATCAATCTTTTTTTTTTCCCAATGTGAAAATGCATACTTGTATCAGTGAGCTAGGTTTGAGATAATGGCTTGTTTTCAACAAAACTGAGGCTGAAGTATCCATAAACAGAGGAAGACATAAAAAAGAAAAATGTCACTTTCAGGCAGTTGACATGACTGCACAATACCACAACATTATGTTTTTTAATGTTTGTTTGTTTGTTTATTTATTTATTTATTTATTTATTTATTTATTTATTTATTTTGAGAGAAACAGAGTACGAGCAGGAGAGGGACAGAGAGAGAAGGAGAGAGAGAATCCCAGGTAGGCTCTGTGCTGTCAGCACAGAGCCCAATGCGAGGCTCTATCTCACAAACCCTAAGATCATGACCTGAGCTGAGATCAAGAGTCAGATGCTTAACCGATCAAGCCACCCAGGCACCCCACCACATATCTTTTAACCGATCAAGCCACCCGGGCACCCCACCATGTATATCTTTTAACCGATCAAGCCACCCAGGCACCCCACCATGTATATCTTTTAAAATATACATGTGCATATACATACCACATGCTTCTAAGAAAGATCATATTGATAGCTTTATAAGAGAATGTTCCTGAATTGTCCACAGCTTTGCTACAGTATGAGGGCTAAGACATCAATACAATATATATATTTCTCTATAAGACCTTCTTCCTACTTCCTAGGATGATGGCTTTCTATTTTGTATTGCTCTGTTTGTGATATTGTTTTATAGTGTTTTACCACAAGCTACAACTAATACATTAACCTTTGTGAAACAAGGCAAAGAATTAATAAGTAAATGAATGAGAAAAATTTATCCTTCTCCACACAAAATCTACAAGATTCTCAGCACAGCAAGCAATCCGTTAACATTTGTTGGATAAGTGAATTGTGCATACTCACGGGCAAGGGGAGGAAAACCTATTTTACTTCTTCTGTGTCTCAGTTCACAAACTCCTTTGAAAAATTGTGTGTATGGCAAGAGTGATACTGTGTAACTTTAAGGTCTGGATCTTAAGAGTTGCATGGTTTTTCTCAACACCTAGTGGAAAGTTCCTCCTTGGGATCTAGCCATTATTCTCCAAGGAACCCCAAGGAGGGTTGAGAGGAAGCCAATCTGGAGGATAAATGAAGTCCTTGCCCCAAAACTCCAGTTGATGTCTCCTAATTCGGTGACACTACAGTCAGGCATTTAAGGGAGGTCATTTTGAACCTTGTAGGTGCCCCATCTAACAATGAAAGAGAATTCCCAATGAACCAACAACATTATGAGGAATAATATATTGGTTCTTTTACTAACTATGGAGTTTGTGTCTGTTTTTGTTTCACACCAATAGATAACTGAAACAACACTTGGGTGGTCCCTCTGCAGTGGATACCCTGCTGTTTTCCGGAATAGTCCTGACACTGAAGTTTCCAGAAGATTTATTTTTATTTTTTACTTAAAAAATTTTTTTTAATGTTTATTTATTTTTGAGAGAAAGGGCAGACAGAGCGTGAGTGGGGGAGAGGCAGAGAGAGGGACAGAGAGACACAGAATTTGAAGCTGGCTCCAGGCTCCGAGCTGTCAGCACAGAGCCCGATGCGGGGCTCAAACCCACAAACCGTGAGATCATGACCCGAGCTGAAGTCAGACACTTAACTGACTGAGCCACCCAGGTGCCCCAAATGAAGTTTCCAGGAGATTTAGTCCATAATGTCCTACATCTGCACAAGCAAAGCTGACTGTCGAACAATTACATCTTCCTCATGAAAATGACACATGTAATAATCAGAGATATTTATTTCTATCATGAAGTAAACATACTTTCTAATTTGAATAAAACTTCCCAGATACACAAAAAGCTGATATTATGAGGACAGCTTTTTGGCAAATGTCATACATAAAAGAAGACAACAGCTATTGGGATTTATTATCGTTAATGTTCATAGTATTTTGGGAGAATGTCATTTTAGAATTGACTGGAATTTTCTCGTTAGTATTTTTACACTTAAAAATAATGTCTTAAGGCCAAGTAGTTCGTGAAGGGAGAAAAAGACGAATCTACATGATAAATTCAGTCCTTTTTCAGGTACACATGATTTTGCTCTGCTTTCAAATATACAATTTGAGAAATACATCAAATAAACTATCTGAAAACATTAATAATGCAATCAGCAACTATATTTAGTACATTCTCTAAGTAGGTCTTAAGACACAAAAGCTCTTAAGTTCTTCAGAAGGGAAAAAACATTTTAAAACTTAATTTCATGAAAATATTATAAGAACTGAGAGGCAGCCCTGAAAAGTACTTATGAGGACTCTTTTGCTCAAGACAGAGCAATGTTCAGATATTATGTTCGGACAACTAAAAAATATAGGTAAGGTGGACATGACCTTGTGACAATTTTTTGCCCTTCTCTATGGAAATATCTGACACTGATTTGCAGCCAAAATGTATGCTTTCCATGCATGAGCCCTAAGTATAAGAAGGCCATTTCATAGTGACAATAGGTAATCCTTAAATATTTTTAAATGTTAAAAATATATTATTTGAAACAACGTAATTATAATATTCTTTTAAATAATCTCCACCACTGTTAAGGACTTAATATAAGACCAGATTAAGAGTTTAAACCAAATGATTACATAAGAGAATGCAGGTGAAGACAGATGATAAATCATAACACACTTTAAAAACATACATTCAGAAATCCTAGAGTATATGATCAGCAAGCATGTCTACTCATCCTTAAGTCCCAGTCATAGTGTGGACTCAACATATATTATTATCTTGCATAAAGTTATTTTTTAGAAAATGTCTGTTTACTGAAAAAAATTAGAAAATTAAAGTTTTCCTAAACTGAATGAACAGTTTATATAAGATTTGGCAATTTTAGAAGGAATAGTGAAGCCATCAGAAATTAACTTAATCAATCTATGGTGCGCCTGGGTGACTCAGTTGGTTAAGCATCCGACTTCAGCTCCGGTCATGATCTCACCATTTGTGATTTCGAGCCCTGAGTCTGGCCCTGTCTTGACAGCTCAGAGCCTTGAGCCTGCTTTGGATTCTGTGTCTTCCTCTCTCTCAGCCCCTCCCCTGCTCGTGCTCTCTCTCTCTCTCAAAAATAAACATAAAAAAATAAAATAAAATAATTATAAATTAACTTAATATATCTAAATCTTTAAATTAAAATGCAAACCAAGCAGTTCTTGGTACATCAATGTTTGCTATAAACTGAACTATGGCATGCGGCCTCCCTCTCTTCATCCCTCCCCTTTTTCTCCCCCCACCTCCTCACTGTCTGGGTCTGTCTTTCAGAAAAGGTAAATCAAGGGTACTAGCCAAATTCAGGATTATAACTGTTCTATCAGAAATAATGAAAATAGAATAATGCATCCAGACTGGTTGCCTTGGCAAGAAAAAATCCATGTGAATTATCGTAAGAAGAAAATAGCAATAATATGCCTTAATAGTAATTCATTTGCCAATATCCTTATTACTATCATCATCATCATTACTATCCTTCAATTAGATACAAAAGACTCATTTTCAACTTAAGTTAACTTCAAAAACTGACAGTAAAATTTTTAGTACTTAATTATTATCCAATCCTACTCAAAATAAAATTATAAATGTGTAAAATGTTTTCACAAAATATATGTCAGGAATTATAAAGCAAAATACTCCTCTTTTTATATTATAAACTTACCTATCAGTAATATTATCCCAGGGCAAAAGCAGTGATGGTCAGTATGACAAGGAAGATGAAGTACAGTTCATTTCATTGAGGGGAAAATGTGCCATTCAGTGTTGGAAGGAAGGAAAGGAGAAAGGGAAGGAGGGAAAGAGGGAGGAAGAAAGGGCCAGTAAGAAAGACAGAAAAGAGACAGAAGGTGAGAGAGAGAGGGAGAGGAGAGAGAGAGAGGAATATATGTTAATACACTATTATATTAATATATATTATACATAATAAGTTTTTTACAAAAAGTAATCTATAATTCCCTTTCATTTTATTGGCTTTTAATATATATATGAGATATGATAAATAATTTTGATAGAAGAATATGAAATATAAAACACCTTCACAAATCACTATTATTATTATTATTTGTTGCTCATGTGAAATGATAACCATTTCAAAGGTATTTAATAATCCTAATTAATAAATGTTTCTACAACTGCCCATTATAGCTCTATGAATAAAAGAATAGTAAGTTTCTAGATATGCTACAAAGTCATTCAGAAACATTATCAATAAATACAAATTTTGAATCAGAAACATATGTTAGGTTAAACCTTAAAAAATATATAACTGATATTTAGAAAGTAGTTACAGGAATACAAAGGAAAAACATATGAAGTTTAACATTAACTTATTTGTAGGAAATAAATCACTAACACCAAACTAGTAAACATAGGCTATGCACAACATGGTCTTCCTCTAAGTTTCTTTTTTTTTTTTTTTTTACTTTTTTTTAACGTTTATTTATTTTTGAGACAGAGAGAGCATGAACGGTGGAGGGGCAGAGAGAGAGGGAGACACAGAATCGGAAGCAGGCTCCAAGCTCTGAGCCATCAGCCCAGAGCCCAACATGGGGCTCGAACTCACGGACTGCGATATCGTGACCTGAGCTGAAGTCGGAGGCTCAACCGACTGAGCCACCCAGGCGCCCCTCTAAGTTTCTAATAAAGTTAAAGATGATTTCTAAAAAAATAAAAACAAAAACGAAAAAAAAGTTGAAAAAAAGTTGTTTGGGAGGTAACTGTCATACACAGCTCCTATCAAATACCTATTCTGTCACTTCCTCTTCTCCCTCTCTCTGTCTCCCTCCTTTTCTCCCTCTCCCTGTCTCTGTCCCTTTCTGTCAATGTGGTTGGCACTGTCTTATGAAAACACATTAAAGTTATGCCAATAAAATAACTAGAAATATTCTAAGTAAGCAGGCATTGACACTTAATATGGCTTAGACATTTCTATTTAGATACAATTTTTGGTTGTAATAGAGAATGATGTTGAGAAGATTTTAATTTATAAGGCTTGTTATGGTTTCCTTGTTTGGTTTTCTTTCTTATCATTACATCAACAAACAGCTCTATAATCCTGAACAATAAATAATGAGTACAACAACCGTCTTGTACAGTTAAATGTTGATTCTATAAAGAAAAATATACCACATAATATACCTGCTTTAACAAAACCATGGTTTACTACAATTTCATGAATGTATAAGAGCTGGAAAAAAGTATATATTTTCATTTGGAAAAAATTTATCACCAAAGCCATAAATATATAAATAAATTCATTTAATAAAATTTATTTAATAAAATTTCAAACATCCTTCATAGAAAGTGAAATTCTGAAAAATACATTTTAAAATATTTTTCCAATTTTTAATATATTTTACATAAAAGCTGTTTTTTAATGTTTATTTATTTTTTACACACAGAAAGCATGCAGGCACAGGTGCGTGAGTGGGCAAGGGGCAGAGAGATGGAAAATCCCAAGCAGGCTCCCTGCTGTCAGCACAGAATCCAAGGCTGGACTTAATCCCAGCAACCCTGAGATCATGACCTGAGCTGAAATCAAGAGTCAGATGCTTAGCCGACTGAGCCACCCAGGTGCTCCCGTAAAAGCTAAGTTATGTTTTCTTCCTCTAAATAAGTTTACTTCTATTTTGATTATGTTTTAATTTCCTCTTGTTAAAAACAAGACAACAGGCCAAGAGGGAGTCATTTATGCTAAGCCCCACATGACCAAATCAAGACTGAATTCCAGATTTAGCTCTCCCAGAAATGGATTCTTAAACCAGTCTATCAGGAATCGCCTGATCAGAGCTAGTTAGGTAATCTGCCTGATAGACACCTCTATCCCCTAAAGGAAATCATCCTTGAAAAACCAACCTGCTTTTCTCCCTTGTAGACCTTCCTTGTTCCCACTTCCTTTTGCCTATAAAAGTCTTTCCTGTTCCCCAGCACTTTCTATCTGCTAGACTGGACACTGCCCAATTCAAATAAGTTTTTGCTCAGATAAACTCTTAAAATTTTTAATATACCTCATTTTATCTTTTTATAATCCTGGTGTCAGAAGGGGGAACTGAAGGCACCTAGGATCAATGAGTGACAAGACATAGGTGACTGTGAATCCCACAAGCTCACTGCTTTCTCGTTGCCTCTTCAGGCTGTGGGTAAGGCCCTCTCACATCTGGTTCTCAGTTTTCGCATTATGTGCTCTCAGACTTTATTTGAGAGAATTTGTTTTTCCAGACTGGGTCCAGAAATCAATTGGCATCACACTGGGTCTGACTTAGAAACTGGACTGGGTTCAATATGAGGCCACAGGGGAATAAAATTTTGTTTTAAGGCTGAACAAGCAGGTTAACCTCACCAAAGATAATCTCGAATTACAGTGGCTGCAGTGGAGAACTTTTAACCCAGATAACCTTGTCCATTTATGAGATGCCGAGAGAAAAAGGGGTCTCAGCCACGTACTCACCATAAAGGGTAGAATAAAAATTATTCTTCCTCCTCTACAATTTCTGGTGACCAGGATGAGATCCACTGGGACACCCCATTCATTCCACAGCCTATAGCTTGGATTCTGGAAAAACTAGCAGAAGCTGGCAAAGGGTGAGAATTGTTGCCAAAGCCAGTTTTCCCAGATCTCTATCTGTAGTTCCTGCTCAAGAGAGGAAGGTAACATTTCATACTGTCCTTTTCTTCCCAAATTCAGACTGGCAGGCAACAGTTTGGCTTAAAAATCTGACTCCGGGGCACCTGGGTGGTGCAGTCGGTTAAGCGTCTGACTTCAGCCAGGTCACGATCTCGCGGTCCGTGAGTTCGAGCCCCGCGTCGGGCTCTGGGCTGATGGCTCAGAACCTGGAGCCTGCTTCTGATTCTGTGTCTCCCTCTCTCTCTGCCCCTCCCCGTTCATGCTCTGTCTCTCTCTGTCCCCCCAAAAAAAAAAAATCTGACTCCTTCTGGGGTTCCAGGGCTGTTCAGTTGTTTAAGCTTTGGACACTTGGTTTCAGCTCAGGTCAGATCTCATGGTTTGTGAGTTCATGCTCCGCGTCGGGCTATGTGCTGACAGTGTAAAGCCTGCTGGGGATTCTCTCTCTCTTCCTCTCTCTGCTCCTCCCCTGTCTGCATGCACTCTCTCTCTCCAAATAAATAAATAAACTTAAAAAAAAAAACAGAAAAAAAACTGACTCCTTTCAATGGAGGGGGAGGGTTCTTCGTTTGACTTATTTGTCTGTGATTGGTTTGGGTTTTGAGAATCATGGCTCCAAAGTGCACCCAGACATTGGGATTATCCTGCTTATAAGAACCATAGTAGTTTCCATGGTATTCTGTATTCTCTCAAAACTTTTAAATACAGTTGTTTTGACTGTCACAGCCCCCTCACCACGAAGCAAATGACGTCCCTATGACTAGAATTCAGGGAAAGAAACTAAGAGAACGAACGGGCAGGTCAAGACTGTGAACCCAACATCATGACCTAAGAAACCCACACAGAGATCCAGCAAAAACTGTGAGAACTCTGAAGCATTACATGGGAGTAGCACTACTACCTTACTTTTTTTTTTTTTTTTTTTTTTTTTATCACATCTCCCAGTGTGGGCTGAGAGGCTGATCAAAAAGGAGAACTGTCAAAATTAAGGCAACAAACCCAACAGGAGTCACTTTTTGGCAAAGCCCCATGTCACCAAACTAAGACTTAATTACAGTTTATTGTAGTTTCGGCTCTCCCAGAAGTAGAATCTTAAACCAGTCAGGACTTATCTTTAGTTCCCCCAAAGATAAGGAACCTGTTTTTTTGCCTGTGAAAGTCTCTCATTTTGTACAGCTCTTAGGAGCTCCTTTTATCTGCTAGATTGGATGCTGCCAAATCAAATTGATTTTTGTTCGAAAACACTCTTAACAATTTCAGTGTGCTTCAGTTTATCTTTTAATACTATGTTACATTCTCAAAATGTATCATGCCCCTTTACATTTTCATAAAAAATTCTAAATTCAATATGTTTCTAAAAACCAGATTGATATTAGCCATGATATTATTAGAAAACCAAATCAGCAAACGGATGAGAAGGACAGATGGTTAATAATGAAATTCAATTATGATTATCCATCACCATTAGAAGGATATCTCAATTATATAGAGATTTTTGAAATGACACTCCCATTTCTCAATATTTATGGTGATAGAACTTTCTGTGAATTATTCTGATGATAACTTTTAGTCAAATAAACTGGAAATGGCACTGAAGTCATCAATATACTTATGAAGTATGATTTATTTAATCTAAGGTCTCAAGTCAAATGACTCAGAAAGGGTAACAGAGTAATACAAATAGTTCATTCATTTCGTCAAAATCAAATAATTCACAGGTGTTATCTCTTGACTGAGAAAACTGGGTTTTCCAGGATTTCATAGCAACCTCCATGCTCTTTTTTTTTTTTTTTTGAATACCATGTATTGCCTAAACATACTTCACGTTTCTGGAATTTAAGGGAAAATTAATTTTTAGATATTTCTGTTTTTAACCAAAGTTTCTACAGAGAATTAGTCTTCTAAAAGATAAGGGAAAAAAGTTAAAGTTAGTTGTTTTGACTGTTAGGTGGTAATGTTGGGCTCTTTCATTCTAGGAATCAAACAAAAAATAATTAGGATACCTACCAAAGCATATGTCCACATGTTACTAATAAACACTGACATTCAATTTTATTTCACGATCCCCTTCTTTCTATGACCTTCCTTCTCTGAGTAAGTGCCCTGTTATTACTCTTAGCTAAAATGCTCACTCATCCATTATTATTATTTTTCTCTTAGTCCAAACAACTAAGCCTTTAGCAGGTTTCACATGTCCTTCTCACTACTTCCAAAGCAAATCTTACATTTCTCCACTTCTTGTCATTTTTACCTCCACCTCTCTGGCTTTTCAAGACTGCCATCTTTCCACCTGCCCCCCCCCAGACTACTGCATTTGCATCTTAACCTGCCTTCCAGTTTGTATTTTTGCTCTTCTCCCATATATTCTCCTTCTGTTATTTATTACTCATCTTCTGAAAATATAAACCAAAGTTTGTTATTCTTCTGTGTTACGGAATCCAATGGCTTTCCACTTTGAAAAATGAAAAAAGAAATCAAAAGAAAAGGAACCTAAATTCTTACTATGATGTGAAAGGACCTATTTAATTTTTCTATAAAACATTTCACTATTAGGGCGCCTGGGTGGATCACTCGGTTAAGTGCCGGACTCTTGATTTCAGTTCAGGTCATGATCTCACGGTTCATGAGCTGAGCTCTGCATTGACAGTGCAGAGTCTGCTTGGGGTTATCTCCCTCCTCCTCTCTCTGACCCTCCCCACTCACGCTGTGTGTATATATGTCTCTCAAAATAAATAAATTAGTTAATTAAAAAGCAAAACAAAACAAAAAGCAAAGAAAACGTTTCACTACGTCCCATAAAAAATTTCCTTTACATTCCATATTAGGTCCTTTCTTGATTTAGGGCACTGTTATATATGGATTCCCACTCCCCTAACATGCTCTTAACTCAGATTTTGGTATGACGAGTTCAGATCACTCTTATTTTTTAGGCTTCAGCTAGCTTTTCCCTGCCCCCCCCCCGTTTAAAGATGGCCCTCCTCTCTCACATTATTGTTTTATTTATTTCATAACATCTTTCTCCATTTATAAGTACTGATTCATTTTGTTTATTGTCTGTCTCCTAGCTAAACTGTTCTCTTGCTAAGAAAGTCAGTGATTGTATGTTTTCACTGCCAGGTACCTTGCAGAATTTCTTACATCTCAGTAGACACTCAATAAATATTTGTTGAATGAATTGAATTTTAAAATTCAATTCATGCTTATTGCCTTCCAGAAATATAGTTTTGTGGGAAGTTCATTATCCCTCAGACAGTTTTGGTCATGTGGCACAAATGATGTCCACTCCCACCTGCTCCTAGATGACTCACTTAATACTGGGCTGCCAGATGAAATACTGGACACCCATAAAACTTTTCAATAAAAATTGATTTTTTAAAGTATAAATATATCCCAAATATTGGATGGGAGATACTTACACTGATAAATTACTCACTGTTTATCTGAAATTCAAATGTAAGTAGGAATTCTGTATTTGCATTTGCCTAATCAGGCAATTCTATCACTAAACGTATTGTATATATTGTATATAGGGGGTGAATGGCCCACTCTTTAAAGAAAAGCTTTGTTTAACCCTCTAAGCTTCAAAATTACATCAACTCTAGCTCTTGTGACTATTAAAACTTATAGATATGCTGCTTATTAGCCACATGGATCCTTATGATCTAGGCTTGCTGGGGGTATGACTGTGAAAGATCCCTGCTTAATTTTTATCAGAAATCTGATAAAAAGTGACAATTATAGCAGACACTTTGAAAGTGTTAAGGATATTTATTTATCTAAGCCTACTACTTATTATTCCAAGGATGTAGTAAAATGTAGGATTTAATACCCAAGAATATTAGTGTCTTTGTGTGACACTGTCTTAGGCCTCTTACAAAAGAAGTTTCATGGCATTGCCCTTGGAGTTGTGCTCTGGACTTACTCTAAGGAAACCTAAAGAAATAACTAAATAAAGCCAACTTAGCATGTTTCATAGTGATATTCTTCAGGTCATTCTCTGCTACATTTCTTAATAGTCACTAAATGAAAGTCTGAATAATGCATTATTTTTTTATACTTCACTGCCATGGTGCACATCTAACTGGATACCAGGCTCACTGTCATTGACAACCTTGAAAAATCTATTAATATGTCTTTAAGCAAATTTGTGTTACTCTGATATACAGCGACTGTAAAATATAGTACTATATATACTATATATATATATACACACACAGTATATATATATATATATATATACACATATATATATCATATATATATACACTATATACATATATACACTATATATATACTATATACATATATACTGTATATATGTATATAGTATATATAATATATATATATATATCTTCATCATGCTGTCATATTTAATACCACTGAACTTTATTCACATTCTTTACAATGAAGAACAAAACATAAACACCTAAGTACAAATAGTTCCTTTCTGAAATACACTTCTATATCAACAGAGAAATTTTCTTGTATGTTGACAAATAAAAATATAAAATGCCATAATTTTATAAGTCACTTGTATAACTCTTGAATACCCTCTCTGCTCCAGGCATTGTGTTCTATTAATTATTTACATTACTCTGCACTCTCAAATCCCCACACAAGAAAGCAAAGTGAAGATACATTCTACCCTGTAATTATTAGTCAAGTCCACTGAGTTTCATAAATAATATTACAGGGTAAAAACTGAAAGCAGTGGAAGATCAAGTAGGAGAAGTGAATTAAACAAATATATTTTATTTTTACTGTTCTTTTTCTTCTTTATAAAATATACATTTGGAATATAATATGAGATATATATAAAAAATTATTTCATATGTCTGTAAATTTTACAAAAAATCTCAGCCAATAGCATGATTGTTGCACTTTATGTGTTCAGTTTTCAGTTAGATAAATATTTTAAATGTCATATATTCATGTGCTAAAGTATTAATGAATTGCCTGAAGCTCTGGATGAAATTGATGGTGTTATTTAGTGAGAGGAAACACTATACCAACTTAAGCATCGAAGTACTTTTAAACCAATGCCCTTGTTTCTCCCATATAATTATGCCAAACCTTATAAATGGCAACCAACTGATTATATATTTATATATGACCTCAACTGTGCAATATGCAATGTGTATGTAAAATATATATTAGGAAGCAATTATTCCAATATGTCTTTCTACAGGACAATCTTCCATGCTTACAGATAGAATGTAGTAGGAATAAGAAGTCTATATATAGAGAGATATATCTTTCTCTCTCTCTAATAATATATATATATATATATCATATGTGTATATATATTATATATATATGCCTCTCTCTCTCTCTCTCTCTCTCTCTCTCTCTATATATATATATATATATATATATATATATATTTATATATATGCCTATATACATGTATTTCTTTAAAAATTTCTCCTAAAGGTTAAAATTAAGTTAGATCAAAATGATAAATGTATCAAGGAAGAAAATGATTTCATTATTGGGTTATTTGTAAGACATCACAAACTATTATGATATTCTTAAATAAAGGTATTATTAGTGTCTAAAGAACCTTTTTTTTTTTTAATTTAGCCTGAGGTTCCAGGATGTGAAAATCTGTTATCTTTTCCTCCCAATTTACCAGACTGATGACTTTGTCACTATTCTGTCAGAAAACAATTGGAAACAAATGCAAGCTTGCTAAAAAAGTTTAAATAGGACACTAGACCAGGAAAAAAGAAAGATCATCTATATTTGGTAAGGCAAATAAATATGTGGAAAAATCACATTCTGTCAGGGCTATGCTGTTTTATTAAGGTTACTGGGGAATAAAGGCATAAAAAGTGATTCATTTGCTTACAATGATTAGACTTTTTAAAAATATAAGGAGAAGTTGTTGAAATATAAAAATACAAATGGTATATAAAC
Source organism: Lynx canadensis (assembly GCF_007474595.2). Classification (NCBI taxonomy): domain Eukaryota; kingdom Metazoa; phylum Chordata; class Mammalia; order Carnivora; family Felidae; genus Lynx; species Lynx canadensis. The sequence continues at coordinate 136,132,715 of NC_044311.2, read as the reverse complement.
GTCCTACTACACTAATTAGTACAATTCCATTTATCTAGCTACCAAAACACTATTCTGATGATTTAATATTGACCTCACTGTCCACCCACATTAGCATTCTCAGTTAAAATAGTTTGTGCAATCAACCACACTCTACCATCTTTAAGTTACAGATAATATTCCTGAGAGATTTTGTTTTGTTTTATTTCTTTACCCATCAACCTTCTCAGGTGACTACTGACCTAGAAAATGGTAGAATTAAATATTTTCTTTTAAACTCACTGCTCCTGCATTTCCAGTCAGTGACATTCAAGAGTGACCATGGGAAGCAAAAGAGAAAGGTGGGAGACAAGATAGTAAAGTAACTATAAGGCACACTATAGCGGCAAGACCTTTGTCATCTGACCCCAACATTCTCTATCTGTGTGGCTTTGAGTAATTTACTGTATGTCTGGGTGCACCACAAGTTTCTTGATGCCAAAACAGGGCAAAATATACCCTACAAAACAGGTATAATCGCAAGATAAAATAATATTATTTGTGCGATGTTTCTCACTACCAGTGTCTGGAACACATGGAACGCTCAATACAGTTAAGTTTTTATTACTATATTACTATTACTAATGGCTCACCATTTACAAGGCATTGAGTACAAACCTTTGTAATTTGAAATCATGTTTTAAGAAAATATCCTACAAGTCTTTGTCTTCTCAGTTTGGAATCCTGTTCAAATAGCAATAATCCCATGATCATTACTAAGTGTGGGTTCTCAGCCAATGTTTAATGCATAGCAATTAATCACATGGAAGCTGAAAGTGTCACATTATAAATGTATTACCACACCCTTGTCTAATTGAGCATGTAATCTATTACAATATCAAAATTTAAAGCTGAATATGTGTCCAAGTATCTCAAAAAAAAGAGAGGAAGATCACCAAAGACATTTTTTTAAATAAGTAATCTTTATTTTAGAGCAGTTGAGGTTCACAACAAAGTTGGCTGGAAAGTATGGAGAGTTCCCATATGCCCCCTGTTCTCACATGCACACAACTTCCCCCAATGCCAACATGCCCCACTACTGCGGTATATTGGTACCAATCAATCTATGTTGATATATCATCACCCAAAGTCTACAGTTTACATTATAGTTCGCTCTGGTATTTGAGAAATGTGTAATGATATGTATCCATTGTTGTAATAAAATACAAATAGTTTTACTGCACTAAAAATCCTCTGTGTTCTGCCTATTCATCCCTCTCTCTGCCCCGCCACCTGACAAACACTGATTTTTTACTGTCTCCAGTTTTGCTTTTTTCCAGAATATATGTGGTTGCAATAATGTGGTACGTAGCCTTTTCAGATAGGCTTCTTTCACTTAATAATATGCATTTAAGTTCTCTCCATGCGTTTTCATAGCTTGATATCTAACTTCTTATTAGCACTGAATAATATTCCATTGTCTAAGTATACCAGAGTTATTCACTCATTCATTACTGAAGGACATTTACTTACTTCCAAGTTTTGATAATTAAGAATAAAGGTGCTACAAAGATCCATGTGCAAGTTTCTGTGGTAAACTTAAGTTTTCAAATCATGGGGGTAAGTATCAAGGAGTGTGATTGCTGTGTATGGTAAGACTGTTCAGTTTTGAAAGAAGTTGCCAATCTGTCTTCCAAAGTGCCTGTACCATTTTGCATTCCCACTAGCAATTTCTCCACATCCTCATCAGCATTTCATGTTTTCAGTATTTTAGATATTGGTCACTCTACCAGGTTTGTAGGGGTATCTCGCTGTTTTAATTTGCAATCCTCTAGTGACATCTGAGGTTGAACATCTTTCCACCTTACTTGCCATTGTATATCATCTTTGGTGAGGTTTCTATTCATGTCTTTTGCCCATCTATTAATTGCACTGTCCATTTTCTTACCGTTCAGTTTTAAGAGTTCTTTGTATATTCTGGGTAACAATCTTTTGTCAATTGTGTCTTCTGCAAATATTTTCTCCCAATGTGTGGCCTGTCTTCTCATTTCGTGACAGTATCTTTTGTGATTTGCTTTCTTTGTTTGTTGTTTTAGTTTTAGTTTTATTGAAGTCTAGCTTAATTCTTTCTTTCATGGATAATGCTTTTAGTGTTGTGTATAAAAAGTTATTGCCATACCCAAAGTAATGTAGGTTTCCCTCTATTTTATCTTCTAGGACTTTTATAGTTTTGCAATTTAAATTTGACACTTAAGTCTATGATCATTTTGAGTTAATTTTTTGAAGGGTATAATGTCTGTGTCTAGACACTTGTTTTTGTTTTTGCTTGTTTGTTTGGCATGTAGAAACCAGGTTGTTCCAGCATGTGTGGAAAAAAAAAAGCAGTATTTGTTCCATTGTATTGCCTTTGCTCCTGTGTCAAAGAGCAGTTGACTATTTATATGGACCTACTGTTGCCTCTCTATTCTGTTCCACTGATCTATTTGTCTATTATTTCATCAATACTACAGTGTCTTGATTACAGAAGCTCTTTGGTAAGTCTCAGAAGCTGAGTTGTGTTAGTCCTCCAACTTTGTTCTTCTTCAATATTGAGTTGGCTATTCCAGGTTTTTTGCTTCACCACATAAGATTTAGAATCAGTCTATTGATATTCACAAAATAACTTGCTAGGGTTTTGACTGGGATTGCACTGAATCTATAGAGCAAGTTGAGAAGAACTGACATCTTGGCAATATTGAGTCTTACCATCCATGAAAACAGAATATATCTTCCATTTATTTAAATGTTCTTTGATATCTTTCATCAGAGTTTTCTTGTTTTCCCCATATAGACTTTTTGTACATATTTCCTTATATTTATAGCTAAGTATTTCTTTGTCTTTTTGGTACTATGGTAAATGGTAATGTGTTTTTAATTTCAAATTCCACTTGTACATTTCTGTACATAGGAAAACAATTGACATTTTGCTTATTAGTACTTAGTTCTAGGGTTTTTTTTTTCATCAGTTCTTTCAGATTTTTTATATAGACAATCTGAGAAAAAGTTTTGTTTCTTCCTTCCCAAACTGTATGCTTTTTACATCTTTTTCTTGTCTTATTGCCTGAAACAGGACTTCCACTACAGTTTCAAAAAGCAGTGATGAGAAGGGGTATCCTTACCTTGTTCCTGATCTTGGTGGGAAAGCTTCAAGTTTCTCATTCTTTATTACGGTGTTAGCTATAGGTTTTTTGTACATGTCCTTTATCAAGTTAAAGAAGTTCCCCTCTATTAGTTTCCTGAGATATTTTAGTCATGAAAGGTAGTTGAAATTTTTCAAAATCTTTTCTGTATCTATTGACATGACCATGTGATTTTCTTCATTAGCCTGTGATGTGATGAAATGCATCAGTTGATTTTGATTATATTTTATTTTTTTGGTTTTATTTATTTATTTTGAGAGACAGAAAGAGAAAGCATGAGCAGGGGAGGGGCAGAGAGAAAGGGAGAGAGAGACAATCCTAAGCAGGCTCCACACTGTCAGCACTGTCAGTATGGAGCCCAATGAGGGGCTCAAACTCACGAACTGTGAGATTATGACCTGAGCTGAAATCAAGAGTCAGACACTTAACTTACTGAGCCACCCAGGCACCCCCACATCAGTTGATTTTTAAATGTTGAACCAACCTTGCATATCTATAATATACCTCACTTGACCATGGTGTATAGTTTTGTTTACACATTGTTGGATTCAATTTTCTAACATTTTATTGAAAATATTTACATCCATATTAATGGAAACTATTGGCTGGTGGTGTATCTTCTTTTTATTTATATGTTTATTTTTGTAATGGCACTGCCTGGCTTTTGTAATTCAAGCCTAACAAAATAGGAGGAATTACCTCTGTTTCTATTTTCTGAAAGAGATTGTTGAAAATTAGTATAATTTCTTTTTAAAGTTTATTTGTTTACTTGAGAGAGTGCATGTACTAGTGGAAAGGGGGGGAGAGAGAGAGAGAGAGAGAGAGAGAGAGAATCCTAAGCAGACTCCATGCTGTCAGAGTGGAGCCTAATGTGGGGCTCAATCTCAGGAATAGTGAGATCATAACCTGAGCTGATTCAAGAGTCGCACATTCAACCAACTAAGCCACCCAGGTGCTCCTATAATTTCTTCTTTCAATGTTTGATAGAATTCACCAGTGAATCCATCTAGATTTGCTTCTTTCTGTTCTGGAAGATTACTAGTTGTTGTTTCAATGTCTTTAATAGATATAGGCCTATTTGGATTGTCTATTTCTTATTTTGTGAGTTATTTTGTGAGTTTTGGCAGATTATGACTTCCAAGGAATTTGTCCATTCATCTAGATTCTCAGATTTGTAATTATAGAATTGTTTATAGTATTCTTTTAGTATCCTTTTAGTGTGTATTGAATCTGTAGTGACAATCTCTCTTTCATTTCTTCTGGTATTAGTAATTTGTGTTTTCTCTCTTTTTTTCTTTCTTAGCCTGGCTAGATACTTATCAAATTTTTTTTTGATCTTTAAAAAAAATTTTTGGTTTTGTTGATAATTGCTATTGATTTTCTGTTTTCAATTTCATTGATTTCTGCTCTAAATTTTATTATTGATTTTCTTCTGCTGCTTCCTTTGAATTAATGTATTCTTCTTTTTCTAGTTTTCAAAAGTTAAGCTCGTAAGATTTTTAAGGACAATATGTTGTAATGTGGTATCTTTCTTCTAAATTATTCAAACTAAAAACAAATACTTATTTGCCATGTGAAAGTAAATTCTATCTCCTTGGGATATGTCTTTTATCCATTTCAAAATCTGGATCTAATCATGATTAAATCTTTTTGATAATCTGATAATAAAACATAATAAATTTCAAGAAGAGAGTGAGAGAGAGGATGTCATTCTGTCTTAGGTAATATTGGCAGGCCTCTCTGGAAATTGGACAATATTCACTTTAATTCCCACCCACTCACTGGCAAGACTCCTTTCCATACTTTATTCCCGGCCAAAATTGGAAACCACTTCTACGGAGTTTAGCTCGATAAGAAAAATAGAAAAAGAAAAAAAAATGAAACTAAGAACATCAGTGGGAGGGAAGGCAACAATTAGAGCAGGGTACTAAACAGGTAATGGCAAAGAATGTGAATATTTCTTACACTGGTATTGATAAAATTTGATGGAATGGAATATTATAAGTAACGAGAATGATCCTATTCCACCAAAGTATCTTTCAGGAAGGGACACAGTGTGGTGAAGGATAAACCACTGCTTAGACACCCATAAACCATTAAGGAAATGCAACAAATAGATTTTTATTGTATGGATTATGACAACTAGAAACCCAACCAGGTGAAGAATATTGATGTTTTCCCTGAAACACATCACAAAAAAAGAAGCAAATTGGATTAAGAGGATCAAGATATCTGGAGAAATACTGGAAGTATTGGCTCCAATGCCAGTTTACAAAACCACTCAAGTCAAGGTAGTGCTTCTTTCTTTTCCTCTACTCTTAATCTCCCTTGCCTTGTTCTACTTTTCCATATTACTTAGATCTTTAATATATAATTTCCTTACCTTTTATATTTATTGTGTCTCTCTCAAACAGAATGTAAGCTCAGTAAAAACAAAATTATATGCCTAATTTTCACTGATGTATCCTAATCACCTCCATGTACTCTTGATTTTATCTCCAAAATTTAACTCAAATCCATCTCTTGTTGCATTGCTCACCATTATCCTACCTAGAACTACAATGTACCTCTATCCGTCATCTCTTCATCTACCATAAAGAATGATTCTTTTTGGAAAGTAAACATCATCATGTCACTCTCCAATTCCCTATTCTTGTAAAAGCTTTAAAAGCCCTGTATAATCTGGCACAGCCTATCTCTTGAATTTTATCTCCCGTCATGTTCTCCCTTGTTCACTCTTGACTATTTATATCCTCATTTAACTTTCTGCAATCCCCTGAACATCCAGGGTTTTCTCCGCAGACTTTACACTAGTTACTCCCTCATTTGGAGCACCTTCCATTCTATTCTATGAATAGCTCCTTTTCATTCTGTCAGCTTTATTTAAATGTCACTCTCTCCTTCTTTTATCATCCTTTCTAAAGTAGCATCATTGGACTTTGAGAAGGTTATTAACCTCATGTCCAAGTTTAACTGTCAACTGGGGATACATACAGTAGTTACCTGGCAGTAAAGGGTGATCTCTACAGTCTTGGGTTGTTCAAACTGTGCATATTCCAAAGGAAGATCTCTTAGCACAGTTATTACACTAGATGTGCAAAAGTGTGAAGCGATTCATTTTCCAAGACAATCTATACTTTTGGAAAGAAACAAGTTCAAATGAAAACCTATAAATATGAGTGGCGTTGTTCTGAGAAACATTTTTGACATACGATATGATGATGCCAATCACTGATGACTGAATAGAATCCTAGTAATGTACCAGTAGCTTTTGGATCCTCTTTTTCTGGTTACTGCTACTACAAAAGATACCATTTGGAAAGAAATTTCTAGAAACTATTCCCCAGTAGGCCAGAATATGAGGTGATGTACAATTCTTAGCATACTAATCACTCTGTAACTCTGAACACTGATGACTAAATGCTTAGAGAGGTCCCTGATTACATGGACAAAATAGGTGACTGCATACCCCTAGGTCACAGTGTGCTGTGCACAAATACTTATGACCTGTGCTTTTGTTACGCTATTGAACAGAATTGTCAAAGACAATGGTTTTCTAGTGAGAACAAATCAGTAGGCAACACAGAATGGATCTGAAATGCCACAGAGGATGACCCTATCTTAAAAAGACAAGGAATGCTTAAACTAAATTATTATCCCCACCCTGTCTCAATTCAAACCTGAGACTGAGACAGAGTGACTGGCTTGTCTCCGACTTAGAACCCAGAAGTAACTGAATCATGGCCAATTTTAATGATGCGTGTTCATAATATGTCTGTTATATATGAAAAGGCTGATTCTGTTGGGAAGGCATAGCAAATACTTTTGTAATTCTCCTTGGTTTATTGTGTGATGGATATATAAATGCTATACTAAAAGTGGATGTTCAGAAATATATAATTGTTTTAAAATAAGAGAGCCTAGGACAGAACCAGGTAAGTGGACTAAGAAGTCAAATTTAATTCAGCAGACTCTGGTTGTTTTAACCCTTCACATTCCAAAGAAGGCTTGGCTGGTTCTTGGAGAATAATTTTCTAATTCTTGAAATGATCTGCCTGAAAGAGTGTTTTTGTATGTCTGAGGCCTTTGGCCATGTGGAACCAGTTTGGATAAACTGTGTGATTTATGGTGAATGTTTGTTTTTGCTCTGGGAGGAGGCTGGATTCTGAGTAGCTAAGGTCAGCCATGAGGGTACTGCACGCCTATGTGACTGACCTCAATAAAATTTCTAGATACCAAAGCTTGGTTGACCCCCCCCCCCTTGTTGACACTGTCTCACATATACTGTCGCACATCATTGCTGGGAGAATTGTGTATCCCAGTGTGACTTCACTGAGAAGAGACATTTTGAAGCCTACACCTGGCTTCTTCTAGACTTTGTCTTGTGCATCATTTCCTTTTTCCCATTTCAATCATTACCAGTTCACTGTAAAGGACAGTAACACAAATACAAGAGCTTTTCTGAGCCTCTGAGTTCTATCTAGTGAATAATCAAGGATGGTTTAGGGGACATACAAACACTAACAAGGTTGTTTTAAGAATGAAATATAACAGTGCATGAAGAGTACTTACAACAGTATCTGGCACATAACAAAAACTGGATTGTTTTATTTTCATTATTACTACCTCAAATCTTTCTCTTTTGCATTCAGAGAACTTAACACAATCTATAATCACAATGTTTGTCTGAGAATTGTCTGTCCTTCCCATTAGAATATAAAGCCCACGACGGTCAGGGTTTTGTCTGTTTGACCCACCATTTGACCCCTGACCATTTGACATCTCACAAAGGGTCAAGCATAGAGTTAATCACTCAATTAATATTTCTTGAATGAGTGAATTAATAAATATAAACACGAGTAAGAAGCAAAAGAATTGTGATAAATTGGCTTCGGAAATAGCTCTAAAGAGTATCACGTTTTTATCCAAATATCAGAAGAAAAGTTAGACTGGAAAGGACTCATTTGGTTTTGTAATGCGCCCCCCCCCACCCCCGCCACCAAATTAGAACTAAGAACAGTAAAAAGTAAAAGTTATTTAAATGTAGATTTTGGCTGAATTTTAAAAAGAGCACTTTCTAACTGTGATTTGACCAAAGGTGGCACAGGTATTCTTGGGACTGTGTTTCTCATTAGAAAGGTTCAGGCAATAGCTCTACTTTTTTTTTTTTTTTTTTAACAGAGCTATTATAAAGGGAATTGAATCATTCCATCTGTTTAGATTAATAGGTTTTAAATTTCCTTGCAAGTATCAGATTCTTATTCAGATGACCAAATATAGTTTTCTCTAAAAGTATTTGCAATCATGCATAAAATTTTAATATTGTTCTTTCCAGATTTTTTTTTCCAATTTCAAAATCAAAATATAGAAATCCCCACCATAACAAGAATATGTGAAGTCCAAAAATTCTCACTACTGTAAACTACAGAATTGCAAAAATTATAAGGCTGAACTTATCTAGAGTACTTGGTATGTGGGACGCTAGCTTATACATCTATTTCTGGTTGCATTTGGTGCCACCTGGTGGCAAATGTCCACTCTAGTTTAATCTAATTAGAGAGTTCTGGGTACTGGAGTGTTAGCTGAGACTCCCAGTACACCTGCAGTGATTCCAGGTATCATTTTTAGTTTTCACTTCACTGCAATAGTCCAACCCAGGGATACTGGGCCAGGAGTAAACTAGAGTTATCAAGTCCCTATCTGGTCCCACTGTAATAATTAAGGGCTCGAACACAAGACTCTGGGAGCAAACAGCAGGCTTGTATCTTAGTCCCACCACTTGCTAAATGTAAAACCTTTCATTTACCTGAATTTGTCTGGCTTTAATTTATTTATGTGTAATGAGGAATAATAACAGTAATTTCTCCATAGAGTTTTTGTAATGATTAAATAGATAATCCATATAAGTTCCTACAAATGCTCTTGGAACTCAGAAAACAACAACAAAAGTTCTTTTGGTGGTTTCTGTGTTTCCCTTCTTGTGGAACAGAATAGGATGGAAGCAGACCACTCTGCGTATCAACCTAAAAAAATTACCGAGAAAAACGCCTGCAGAATGTGCTGCCTTGTATAAAGGTGGCAGGAAGACAGTTTTAAAAAGCTTATTTCCTGAATTTTTTTTTTAATTATGAGATGAAATGCCTTTCAAGCATTATCTTATTTTTCTTCCTGCTTTTTTGACCCCAAGATTCAGCAATCAGGTACTTACTGCACACCTATTACACTATAATTTGTTGTTGTTTTTGCATACTTCAAACCACTGGTGGCTCAGTAACTGCCCATCCTTTGTCTGTTTAACAAATGTTGCCTGGGAGGTGGAAAGGAAGTAAACATTGATCTCGCTGTGTAACTCAGTGCTGCTGCTCACATCCCATGAAAACATGGGCACAACCAAATATTTGTCCAGCCTGACTGCTGCTGGCTTTTCATGACTTTAAAATAAATTGTGTTCAATAATAATAGATATAACTATATAGTTATTACTGAATATGTAAGAGTGTTGAGTTTGTGGACTGTGTGTGTGTGTGTGTGTGTGTGTGTGAGAGAGAGAGAGAGAGAAAGACAGAGACAGAGACAGAGACAGAGACAGAGAGAGGAATTAGAACCATAAAATATCACTTTTCAAAATAAAGTATCTTCAGTAAGAAAGAATGCGGATTATTACAAATCATTTAGCATAGTAAAGGGAACCAGACAAACAGGCTGTATTGTTAACAATAAAGGAGTTTTATTCTCCTTTCTATCTTCCTACATCCTTCCTTTTTAGTGAACTGTCTTTGAAGTACTTCAATCATGCTCTCTCCTACAGGTAATCGCTGACCTTGATTTTGGCGGTCACCACAAAAATAATGCATTTATCTTTATTTTTACTGGAGTGTAAGCTTCTTCAGGGGACTTGCTGAGTTTATTTTTTAGTCTGCATCCCTGACATCATTAATTTAATGCCATACATCAAGGACAGAAATATATGATTATATAAATGTCTCTTTTTGCTTCAACATTACTATTTAGGAAAGGGGATGAAAGAATATGCTAATTGGCCACTTCATTATTTTAAGCACAAGGACTGAGTAAGCAATTGGGACTTCCCTTTTTTATCTATTCATAAAAGCAGTTTAATCTCCTCACAGGAACTGCCAAATTTCTTCCAAGTGACAAACTTAAACTACTTATTCGTGATACTTTTTGACAGATGAAATGTCAACTTCTTTTTTCCACCATTAAAGGATGTATTTCAGATCAGTGTTGATGCTGGTAACATTCAGAAAAAACAATTACTTGCTTCCTAGGGTTTGGGGTAATCCAACAGGTTTTTCAAGCTTTTGTCTGTTTCTTGGTACACACCAATCATTACCAAGAATGTTTCTCTTCTTTTCCATGCCTGTAATCATTTAACGTACATATGTCAAATGTAAGACTGGGAAAGAGTAATGCAAAATGTGGGCTTTTAAGCTAAATGTGAAGAGAGAAGGTATATGAACTTGAGAGGACCTTTGTTTTTCACGTCAAGTTTCTGATGATCTAAATATACTCCAATCCCCTTAACAGCCTACAGTCATATGTAAATTATGATATTTTATGCTAGTAATTTGCTAAACTGGTATTTAAACAAAGTTTTAAGTACAACTGCTCATGAAAATGTACAATCTGGTGAATCAGCAAACATTTGTCTCTATGTTTTATGTATATTTTTCAGACACATGACCCATTTTATTTTCCTATTCCATAGGAAGAATGTTTTTTAAACTTCTATAAAGAGTTGTCCTTCATTATATGAAATAGTTCTGAAATCACACCCTAGAATTTTATTTTGTGAAAATATGACTACATTTCAAATGTGTTGCAGATGAATATCTGTGTGAAATAAATCATTCTCTGAATTTGCTTCTCAAATGGATGTGGGGTAATAGTTTTTAAAGCAGTATAAGAAATGACTGAATATGCAAATATGAGTATTGTAATAAATATCTCAAGGAGATTCTAGTTACAGAATTCCTCCTGCCAAAATCCCAATTATTTTTCAGAGATATGATGCAAAGACTAAATGAGAAACAAATGAGAAATGAAATACTTTTACTCTTTACATTCTATCAAGTCTCTCATGAACCAAATTATCCCAAAACTGTCTAAACTGTACCCAAGTACTACATTCTTCCGTCCTCATGGATATGGCTTTGAATTCAAAGATGACATAAAATGATGGCTCTTATATAATAAAGAATTTGCGTAGCTTCATCCCTGGTTCCTGGGAAGATTCTAACTCCTTGGAATTTCATAATTTCAGTCACATGGCCAATGGTTTCAGTCACATGGTCACTGATTTAATCAATCATGGTCTGGGTGATGCAACCTTAATAAAAATGGGACGTCATAGAATGGAGCTTCCTGGTTAATGCACAAATTAATGTGCAACTTGCCCTGATTGCACTAAAAGAGGGCACCAAACACTATTTGGGACTCTTCCTGACCTTATTCTCTGTGTCTCTTTATTAAGCTCTTCCTGAGTGGTAAATTGATAATAATTTCTTTATAATGTAATTATAAATGTTGAGTGCTTTTCTGAGTTCTATGAGTTGTCCTGACAAATTAACAAACCTAGGGGAGTCATGCAAACCTTTGTATTTGAGTTCAGGCACTCAGGAGTATGGGTGGACTGGTGACCCCCCCTTGCAGCTTGTCTCAAATGAGGGCAGTCTTGTGGAGCACTGAGGCCTTAACTCACGGGGTCTACACTACCTCCAGGTGGTGATCCCTGTTAGAATTAAATCACAGTACACCAAGTGCATTTGAAACAAAATAGTGGACATTTTACTTTATTTTATTTTACTGTTTTATTTTATTTTATTTTATTTTCTTAATTTGATAGAGAGTGCAAGTGAGGGGAGAGGGCAGAGGGAGAGTGAGAGAAACAGTAAGAGAGAGAAACAGAGAGAGAATCTTAAGCAAACTCAGCACAGAGCCCAACGTGGGGCTTGATCCCATGACCCTGGGATCATTACCTGAGCCAAAATCAAGAATCAGACAATCAACTGACTGAGCCACCCAGGCACCCATGGACAACATTTTTAAAGCCATATATCCTAAATATATATTCCATATAGTAAATGTAAAGTTTTTCCAAACTTACAAATATATATAAAAATCCTATAGGAAAAAAGATTCTCATGTGCACCCAAAGTTGACTAGCTTAATAGAAACTCCTGAAACAAATACCAACCGACTACAAAATCCAAACTAATTTAAAAATATTAGAGTACAGGGGCACCTGGGTGGTTCAGTCGGTTAAGTGACTGACTTCAGCCTCAGGTCCATGATTTCACCAGTTCGTGAGTTTGAGCCCCACGTCAGGTTTTTTGCTGTCAGCTCAGAGCCCAAAGCCTGCTTCAGATTCTGTGTCTCCCTCTCTCTGCCCCTCCTACTCACACACTCTCTCAAAAATAAAGACTAAAAAAATTAATAATAATACAACTAATATAATTAAACACAGTATTGGGACAAATGCTTTCGCTACTGTCATGTAGACCTGGAATAATAATTTGCACAACTGATTTGCACAACTGCAAATGTCTGTTCAGTTGGCCTCTCTTGGTCTGAAAGCATCAATTATCAATTATTCAAGGGTACGCTTCTAGCTCTTCTTTTTAGCTTATGGCCTTCATGTTTATGTTTGGCCCTCACAGTAATATTAATATGATAACATTCACCCAGGTCACCCAAAGTGCCCAATTATGAGATTATCATAAATCTAGTATAGTGGACTGTCATTTGAAATAAACTTTTAGTGATCATCTGGTTGTGAATATACTAAAAATAACTCTAACCCCCAATAAGTTACTCTAAAATTTGGACATCATAAGGGCTTAACTCGTATTTGTTGAACAAATAAATAGAAAATATATAAGTGAAAAAATGCATCAAATGCTTTACAGGCATTTTAATCCCTAACTTAGTCCTTTTTTCTGTGTTAAGATTACTGATCTTTTTTTGTTGTTGTTGTATATTCATGTATTATAATTTTTTGTCAATGATCTAGCTTTTTTTGTCTAAATTGATTCATAACATATTTTCTTTCTATGTTTTGTAATGGACGTGTGCTAGAAAGCAAGAGAAAACCCATATGTAGGTTGATAGTCCAAAGTTCTCAGTTATTTCAGGCACTTCTTTGTTACTGTATGAAGTGATCCTGTGCATTTGTAGTCAAAATCCTTTTAATCAATAACCTAAACTAAATAAAAAAACCTATCCAACATTTTTCAGTGCTTCAGTGCTCATTCAGTATAATATATGATCAAGACTAAACAATTACATGAATAACTGAAGCAAAATGTCATTGCAAATCAGGACTAAAAAGTAACAATGTTGGAGCCTTGTTTTCACACTTCACTGATGTCCTAGAAAATTAACCTTACCCAATATTCTCTTGTACACACACACTCTGTTATGGAGTTAATTTTTTTTTAATTTTTTAACATTTATTTATTTTTCAGAGACAGAGACAGAGACAGAGCATGTGTGGGGGAGGGGCAGAGAGAGAGGGAGACACAGAATCCTAAGCAGGCTCCAGGCTCTGAGCTGTCAGCACAGAACCTGACATGGGGCTGGAACCCAGGAACCTTGAGATCGTGACCTGAGGCAAAGTCAGGCACAACCTACTGAGCAACCCAGGAGCCCCTGGAATTAAACTTTTAAAAGTGAATTAGTAAGAAATTAATAAATAATTGCACAGATAAGACTTAATTCAATTTTACTGATAATGAGGGCACAGTATAGTTCCTAAATCTTTTCACCTTTAGATTTCTTTTTCAACTTTAAAATTGTTCAAATAATTTTAACACTCTTTTAAACTTCATATAAATATTTCAGAAAATGTAAGATTTTAGAATCTTGGTGGGAAATAAAATACTAATCCTTAAAAAAAATTAATGTTTATTTATTTTGAGAGAGAGAGAGAGAGAGAGAGAGAGAGAGACAGTGCAATTAAAGGGGCAGAGAGAGAGGGAAGTAGAGAGAAAGAATCACAAGTAGGCTCTGCCCCATCGGCACACAGCCCAATGTGGGGCTCAAAGTCACAAACCGCAAGATCATGACTTGAGCTGAAATCAAGTATCAGATGCTTAACAGACTGAGCCACCCAGGCACCCCTAAAATATTTATCTTTAATAAAACAGTCCTCATTAACTTTAGTTTCATCTGTTATATAGCACAAATATTCACTAGAAACTAAGTTTTGTAAACCTCTTGACTGTGATAACTGTAGATTTAAAACATTTTCTCTACAAGGAAATGATATTTAAATTGAATATTATGGGAATAGACAGATCAATATTACTATGTAAGCTATTGTTTCTCTACGCTTATTTTAAACTTTCATAAACTATCTTTTTTTTCCTTTTTTCACATGATGATCCTAAATATTCATATTGTGAAGATTAAATAAAAATAATTTAATCTGGTAGAAAAAATTACATAAGGAATATAGTTAGAAGACTTGATAATGAGCAATGATGACTCAGTAGTCTAACCAGGGTCCACAAAGACACAGCATATTTGGGAACATGATAAGCATAAACTGACTTCTCTCAGTTGTTCTTTACTTCAATAGCAATAAATACCTGCGTATTGGAGCCTCTTTTTCCCCTATGTAAATCAATCATCCCGTCCAATTCCAATGCTAGAGTTCAAATATTTTATGTATACACATACATATTACTTTACTGGATAAAATATTCACATTGTAAAAATTAAGGAGACTATAACACACATATACAATATATACACACACAATATGCACACATATATACACCTACATGTGTGCATGTAAAATTATGTGAATGAGTTTTAAATTGTAGTTAATTTTAGACTTTAGAAGAGGAGAAAATCTAAATTCTATTCTGCACACATTGTGTTCCATATATTTAATTCATTAATCTAAATCAATTATTATATTTAATTCTTATAAGCCAAGAAGGTAGGCTTGCCAGTATTTTATATTTATGCCTATCATAGTTCAATAACTTTTTGAGTAAACAAATATATGAGAAAACACTGAGGTTAAATTTTTAAAGATCACATGGCTAGTAAAAGTTTCAGAGGTGAAATTTAAACCCAGGTCAAGATGAGTTCAGAATCCAGAACTTTAACTTAAATGCCTCCCTTCTATCAAGTACAAATATCTATATCTGTGAGCCTGATGAGTGCATCCAAGTTTTACATTTCTTCAGTTCGAGGAAGAAGTTATGGTAAAGGATATTCAATTTAGCTGGAAATTAAACAACAAGAACAATGACCAAACTTCAAAGACCACCGTTTTGCCTAGAGTGGATCCTTCTAACCTTCACCTGTCTTGGTACAAATAAAAACTGTGTACTGATGTATTTCTGTCTTGCAGCTGCATGTACAGACAGCTGTTCTTTGCATGTTTTATGAAGATCTTTTTTAAAAATGCAGATGATTCCATATAAAGGAAGTTCTCATTCTGAAGATTTTATAACAGAGCACACATTATAAAATGTAATGCAGTTAATTCTCTGCCTTCATTTGCTTGACAATGTACAAATATGGTGATACATGATTACTCTCTAAAATTTAAATATATTATTGTTTTCTGATCATAAGCCTACATAGCATCCTAAAGACTTCCAACTATCCTGTGTTCAAAATAATTTGTGATGGTACAAAGGCAGAATTTTTGCCGATTCTTAGAGCTACTGCAATCCATAACCTTGTGTGCAAAATATAGTTAAGACAAATTTGTAGTGCGGCAGCCAGGGAAAAATGTTCAATGGTATTGCATAGGACATAACAAGGTGTTCATATTTCTAACCAATGTGGAGGCTAATTTCTGCTCAGATTCAAGCAGTGAATTATTCTTCCTGCCAAAATTCTGGGGAGGATGTAACTCCTTTCTATTAATGCACCAGTGAGTAACACATCAGTTGAGTGAAAGATACAGCCATGAGTCCACAGATGAACAGAGACGCCATTCCATGGGAATAAGGAACATGTAGTAAGCATGTTACAGAGCCTATCAGAGAAAAGCAGAAAAAAAATGTATCTGTAGGAATACAGCTGCTCCTCTGTGGTGAAATGAAAAACCTGTGGGTACAGAAACTTGGAAATTTCTACCAGTAATAATTTGGATTCTGATAAAAAAGAAGAGGTATTAAGCAATTGAGAGAGAAGAGGGTGGCACTTAGACAATGAATGAGGAGACACTGAGTCCTTTTTAGAACAGATGCAATCATCCTGGCCAACCCTGGATAAGGTTTTCTCCAGTGTCTTTGTTAGAAGATCAATTACAACTGAAACACATGCACAGTTGTGTATACAGTTATGATTGTAATTTCTGGAAGAAATCTTTCATTCTTTTTCATATGCTCAGTTGTTCTCAACTCATTTTGTTACTTCTAGGAAATGTCCATAAAACAATACCATCTAGATAGTATGACACATATCTATGATTACAGCCATATCTACATTTATACCTTAATCTATGTATCTACGTATCTATGCATTTATTTATGTCTATCTACCTATCTATCTACACTTGATTCCATAGTTATTATTTACTGGTTATTATAGGCAAAGGAACAAGCAACCAATTAGTATCACTTTTGTAGGATTATCAAGAGGATTATCAAGAAGTTCCTGACAAGCTATACCACACTTGTATGTCATATATGCTTCACATAACCACACCAAATATGAAGGGCAAACATTTGTTATGAAATGACCTAATGTCAAAATAGCGTTGTTCTTGCTGCCTCTATTACCATCTAATCAAAGATGTTTATGGGGCTCCTGGGTGGCTCAGTTGGTTAAGCGTCTGACTTCAGCTCGGGTCATGATCTTGCAGTTTGTGAGTTCGAGCCTCCTGTTGGGCTTTGTGCTGACAGCTCAGACCCTGGAGCCTGCTTCAGATTCTGTGTCTCCCTCTCTGCCCCTCCGCAGCTCATGCTTTGTCTATCTATGTCTTTCTTTCTCTCTCTCTAAAATAAATAAACATTAAAACAAAATTAAAAAAAAAAAAGATGTTTAGGTGTGCCCAGAATCACTTTATTCCTTAGCAATTCAAACACTACTAATTTGGAATTTACCTTGTTTTTGGCTTGTTTCTGTTAAACAGAAGAAAAATATTCCATCCTTTATATTAAGAGACAAATATTATAGAAACACAATGCTACAGTAGCAAGACCATTTTTAGTTTGACATCATTGTATATAGGCGTCTGAAAATATTGATGGGGATTCAAAATGAGTTGGAGTGGTCTCTGAACATTTTCCAGATATTGAGTCCATATTGAGTCCAAGGATAGGAAGCAGAGTGTACAGATTACTATGTTTATCAATGATAATTTAACTAAAGACAGAAAGACTTTCTTTATAGATGGAAATAAAGGTTTAAGATGGTCATTTTACATACCAAATTAAACTAATTATTTAATATTTTTAAGCTATTTTAAATGGTGTTTTCCGAGGTTTTTTTGTATTTCATGCATCTTCATTCAGGATTAAAATATTTTTTAAAAAATCTTCTTATTAAAAAAAAAAGGCCCCCAAGATTTTAAAGGATAGAATCCATACCTGGTTTTATCTGGGAAGAATATAACCAAATTAAATTGCATTGCAATTACAAAATTCATGTTTAATGACCTACAATTGCTCTGCATATTTTGCATATTACAACAATTTCTATTAAAATTTTACTGATTTAAAGGTTTTATTTCAAAAAAGGAGCCCATACCATAAATTAAAGTCAAAGTAAATGCCCAGATTTCATCATGCCACAAATAAATCATTTATTTAGCCAGAAGCTGACAAAAAAAGAAGAGTAAACTATGATAGTCATAGTGATGCTATGAATAACCATGATTAACACAAGACTACAGCGCCCTCTACTAAATTTTAAAAATAAAAATGAAGTATAGAAGATCCACAAGATACAGACATAGATACAACTAATTCCAACATGTTAGTGAGTTGCTATAAAATGTCAAAATTTGAATGAATCCAATTTTTAAATATATTCAAATAAATACATTTCAATAGTGGTATTAAGGGAGACTCAAAAATCAGAGTGTGTGGGAAGGGATAATGGGTTGTCACTCACCAATATGAGAACTCATATGGCAAACAATTGCTGAAGTGTCTTTTCTTTAATGTACTATCTTACAATTAGATCACACCCATCATATTTCCTCCTAAGGCTACAATCCTTTCTCTGTTTGCTAGTTTGGTTAATGGCATCACTACAATCAAGTCCAAAAACCTTGTTTTGAATGTTGAATTTGCTTCCCTCTTTTACCCCAAACGTGAAGCAGTTGCCAATTCCTTGGATTTTACCAAAACAATGGTGCATCTTGCATTTCTCCTTTCCTCACAATTTTAATTTTCATTATCATGGTGAAAGCCCCACCACCATTACCATTTTTGCAGATGTGTGTGTGGCTTCTATACCTAATCATTTGCCAACTACCTCAATGACTGTTAGTTTTGAGATATCTGCTACTGCTCTGCTAATTCTATATTTCATTCTATAGCAATTTTATACATTTCATAGCTGTAAGAATCATACACACACACAAACATGTATTTGTGTATATATTAGCATATATGTATATTTCTCTAAAATCTGTAGATAAAACTTTCTTTTAAATTCCACACTCAATTTTCAGTATCACAGAAATTTTCAAACATAGGTAACACAGAAAACATTGCTTCCAGAATGAACAAAATGTTTCCACTTGTGTTGTATGTCCTTCCCTTATTGGCTTTTGATTACAGTATTTTAAAGTAAATCTCAGATAAAATACCATTGATCTATAAAGTCATCATGCATCTCTTACTAATACAAACCTATCTTTTTAGACTTCTTTTTTTTAAGTTTTTAAATTTTAATTTATTTTGAGAGAGAGGCAGAGACAACATGTGGGAGAGGGGCAGAGAAAGAGGAAGAGAGAGAATCCCAAGCAGGTTCCGTACTGTCAGCCCAATGTGGGGTTCAAACCCACAAGCCATGAGATCATGACCTGAGTTGAAGCAAATAGAATCCTAACCAACTAAGCCACCCAGACACCTCTAGACTTCTTTTTTAATGGAACCACTATTTTATCCTTATACTGAATTAAATTAAAAAAAAAACAAAAAAAAACTTCTGCAATATCAAATAGTATGCAATCCACATTCAATTTCCCTGATAAATATTTTTTTTAGAATTGGTTTGTGCAAATCATCATCAAATAATATTCACATACAGCATTGTTGTCAAAATGCATAAAATTTTTATTCAATAACAATTCTCCTTTTTTTACATATAATTGGTATGCTAGGTAAAATGGGTTGTTTTATCTATATAATTTCCCACATGAAATTGATTACTTGCCTCTTTTATGTTATCTACCTTCTTATTCTATGCCCTATACTTTTTTGTTATCTGGAAAATCCAAATCCAATTTCCAGATAAATATATCACCCAAAGTTGAAGCAGGCCTCTTCAACCTTACATGCTGAAAGTTATGTGATCTCATCCCCTCAACTTTTTATGTATCATATATTCTCCAGCTCAGTTATAGAAACATAAGCAGATATCAGGCAGAAAAAATAAAAACCAGGCATACACTTTGAACATTCCACGTCCCTCATTCCCATACATCTATTTGAGCTTTATATCTTGACTTTGCTACTCTAACAGCTTCCCATTAAGTCTGCTTCCTTTATCTTTACATTATCATTGGTCTCTTGGTGAAAAACTTTGATGAGTTGAATGTAATTTTTCAATCATCACTGTATTATTCAACATCCTTCAGATTTCCTCCAAGTTATATTTATCGTCACTTTTATGTTTTCAATTTTTCAAATTTCTGTGCCTTTGTTCACATGGTCCCCTATATGTGGCTACCTCCTATTTCATATTGCTCACATTCAGTCATGCCCTATAAAGGTCATAACATTTTCTTTCCCAACTTAAAATTAATTTCTTTCTCCCCTAAATTTGAATTTAATTATTCACATTTATGGGACTAAATATTTCATTATTTTGAGCATAGTTATGCACATAAACAAGTCAATGTCAAATAAATATGGTGTAGTATAGTAAATGGACTGATGGAGAAAGCATAGAATACCATGGCAGCAAATAAAGAGGATATAAAGATTCACAGATCCCAAAGAGCTTCCAGTGGTGGTGGTGGGGGGCGGGGGGGAGGCAATGGTGGGAGGTGGGATAGATGACATTTAACTGAGATCAGAAGGATTCG
Source organism: Lynx canadensis (assembly GCF_007474595.2). Taxonomy (NCBI): domain Eukaryota; kingdom Metazoa; phylum Chordata; class Mammalia; order Carnivora; family Felidae; genus Lynx; species Lynx canadensis. Next base: position 136,112,324 of record NC_044311.2, on the reverse strand, counting down.
TAAAAAAGGATAAGGAAATTATGTTCTGGATAAAAGAATGAGGTTTTGGGGGCACCTGGGTGGCTCAGTCAGTTAAGCAAACGACTTCAGCTCAGGTCATGAACTCGCGGTTCATGAGTTCAAGTCCCACGTCGGGCTCTGTGCTAACAGCTCAGAGCCTGGAGCCTGCTTTGGATTCTGTGTCTCCCTCTCTCTCTGCCCCTCCCCTGCTCATGCTCCCTCTAAAAAAATAAAAATAAACATTCAAAAAAATTCAATAAAAAAAAAAGAATGAGGTTTTAGAAAGGCTTCAAATAAAGAATATATTATTAAAAAGAAGACAGTAGTCCTCCCATTGCTGGCCATAATGGTAGAATTGGTTCCAGACAAGCCCTCTCATCTAAGCAACTTAAAAACAAAACATTTAAAACATATTTCCATAACTGGACAACAGGCTCTATAGCACACTCATCCATGAGAAATGAAAAATAATTAGATGAGATTTAAAATCACCCTAACTTTCTGCCTGGAGGCATATACTACACACTAGTACAGGGTGGGGACAGAGAACAATAATTTCTATTAATTTATGAAGACAGAAAGTTAAGCTCAGAGGAGTTAAGGTGGATAAAATTTGTGTCAGGGTATTAGAAAGAGAAGTCTACACAGATAAGGAGCTCCAGTATCTACATATGTCTCTTTGAGTCTTTTGCTGAATACTAACTAAACTTTCAGAGAAAAAGAACAACTACTGAGGAATGATTAGCTTAAAACCACTACAACTTAGAAGGCTGAGGATTTACAAGCTTGAATAAGGCAGAGTAATTTGTTGAGTAAATTGAACATTCAGTATGGACTTCAAAAAGGCCAAGACTTTGAAGCTGAGCTATGCTAGTTTTAAAGTACTGCCACTTCAAAGTCTCCCATAAAATTCTTTAAAGAGGTGCTTAAGTGGATCAACTTAATCCTCAACTAAAAAAATTGTTATCCCAGCAAAACCCAATCCTCTTTAGAAGAAAACATCAAGATCCAGAACCGCGACAATGTTATATTCACAATGACCAGTATACAACAAAAAATAGTAGACTAATGAAGAATCACAGACCAAGAGAAAAATATATGAAAAGAAATTGAAATGACAAAAACAATGTAATTAGGTGACGTGTTCAAGGATTTAAAGGGAAATATGAGTTATAATACAGAAATGGAATTATAGAAAAAAAGAAATCAAGAAAACAAATGAAACCTTAGAGATCTCAGTACAATATCTAAAATTAAATATTCACTATGTGAGTTTAATAGCAGATTAGAAACTGCGGGAAAAAGTATTAATGAACTTGAAGACATATCAGAAATATTATCTAATAAAAATTAAATAAATAAATAAATAAATAAATAAATATTAAATAAATGAGTAAAGTATCAGTGGCCCGAATTAACATCAAGAAATCAAATATACATGAATTACAAGTCCCAGAAAAGTGGGGTAAAGCATGTTTGAAAAAATAACATAAAATTTCCAAATTTTAGGAAAAAATACAAACCTATGAATTCAAAAAGTTCAATCAACTCTAATTACAATGAATATACCAACCAGTGATATTTGGGGGGGGGGGAGCGGTGCCTCAGTGGCTCAGCAGGTTAAGCATCCACCTGCTGATTTCAGTTCAGGTCATGATCTCACAGTCCTGAGATCAAGCCCACATTGGGCTCCATGCTGGATGTGGAGCTTGCTTAAGATTCATTCTCTCTCTCTCTCTCTCTCCCTCCCTCCCTCCCTCCCTCCCTCCCTCTGCCCTTCCTCTGTTCACACATGCATGTACTCTCTCTCAGAAAAAAAAATCAGTGGTATTTTTAAAAACCCACATAAAATGATAAGGCGCTACTAATTAGATTTATTTAAAAATTTAAAAATCACACTGAGGTACATCATAACAATATTGCTAAAAATCACTGATAAATATAAGGCCTTACAAACAACTAGAGAAAAAAAAAGTCCTTTATGCATACAGGAATAAATATTGCATCAGAAAAAAATGCAAATCAGAAAATATGAAAACACATATTTAAAAATGTAAGCATGGGAAAAACACACTATGCAAATATTAATAATAAGACAGCAGGGAAGGCTATATTACTGTTGGGCAAAACCAAGTTCATTATAATATTATCAGATATAAAGAGAGGTGTTTCATCTAATAAAAGAGTAATTTCATAAGACATAAAAATCTTTTATGTGTATGTCACCAATAACAGAGCTTCAACATAAATGAAGAACTGAAAGGAATTACCTGACAGAACTTTCTGAAAGAAACAAATGAACAATTTTTTTAGAGATTTTAATACTATTCTTTGAGTAATTTAAACAAGTAGACCAAAATAGGAAAAAAATTGGAAGATGTGAATGATCCTATTAACAAACTTCACATAATAAACATTAATAGTACTCTATAACCAATCATTGTTGAATAAACCTCTTTTCTAGTATGCATTGAATATTCTCCACAATAGATGATATTCTGTGCCATAAAATAAATCTTGCAAGTTTGATATAACTAAATCATCCAAAGTATATTCTCTGAGCAAAAGATAAGTAAATTCAAAATAAATAGGAAGACATTAGGCATATTACACATATTTAAATTTAATACACACTTCTAAATAACCCACAGATCAAAAAAGGGAATAAGAAAATATTGCATGTTGGGGCACCTCGGAAGCTCAGTTGGTTAAGCATTTGACTTTGGCTCAGGTCATGATCTCATGGTTTGTGAGTTCGAGTCCCACAACAGGCTCTGGGCTGACAGCTCAGAGACTGGAGCCTACTTTGGATTCTGTGTCTCCCTCTCTCTCCGCCTCTCCCCTGCTGGCTCTCTCTCTCTCTCTCTCTCTCTCCCTCTCTCTCTCTCTCAAAAATAAATAAACACAGACAATTAATTAAAAAAGAAAATATTGGGGATTCTGGGAAGATGGCGGCGTAGGAGGACGCTGGGCTCACCGCGCATCCTGCTGATCACTTAGATTCCACCTACACCTGCCTAAATAACCCAGAAAACCGCCAGAGGATTAGCAAAACAGAGTCACCGGACCCAAGTGCAGACGAGAGGCCCACGGAAGAGGGTAGGAAGGGCGGCGAGGCGGTGCGCGCTCCACGGACTGGCGGGAGGGAGCCGGGGCGGAGGGGCGGCTCGCCGGCCAAGCAGAGCCCCCGAGTCCGGCTTGCAAAAGCGGAGGGGCCTGACGGACTGTGTTCCGACAGCAAGCGCGACTTAGCGTCTGGGAGGTCATAAGTTAACAGCTCTGCTCGGAAAGCGGGAAGGCTGGAGGACAAAGGGAGGGTGAGCTGCGGAGCCCCCGGACGACAGAGCTCAGTTTGGCGGGGAACAAAGGCGCTCGCCAGCGCCATCTCCCCCGCCCATCCCCCAGCCAAAATCCCAAAGGGAACCGGTTCCGGCCAGGGAACTTGCTCGCTCCGCGAGAACACCCAACTCTGTGCTTCTGCGGAGCCAAACCTCCGGCAGCGATCTGACTCCCTCCGGCTGTCACAGGGCCCCTCCTGAAGTGGATCACCTAAGGAGAAGCGAGCTAAGCCTGCCCCCCCTGCCGCCGTGCACCTTGCCTTCCCACCCCAGCTAATACGCCAGATCCCCAGCATCACAAGCCTGGCAGTGTGCAAGTAGCCCAGACGGGCCACGCCACCCCACAGTGAATCCCGCCCCTAGGAGAGGGGAAGAGAAGGCACACACCAGTCTGACTGTGGCCCCAGCGGTGGGCTGGGGGCAGACATCAGGTCGGACTGCGGCCCCGCCCACCAACTCCAGTTATACACCACAGCACAAGGGAAGTGCCCTGCAGGCCCTCACCACACCAGGGACTATCCAAAATGACCAAGCGGAAGAATTCCCCTCAGAAGAATCTCCAGGAAATAACAACAGCTAATGAGCTGATCAAAAAGGATTTAAATAATATAACAGAAAGTGAATTTAGAATAATAGTCATAAAATTAATCGCTGGGCTGGAAAACAGCATACAGGACAGCAGAGAATCTCTTGCTACAGACATCAGGGGACTAAGGAACAGTCACGAGGAGCTGAAAAACGCTTTAAAGGAAATGGAAAACAAAATGCAAACCACCACGGCTCGGATGGAAGAGGCAGAGGAGAGAATAGGTGAACTAGAAGATAAAGTTATGGAAAAAGAGGAAGCTGAGAAAAAGAGAGATAAAAAAATCCAGGAGTATGAGGGGAAAATTAGAGAACTAAGTGATACACTAAAAAGAAATAATATACGCATAATTGGTATCCCAGAGGAGGAAGAGAGAGGGAAAGGTGCTGAAGGGGTCCTTGAAGAAATAATAGCTGAGAACTTCCCTGAACTGGGGAAGGAAAAAGGCATTGAAATCCAAGAGGCACAGAGAACTCCCTTCAGACGTAACTTGAATCGATCTTCTGCACGACATATCATAGTGAAACTGGCAAAATACAAGGATAAAGAGAAAATTCTGAAAGCAGCAAGGGGTAAACGTGCCCTCACATATAAAGGGAGACCTATAAGACTCGTGACTGATCTCTCTTTTGAAACTTGGCAGGCCAGAAAGAATTGGCACGAGATTTTCAGGGTGCTAGACAGCAAAAATATGCAGCCGAGAATCCTTTATCCAGCAAGTCTGTCATTTAGAATAGAAGGAGAGATAAAGGTCTTCCCAAACAAACAAAAACTGAAGGAATTTGTCACCACTAAACCAGCCCTACAAGAGATCCTAAGGGGGACCCTGTGAGACAAAGTACCAGAGACATCACTACAAGCATAAAACATACAGACATCACAATGACTCTAAACCCGTATCTTTCTATAATAACACTGAATGTAAATGGATTAAATGCGCCAACCAAAAGACATAGGGTATCAGAATGGATAAAAAAACAAGACCCATCTATTTGCTGTCTACAAGAGACTCATTTTAGACCTGAGGACACCTTTAGATTCAGAGTGAGGGGATGGAGAACTATTTATCATGCTACTGGAAGCCAGAAGAAAGCTGGAGTAGCCATACTTATATCAGACAAACTAGACTTTAAATTAAAGGCTGTAACAAGAGATGAAGAAGGACATTATATAATAGTTACAGGGTCTATCCATCAGGAAGAGCTAACAATTATAAATGTCTATGCGCCGAATACCGGAGCCCCCAAATATATAAAACAATTACTCATAAACAGAAGCAACCTTATTGATAAGAATGTGGTAATTGCTGGGGACTTTAACACCCCACTTACAGAAATGGATAGATCATCTAGACACACGGTCAATAAAGAAACAAGGGCCCTGAATGAGACACTGGATCAGATGGACTTGACAGATATATTTAGAACTCTGCATCCCAAAGCAACAGAATATACTTTCTTCTCGAGTGCACATGGAACATTCTCCAAGATAGATCATATACTGGGTCACAAAACAGCCCTTCATAAGTTTACAAGAATTGAAATTATACCATGCATACTTTCAGACCACAATGCTATGAAGCTTGAAATCAACCACAGGAAAAAGTCTGGAAAACCTCCAAATGCATGGAGGTTAAAGAACACCCTACTAACGAATGAGTGGGTCAACCAGGCAATTAGAGAAGAAATCAAAAAATATATGGAAACAAACGAAAATGAAAATACAACAATCCAAACGCTTTGGGACGCAGCGAAGGCAGTCCTGAGAGGAAAATACATTGCAATCCAGGCCTATCTCAAGAAACAAGAAAAATCCCAAATACAAAATCTAACAGCACACCTAAAGGAAATAGAAGCAGAACAGCAAAGGCAGCCTAAACCCAGCAGAAGAAGAGAAATAAGAAAGATCAGAGCAGAAATAAACAATATAGAATCTAAAAAAACTGTAGAGCAGATCAACGAAACCAAGAGTTGGTTTTTTGAAAAAATAAACAAAATTGACAAACCTCTAGCCAGGCTTCTCAAAAAGAAAAGGGAGATGACCCAAATAGATAAAATCATGAATGAAAATGGAATGATTACAACCAATCCCTCAGAGATACAAACAATTATCAGGGAATACTATGAAAAATTATATGCCAACAAATTGGACAACCTGGAAGAAATGGACACATTCCTGAACACCCACACTCTTCCAAAACTCAATCAGGAGGAAATAGAAAGCTTGAACAGACCCATAACCAGCGAAGAAATTGAATCGGTTATCAAAAATCTCCCAACAAATAAGAGTCCAGGACCAGATGGCTTCCCAGGGGAGTTCTACCAGACGTTTAAAGCAGAGATAATACCTATCCTTCTCAAGCTATTCCAAGAAATAGAAAGGGAAGGAAAACTTCCAGACTCATTCTATGAAGCCAGTATTACTTTGATTCCTAAACCAGACAGAGACCCAGTAAAAAAAGAGAACTACAGGCCAATATCCCTGATGAATATGGATGCCAAAATTCTCAATAAGATACTAGCAAATCGAATTCAACAGCATATAAAAAGAATTATTCACCATGATCAAGTGGGATTCATTCCTGGGATGCAGGGCTGGTTCAACATTCGCAAATCAATCAACGTGATCCATCACATTAACAAAAAAAAAGAGAAGAACCATATGATCCTGTCAATCGATGCAGAAAAGGCCTTTGACAAAATCCAGCACCCTTTCTTAATAAAAACCCTTGAGAAAGTCGGGATAGAAGGAACATACTTAAAGATCATAAAAGCCATTTATGAAAAGCCCACAGCTAACATCATCCTCAACGGGGAAAAACTGAGAGCTTTTTCCCTGAGATCAGGAACACGACAGGGATGCCCACTCTCACCGTTGTTGTTTAACATAGTGCTGGAAGTTCTAGCATCAGCAATCAGACAACAAAAGGAAATCAAAGGCATCAAAATTGGCAAAGATGAAGTCAAGCTTTCGCTTTTTGCAGATGACATGATATTATACATGGAAAATCCGATAGACTCCACCAGAAGTCTGCTAGAACTGATACATGAATTCAGCAAAGTTGCAGGATACAAAATCAATGTACAGAAATCAGTTGCATTCTTATACACTAACAATGAAGCAACAGAAAGACAAATAAAGAAACTGATCCCATTCACAATTGCACCAAGAAGCATAAAATACCTAGGAATAAATCTAACCAAAGATGTAAAGGATCTGTATGCTGAAAACTATAGAAAGCTTATGAAGGTAATTGAAGAAGATTTAAAGAAATGGAAAGACATTCCCTGCTCATGGATTGGAAAAATAAATATTGTCAAAATGTCAATACTACCCAAAGCTATCTACACATTCAATGCAATCCCAATCAAAATTGCACCAGCATTCTTCTCGAAACTAGAACAAGCAATCCTAAAATTCATATGGAACCACAGAAGGCCCCGAATAGCCAAAGGAATTTTGAAGAAGAAGATCAAAGCAGGAGGCATCACAATCCCAGACTTCAGCTTCTACTACAAAGCTGTCATCATCAAGACAGCATGGTATTGGCACAAAAACAGACACACAGACCAATGGAATAGAATAGAAACCCCAGAACTAGACCCACAAACATATGGCCAACTCATCTTTGACAAAGCAGGAAAGAACATCCAATGGAAAAAAGACAGCCTCTTTAACAAATGGTGCTGGGAGAACTGGACAGCAACATGCAGAAGGTTGAAACTAGACCACTTTCTCACACCATTTACAAAAATAAACTCAAAATGGATAAAGGACCTAAATGTGAGACAGGAAACCATCAGAACCTTAGAGGAGAAAGCAGGAAAAGACCTCTCTGACCTCAGCCGTAGCAATCTCTTACTCGACACATCCCCAAAGGCAAGGGAATTAAAAGCAAAAGTGAATTACTGGGACCTTATGAAGATAAAAAGCTTCTGCACAGCAAAGGAAACAACCAACAAAACTAAAAGGCAACCAACGGAATGGGAAAAGATATTTGCAAATGACATATCGGACAAAGGGCTAGTATCTAAAATCTATAAAGAGCTCACCAAACTCCACACCCGAAAAACAAATAACCCAGTGAAGAAATGGGCAGAAAACATGAGTAGACACTTCTCTAAAGAAGACATCCAGATGGCCAACAGGCACATGAAAAGATGTTCAGCGTCGCTCCTTATCAGGGAAATACAAATCAAAACCACACTCAGGTATCACCTCACGCCAGTCAGAGTGGCCAAAATGAACAAATCAGGAGACTATAGATGCTGGAGAGGATGTGGAGAAACGGGAACCCTCTTGCACTGTTGGTGGGAATGCAAATTGGTGCAGCCGCTCTGGAAAGCAGTGTGGAGGTTCCTCAGAAAATTAAAAATAGACCTACCCTATGACCCAGCAATAGCACTGCTAGGAATCTACCCAAGGGATACAGGAGTACTGATGCATAGGGGCACTTGTACCCCAATGTTCATAGCAGCACTCTCAACAATAGCCAAATTATGGAAAGAGCCTAAATGTCCATCAACTGATGAATGGATAAAGAAATTGTGGTTTATATACACAATGGAATACTACGTGGCAATAAGAAAAAATGAAATATGGCCTTTTGTAGCAACGTGGATGGAACTGGAGAGTGTGATGCTAAGTGAAATAAGCCATACAGAGAAAGACAGATACCATATGGTTTCACTCTTATGTGGATCCTGAGAAACTTAACAGGAACCCATGGGGGAGGGGAAGGTAAAAAAAAAAATAAAAAAAAGGACGTTAGAGTGGGAGAGAGCCAAAGCATAAGAGACTGTTAAAAACTGAGAACAAACTGAGGGTTGATGGGGGGTGGGAGGGAGGGGCGGGTGGGTGATGGGTATTGAGGAGGGCACCTTTTGGGATGAGCACTGGGTGTTGTATGGAAACCAATTTGTCAATAAACTTCATATAAAAAAAAAAAAAAAAAAGAAAATATTGTGTGTTAATGAAATACATCAAAATTTATCAGATACAGAAGTATTTTTTTAATGTTTTGGTTTAAGTGATAATATTAGAAAATGAAGATGCAAATTTAATTATCCTTAAAAGACAAAAGATAAAACCTACCGAAACTGGCATAAGAATATCAGTTAAGTAAACATGTAAATATTAAAGAAACAGAAATGACATTTTAAAAATATTCCCACAAAGAACAGTCTAGATCAAGATGACTTTGCTGGTGAAATTTATCAACTAATTTAAGAAAGAAAGAACATCAAACTTATATAAACTCTTTCAGAAAACAAACAGAACATTTCTCAACTAATTTATACCAAATGCAGAAAGATATCACTAAAAAACAATAGTACAGTCACAAACACAGACTTGACAATCAAAAGGAAACATTAGCAAGTCAAAACCAACAATATATGAAACAGACCAAGTTATATTTATCCAAAGAATGGAAATCAAACAATATAAATTGCCACATTTATAAAATAAACGAGAAAAACTGTATGATCATCTGTATAGATGTCATAAATATATCTCACCAAATTCAACATTCATTAATAATAAAATATCTCACCAAACCAGAAACAGAACATTTTCCCAGTCTAATAAAGAATACCTGTAAAATACCTACATTTAAAATTATCCTTAATGGTGAAAACCTGAATCTGTTCTCCATAAAATTAGGAGTAAGACAAGGATGTCTGTTCTCACCACTTCTATTCAACATTGTGTTGGAGTTCCCAAGCAGTAAAGTGGGCAAGGAGACAAATATACAAAAAGAAACTATAAATATTGAAAGAAGTAAAACTATCTAATTCACAAGTGATTTGTAACAAACTCCTAGAAACTACATAAAAAACTGTAAGAATCAATAAGTAAATATATTTGCGGAGCACAAGGCAATATACAAAAATTAATTATATTTCTTTATATCGGCAAATAAATATATCTTTGCTGTAAAAACAATACCTTTTAAAGTAATATGAAAACATAAGATAATTAGAGAGAAGATTAACAAAATATATGTGACACTGGAACACTTAAAAGTAGCAAAACATCCTGAAAGAAATTAAAGATCTGAATAAATTGAGAAAATTGATCTATACATTCAATTCAATCTCCCCCAAATTCTCTGTAGACAACTTTTTGAGGACATTTTCAAGAAGTTTCTAAATTCATAAGAAAAAGAAAGAAAATACCTAAAATGATTTTGAAAAATGAAAGTAAGACAATGCCTATTACCTAATTTCAATAATTTACATAAACCTATAGAAATCAAGATAGTTTGGTGTTGGAATAATAATAGAAATATAGATTAATGGGACATAATACAGTCCAGAAATAGATCCATATATATGTGGTCGGTTGGTTTTGCAAAGGCCCTATGATATTAAAACTGGAAAAATAGACCTTCAAGAAGTTTTGCTAAATGAAGCGGATTCCCATTTGAAAACAAAACAAAATAAAACAAAAAACAAACGTAGCTATGCGTGCATTACTAGCACAATCAATAAATACGGTAAACATTATATGGTATTTATAACTTTCGATCACATTTTTTTAATTTCTGCTCTAATAATTATTTGCAGATAAGTAAATAAATTCAATTCAGTGCGTATGCAGAAATGTGAGCCTTAACTGAATATACTGGGAAGTCTCAGGGAAATTCTCAGAACTATTAATAACTATGACAACTTAAGCACATGTGAATACTTCTCACTGCACTTGCTAAAAAAGCTTTCCACAAAGAAAACTGCAGCCCAGCATTATTCTCTACTTTTAAAGTTTCCAATAAATAAATAAAGGTTTCTGGAATGAAATGTTATATATTTGCCTTCTTTTAGGTTTGTTTTAAAAATCTCCATTTTAACAGTATCTTCTCTTTACAGGAGAAATAGATTTTCCCTGAGAGTATACCTGAATAGAAAGCAATGAAGGAAAGGTGACACTCACTATGAAGCAACAGTAATCGGCTCTCTTGCCAAACAGTGCTGTGCATCCTCCTTCTTGTTCAACAAAATTTAAAAGAGAGAAAGCCTTCCTTTCTTGTGATCCTAATATTTAAGCACAAACCCTTCAGGTAATTTCAGTCCACATTAGGTATTTAAGATCACCACAGAAGGCTTAAACATCTGCTCAGAAGAATCAGATCACATTCATGATCACATTCATGTCAGAAAGACAGTTGGCTTTTCATAATGTGTAATCGGGGGTGGGGGGGTGGGGGCCACCTGGGTGGCTCAGTCAGTTAAGCGTCCCATTCTCGGTTTCTGTTCAAGTCATGATCTCGCAGTTTGTGAGTTCGAGCCCCGCATCGGGCTCACCACCACCAGTGCAGTAAAATGAAAGTAAGATTCTCTCTCTTGGGATTCTCTCTCTCCTTTCTCTGCCCCTTCCCCACTTGTGCGCTCTCTCTTTCTCAAAATAAATAAGTAAACTTAAAAAATAGAGTAATAAAAATAATAAGTAATAGTCAATGCAAAAAAAAAAATAACTGAATATAAGCTAAAGGTAAAGTAAGGCTGTGATTTTACCTACAGAAATAGCTTCTCTTCTTAAAATAAAGTTATGTGAAGTATAATATTTAGGAACACTTTGTTCAGTAAAAATATGACGAATATTTTAGATAATTACAAATTCTTATTCTTACATTTTAAATACTTTTATAACAGCACACAGTGATAGAATTTATTCATTATTCCCACTTTATCCATTATTATTTTTATTTTTGAAGACTGTAGAAAAATGTGCCTCTCCACTGCAAAAGTTTCCAGGCACAGCTGCTATTTAAAGATATTGCCATCTTTACTGTCTGTAAGCCTGCTCCTCTGAAACCTTACTTCTCTTGCTTCCCTCAGGCAAATGTAATCAGAGCCTTCACTACTTTACCAAGCTCCTTTAAGTACACTGCTATTGTTTAATGTATCACACTCCACCTAAGTCATTGCCTATCTTTCCTACTAGACTGTAAAATCCTTAGGTTAAAAAAAGTCTTATTTATTCATCTCTTTTATCCTTAGTGTTTTGAATTGTTCCCTGGTTCCCTGCATACTGGAGATCATAAATCTCTTACAGATAAAGCTTTAATTTATAAATTCTCTTGTGTTGATCATAGTTTACTATTCATAGTTTCCTTTTGCAATAATCCTCTTACCCTCTTCTCTTTAGGCTTCATCTTGTTGTTTGTAACATATGGATTTATAAACTACCCTAAACCACTGGAGAATACAAAAGACTAAAATTATATTACATAACAAAACCAAAATCAAAATAGTTTCCATCAATATTTAATTCTGTAGAAGACAGTGCATGGTTACATGGGGGAAAAAAAACTCGTAAAGATTGTTTTCCTCATTGTGATTACTCATATTAATTTCAGTAAGTTGTTAATAATGTATACTCCATTTCATAACTATTCAACTTAAAAACATCTAAGTAATAATCAAGATGGTGAAAAATATTGCCAATAAAAACAACACAGTTTAAAATTTTTGTTGTTTTTCTTGTCATATTGAGTGAAGCTATTGTAAAAAATGATTTGCAATTCACATTAGCATTCAAAACCTTCCATTTGGCTTTTGCTTCATCATTATCAAAGGTTTTCTTGTTTTTCAATGGTAAGAATCTTTGAAAAAGTTTAGTGGAGTAATCATAAAATAAAATAACTTTGATGTATCAAAATACTTTGGAATTTTCTACTAGGAATTCATTCTTGCAGAGTAACATTGCTTAATATTCATATCAGTGGCAATAACGTTTTTCAATCCTTAGTGATCATTCTGTCTTTCAACTTATCATACATTGGTATGCTTTTCCTATGCATGCCAATCACTGACTTTTCAAAGAAAAGTTCCACTAATGTTGGCATGCTTTCTGCCTGTTTCTCTGTATTTCCCTATATTCCATTTACTGATTAAGCATATCATTAATCAAGAGGTCTTAGATTTCCTATTCTGGCTTCTTTTTCCTATCAGTAAATCTATGAATGGAAAAAGGAATGATGGAAGCATTGTGTTGGGCATTTGGGAGCAGGTATGTTGGATCTAAGCTGGGGAGGACTTCTCCTGTGTTGTATGGCGATAGGACAAAAGAAATTCAAAGATGTGTCATGAATTGAAATCCTAAAGTTAAAAAATATGTATGTATTTAAAATGCATAATATAAAATTATGTATAGTATAAATAAAAAGATTGGAATTAAGTGTAATGCACGGATCAATTTGGGAAGAAGCACCACCTTGATACTGTTGAGTCTTCCAAAAAATGGTCATGGTGCATGTCTGCATATGTTTGGGTCTTAATTTCTCTCAGAAATGTTCTTCGGTTGGCAATATACAGATCTTGAACTCATTTTTTAATGCATCATTGTTTAAGATCATTTTAAATGCCCTTTTAATTTTGATTTTTTACTTGCCTTTCAATTGTATAATGCTGGCATATAATAAAATAACTATACTTTGAAATATTGAAAAAAATACAACCATAGACAGGCATAAAAGCAGACTCACAGAACTGAAAAACAAATAACCCTATCCTGGGGTGGGAAGACCCCCACATCATAAAGATGTGACTTATCTATAAGCTAATTCAAGCATTTAATTGTTGGATGCATAAGAATATGATTTAAAAGTTTATCTGAAAAAACAAACAAGTAGAATTAATTATTAGCCAAAACATCCGGAGGAAAACCAAAATAAGCAAAAAGGGGAAAAGGCCTACAAGATACCAAACATTTTAAACATTCTAAACTGTGTTTGGGTGCAAGAATAGATAAAAACAAAAACAAAAACAAAACACAAAAAAGGGATCAAAAGAGAAAATGGCATATTAGAAAAAAGACAAAAAAAATGTATTCTTAATAAGAATAAGTGCTGCTTGGATAACTGGAGACTTTAAGGAGAAGAGATAAAATGGTATCTATGCATCATATACATGAGGATAAATTCCAAAATGGCTACAGATTTAAATATAAAAGGATAAAACTATGCACATAACAGAAGAAAACTTGTTTGCCTTTTCTATAAATGGGGGAGGAAAAAATATTTTAAGCTATAATTCAAAATCCAGAAGCAACAAGGAAAAATGAGAGACACTTGATTACATTTAAAAATTTGCATAGCAAAAGACACCATAAGTAAACAGACTGATGTCAAACTGTGAAAAACATTTGCAACTTATAATATCAAAGGGCTAATATGCTTAATAAAGAGCTCTAAAGTTAGAGAAAATCTTCAACAACATTAAAAACTAGAGAAAGGAACACATACTTCATAGATAAAGAAATGGAAATAATCCAGAAACTGAAATGCTGTTTTCATACCTACCTCTTCCATTGGCAAAAAGTCAAAAATGTAACAACATATTCAGCTAATAGGGGGCAGCTAAATATTAACCTTCGTGCATTGCTGGGGAGATGACAAAATGATAAAATCACTGTGAAGAGTAATTTGGCATGTGTGTGTGCTGAAGGAGGTCATCAAGTTGTGACCACCATTGACTCATGAACTCCATGGGGTGATCAGAGGCTTCACATCCATCCCGTCTTCTGTCTCTGTAATGTGAGTTCTGTTTGCCTTCCCTGCTCCCAGAGGTCGCTTCAAGGACACGGCCTTGAGATAGTGATGTGGTGTTAAGACCATCTGGAAGGTATACTTGACTGGACCCAGTTAAGGCGTCTATGTAAAGTTTTAAGATCTGGCAGCAGGTGTGGACATCTACTCACCTTGCAGCCACCTAAGACAAGTCTCGCATGTGCCTTCTCCTGCTTATTAAACCTGGCACCTAACAATCTGGAGTGGCCTGCGTCTTTTCTTCAGTTTCTCTCTGTGCCCTCTGAGTACAGGGACCAGTTTCAGAGTAGACCTGGGAAGCACCCCAGGAGCTTGCAAACCAACAGTGTGACAAATTTTTAAATTATTTACCCTTGACCCAACAATACAACTTCTAGGAATATATCTAAAATATACACTAATAAAAATATTTTTGAAAAGAGTATTTTTTGAAAACAAAGCAAATAATTGCGGCACTTGATGCGAGGGAGTAGAATGCAACGAAACTAGCAATAATCCAAATTTCTGCCAGAGGAGATTCAGGTGAATAAAGTGTGCTGTATCTCTGAAATCACAGCTCTACAAAGGAATGAATGCTCTCGTATATAACTATTATTTGATCCCCATGTGTCATAAGTGAAAAAAATGGAGAAAAGTAATGCATCCATATAATATACACTTTTCTCTACTTTGCTTTTTGACTGGAAACCCATGCAAAATATTATACACAAATGCAATGAAAAAGAAACAAAAAAATGAAAAAGTGAACTTAAATATGTGCCTAGTTATTGAACACACACACACAAACACACACACAGATGAATGACTCCAAGTGACTTTAACCATCGCAATTTGACTATATGTTTATAGCGAGATATAACCTAAGGACAGAAAGAATTATCAAAACATAATCTTAAACTATTTACAGTATTCGTTATTGGTTGTTCTTTTATATTGCTGAGAATCTTTTAGGTACTTTGTGCAGTAAAGCAAATGTTAATCTAACTCATTTATTTCTAATGTTGCTGAAAAGCAGAAGAAAGGTAAAGATGGAAAATGTATTGATTATGCAAAAATGCCGAACAGCCGAATTTGAGTTGGAAAACTGCTATGAATGCTTGACTTATTTCATCTATGTATCTATGTCACATAGATCAGAGATCTATCATCTATGTTTCTGTTTTCATAGCTCTGTTCTCTAACGTGTATAGAAACCAGGTATAATGCAGTAGGAATAAGCAAACTTACTTAGCACCCAGATTACAATGTCCAGATACAATTGCCCAGTGAAAGTAGCCAGTTCATTTTGGAGATATGTCTGATCCCTGGTCTGTGGAAGGAGACGTATAACTTAAACCTGGACTACAGTTATTCTGGATAGCTTAGAAGCTACCAATGACTTACTAGGGCTGTGTCAGAAGAACTTAGTTAAACTAAAGAGGCTCCTATCAGTAAAAGTTGCAAAATTTTGAGTATCAGTAAGGAGAATAACCTAAGTGGGTTGGAATCCATCAAATTCATTTATACCCAAGAGTTTGTAATGATGTTTGTAAAAACTACTAATTGCTCATTAATGAAGGTTCTAAATAAGGAAATCTTTATTTTGAAAGCTAGTCACTGATAGGAAAGAATGAAGCATTTATCCTACCTTTCTGATGTGACTGGTGACCATGTAGTTGATGAAGTGATGTTTTCCTTTTGGTATTGTTTTTTTTTTTTTTTCTATTTACATGAATAGAGATGATCTTCAGGGTGAAGGGGAAAATATAATCAGGAGAAAGAAAGGACTGGCAGAGCATGTGGAAGACTGGCATTGGAGTGAGAACACATGGATTTCAATCCTAGCCCTATTGCTTTCCAGCTCTCTTGTCCATTTGCAAGCCAACCTCTAAGCCTCAGTGTCCTCGTCTATAAAAGAGATGATGATACCAGTCTCACCTACACTACAATGCTCTTCTTAGATTCAAATGATTTCAACATAATCGTGGGATTATAATCATGGGTGTCTCATGGTGCGTAATTTTGAAACCTCCCCTCATTAACTGCACAAAAGTTCTAGAAGGCATTCACTAAATACTTAAAACTGATGTTTATCATTGTCATGAGAGCAGAACTGTAACATAGCAAAGCTTACTTTAATTTGGGGATATGAGTACATCCTAAGTGTACTGGGAGCAGGGTGGGGGAGAGAAAGCGGGCAGTTGGTGTGCTGGAGCAGTGAACTGTCCACAGCAAACAAATGTGTGTGTATAACTGATGAGGTCGTTTTTGTACTCTCAGGGCACAAGTGGTTCTTATCTCCTTTATGATGTTCAGTTAATCACTGGATCCCTGAAGGGATGTTTTTCTTTATAAAAATATCTGCTAATAAGTGAAGAAAGAATGATGGAATTAAAAGAGCATCATTTTTAACTGCCGGTGAATTAATGGATGGAAGCAAAGATCATCAGCGGCTGTTAACACCATGAAAGGAGACACCAGACAAGCCGTACCTCTTGATAGAACAACAATTTCCAGGAAACAGAAAATGTGTCAAGCTACATCACGTCGTATTCACGTACACATACTTGCAGCCACTCTACAATATTTCTAGCAACAAAACCTGAAAAATATTTTATGTAAGTATAAAATTTGAAATGATGAAATGCTGTGTTCTCCAATCTTATCAAGATCAAAAAGTCAAATTTGCAAGAAATGTGCAAAGATGGGAAGATGTTCATTGTTTAAGACACTATGTCTCCCTCGATGGAGAGAATTTACTGCCTCCAGGACTGTGGAGAAACAGTCCATTTTGATGGTTACAAAAGGCCTTCGGGGCAGGGTGCATCTCAAGTCAGGGTTAAATTAAGAAAATAGTTTCTCTCCGTTCTTGCTGTTCGCTATAAACTGTCGCAGAGAAGCCTCTGCACCCTGGCCACCAGAAATATGCAGAGATTTTTATTAACTACTTAATTAGAGTCCTTAAATTGAATTAGGGAGCATTCCTGAAAAAATCTGTGGATTAAAAAATCGCAACCTGTTAAAACACTGAAAAAAGTAAAACGATTTTTTAAGATTTTCTAGGAGGCAGTTTGAACAAAAGCAAGAAAAAAAAACCACTAAAGAATAATGTAAGCTCTTGCTGAGCACCTCTGAGTAAAGTAACAGCTGTAATCAAGAGTACAAGATTCTGGACCCTGGTAATCCCACTAAGAGAAGGCAGTTGATGAGACTCGTACTGAGGAAAAATCTGTTGATCTCATGTGTTTTTATTCTGTATTTTCAAAATTAATGTACATCTTTCTTGTTTACATCATGATAATCATTTATTGGATCTCAAAAGGAAAATGGTACTAATGGTAGGATACAAATTATCATGTTTCTATTAACAGTTTTATTTCACTAAGAATCATTTACTGAAGGTCTGGCTTCCTGAACATATTTGCTGTGCCCAAAGGCCCCATATAGAATTTCCAGGTGCTCTAGCCAACATTACTAAAATAGAAAACTTTATCTTTGATATCCAGGTACTGCAATATAATGTATCCTTGTATCTCACAAAACTGTGTTTAAATTTTCAGTACCATTCGTTTTTAAGACTTATTTTTCTTTATGTTTATTTTTCTCTAACTTCTGACATCGATACAAAGCAACAACATTGTATCAATTCTACTGAGTTAGCAGTGGATTTTCATATTTTTCTTACTTTCTAAATAACAACTTATTCTTGCCACAGAGAAGTTTTCTTTAAAAAGAAACTGCATAAATCTCAAAATCCATCATTACTATGTCCTAAATTCTTTGAAACACCATCTTCTTCAGTGAGTGAACTGCTCATGGTGAATACATTCTTCAAATAGAAGTTACCAGTATATTTCCAACAGAGCAGATCTTTATTATAACAATAAACTGCAAATAATTTTAGATTTATTTATACTAGATACCTAAAGTTTACAATTAAGTCTTAGCAAATTGAGTTTAACAAACAGGGATAGTAGTCTTTTTCACACATAGAACTAAATACTCATTATGCATTGGCATTTTAAATATTTTCATATATAGATATATGCATATATATGTTACTGGCAAATCCTTCTAAGTTTATATTGTAGACTTCTTTTCTGTACACATATTTTCAACCAACCTTACTTTTCTCCAGCATCTCGAAATCTTAAAAATCAGAATTTAAAAATTTCTTGTATATTTATCCCACATCAAAAAGATGGAAAATGAAATAAAGACATCTATAGGCAACTGCAATTATATATGTGTATGTACATATATTACTGTGTATCTTGTGTATTAATATCCTTCTTGTATTCCACAGAAACAATTAAATAGATTAAGGGTGTTTATGAAAAATCATTCTAAATCTTCAGGCACAGGTGCCAAGAACTAGAGACATTGACAAATCTGTGTTAGTTTTCTGAAGCTTTCATAATAAATTACCACAAACTTGGTGGCTTAAAACAACAGAAATGTATTGTCTCACAGTTCTAGAGGCTAGAATTCTGAAATTTGGTGGGGTCACACTCCCTCTGAGCTCTAGCGGATAATCAGTTCCTCTCCTCTTCCAGCCTCTAGTGTATGTTTGCAGTCCTTGATTTGTGGGCATATTACTCCAATCTCTGCCTTTTTGGTCATATTACCCCCTTCTTTTGTGTCAGCCTCAAATCCCTCTCTACCTTTTTCTTAGAAGGACACTTCTCCTTGAATTTAGGGCCCACCCAGATAATCCTCATATCAAAATCCTTCATTCGATTACATCTGCTGCTATGGGCTGAATTGTGTCCTCACAACGTTCATCTGTTAAAGGCCTACCCCCCACTACCACGGGATGTAGCTGTATTTGGAATTAGGGTAAAATGAGGCCACGTGTTTGGGTCCTAATACAATCTGACTGGTGTCCTTATCAGAAGAGGAAATTTGTACACAGAAAGCCACTAGGGAGGGGCACACACAGAGGAAAGACCATCTGCACGCCAAGGAGGATGGCCACATCTGCTGATCCCTCAGTCTGGACTCCTAGCCTCCAAAACTGTAAGAAGATGAATTTATGTAGCTAAAGTCCTCAATCTGTGGACCTAGCAAACTAATTAATCTGCAAAGACCTTGCTTCCAAAGAAGGTAAGTTTTTACAGGTTCTGGGGAAGGCCACCATCCATCTCACTACCTTATATAACTATTCTTTACTGTGAAAATATCCTAGCATGAAAAAGTGATGCATAACTATGTAAGACATTACTAAATGAAGACTGCATTGTAAATGCAGAGGAACTTAAAATCACCTAAAGTCAATGATCACAATGTCAAACAAATAGCCAATCAAGTACTGAAACATGAAACATATTTTTGGCATTAAAATGCTTGGCTATAAAATTGTGTTTTAATTATTAGGTCTATTTTTCAACATTACCGAAACCAACACATACCAGTTTTTTTTTTTTTTACTAAGAATATGCCACATTTATTTTTTTAAATTTTTTTTTCAACGTTTTTATTTATTTTTGGGACAGAGAGAGACAGAGCATGAACGGGGGAGGGGCAGAGAGAGAGGGAGACACAGAATCGGAAACAGGCTCCAGGCTCCGAGCCATCAGCCCAGAGCCTGACGCGGGGCTCGACCTCACGGACCGCGAGATCGTGACCTGGCTGAAGTCGGACGCTTAACCGACTGCGCCACCCAGGCGCCCCTGAATATGCCACATTTAAAAGCAGTTATCTATCAAGAGTCTAATGATAGTATATACTGATTGCATTCTGTTCACAATATTGCTGATTTGGGAGGTGATAATATGAAAAAAAATGCAACCTTTATTCTCCTGTAGTTCACAAAATGGTGTGAAAGACAGCCTGTCAATTGATACAAATAATTACTTTTAATTGATTCCTATGATGTAGTAGGCAAATAAAGACACTGAACACAAGATATAGCTTAAGATTTGGGAACTATGGGGGCGCCTGGGTGGTCAGTCAGTTAAGCTTCTGACTTGGACTCAAGTCATGATCTCACGGTTCGTGGGTTCAAGCCCCTCATCGAGCTCTGTGCTGACAGCTTAGAGCCTGGAGCCTGCTTCAGATTCTGTGTCTCCCTCTCTGTCTACCCCTCTCCTGCTCATGTTCTCTGTCTCTCTCTCAAAAATAAAAATTAATTTTTTTTTAAAAAAAGATTTGGGAACTATGATTGTCATTACCATCTCAAATTTATAGATAGTGAAGATGAGGTATAGAAAAACCAACTCAAATGCATCTGTCTGGCTCCAAAGCCCCTGTTTTGTTTTATTTTGTTATATTTGGTTTTGGTGTGTGTGTGTGTGTGTGTGTGTGTGTGTTTGTTTAATCTTCACTATCACACCAAGGTTTGAAAAGTGCTGTAAAGGTGGTTTGCAGAGTGGATTGGATAGGACTGTAATATCTGGGTCAGCTCATGGCATACCATTGGGGGAAATTTCACTTTGACATTGTAGCCCAACAAGTAATGAAGTCTATGCTTGCACACACTTAGGGAATGTGAAATGCAGCTGTTCCCAAAATAAAGCATTAGCATGTGGCAGGACTGGCTTTTTGAAATGCCTTGATCAGAGTTTGGAAGGGGGACTTAAGACGTGTTTCTCTGTTCTAGGAATGTAGACTTTGGAGGAGATGGCAATAAGTTAATGTCTGAAGTGAGCTTAGGAAACACTGTTATAAATGCTTTTACCAAGTATACCAATACCAAGGAAAAAAAGAAGGAAAAGGAGAGAAAAGAAGCCATAACAAGGAACACTGAAAAGAATCTCAGCACACAAACAAACAAAAAAAAAATCCCCCCAAAAAACTGACAACTGTCTTCAAAGGATATCCTCTAAATCTGGGAAGCAACTAAAATGAACTATTCCTTATGCTGTCAGCATTGTCCTAAATCATACTGAATGCCTCACAAGTCTCATCTGATTGAAAATATTTTCCAGGCACTTTTAAGTACTAACATTTTTAAAAGTATGCTATGAAATGTCACAATATAAGAAAGCATGCTTCTTCCCAAAGTTCTAATTCTGTAAGTGACTTTTTTTAGGTAAGATCATTTTTATATATTCTGGCATACGCAGTCATATTTTTAGCACAATACTGGTAGTGCAATGTTCTTTTAAATTTTACTATACAAGTAGCATGTTTTACCCACATTTTAAAATAGGTTCACAAAATTTTAACTTGCTAATTCCATTTTCCCAATATTGCTACCAGTTAATAAAGTACTTTTTATACTATGACCATGTACTTGAGGATTATTTTGTGAGCAGAAGTGATAATAAATTGAGTATCTGATGGTTAATTGACACTGCAGTAGCGAACTGATCAGGGCAGTTCATGAGATACAGCAAGGTCTTTCCCCTCCAGGTACACGAAGTAATTGCACTGCCCTGCCTTCTAGAAATCAGGTATGGACATGTGATGTGACCTACTTGGGTTATGGTCACGAGTGGAAGTTCCACGTCATTTCTGGGAAGAAGCTTTAAAGGATAAAACCCAATTCAACCCATTTACTTGTTCCCTTTGCCACAGAAATTGTAACTATCTCAGATACGGCTGCTGCTTCAAACTAAGTCCTAGAGTAAAGAACGTGTTATAGAGACTAGTGATAGTAGTGTAATGAGATAGGAAAGCCAACGTATTTCTTTATTATTATCATCACTATTACTGTATCTTCTTATTTCAGTTTGTACTTTTCAATATGCTCCATTCTAAGACTCTTGTATTATAAATGAAATCAGTGGAATGCTGTACAGAAATCATATAAATAATCCAGATTTATATACAAAATGATGGATGGATTTTTACAAATATAATCTGAGCAAAGAAATAAAGACAAATCACAAAATGTAGAAGGTAACTTGATAAAAGCAGGCATGAATATATTGTTTAAGGACATATTTCTAAGGATTAAAAAGATCAAGGAAGAGATCACTGGAAGTTAGGGGTGTGGTTATCTCTAAAGATTACATCCTGGAAGCAACATGCAATGTTTGTATAGTGGTGGCAGGCTTCTCTTCTTACAGGGTTCTCTAGTGTGCAGTGGTTATGAGGGTGATACTTTTTTACAAGTATTAATTATGGGGTAAATTTCTGCTTTACATATTTGTCTCTATTTTATATCCCATAATAAAATGTTTTCATAAAAATAGATTTTATCTATACTGATAATACAAAACCAAAATCTGTGTTTATACTCTAAAGAACCTTACATTAAAATCTTTAGCAAGGTTTATGAAATTCAGTAGTAACTTATTTTAATATGTACAAAGATTCTGTTATATCTGAAATTAGAACACCGAACATTTTTTCTCCCATTCAAAATACACACATATATTATAAATGCAAACTGTAGCAGAAATACAGATATACCTCCTGCAGGTGACAGAAAAATGCTCCCCCCACTGAAGATGTCCATTTATAATCCCTAGAACCCATGAAATTGCTTATTTATATGGGGAGGAAAGACTTTGCTGATGCAATTAAGGTTTTGAGATGAGATGGGAAGATTACTGTGGATTATCTGTGTTCCCCAATGTGACCACAAGTGTCTTTGTAAGGGCAAGAAGATGGCAGGGTGTCAGAGAACAACACGTGACTAATGGCAGGTCAAAGGAAAAGAGGAGGGCAGGACTGAGAACAAGGGAGAACAAAAGAGACAGAATTGAAGATGCCACACAGGTGGCTCTAAAGACAGAAGTGACTGCAGCAAATGCATGGAGGCAGCCTGGAGAAGGAAAATATGCCAACACCAAGATGTTAGCTCTTTATGATTCATTTCAAAATTGTAACTTCCAGCACTCTAGAATGATACATTGGTGTTGTTTTCAACTACTGACTTCATAGCCAGTTGCTACAGTAGCAATAGAAAACTAAGATATCTACTTAGCTATTTAAAGAAATATGTATTTTATATTTTTCACTTCTATGTATACAGAATCTTACCCATGATCTTGCACCTAGTAGAAGTCCTATATATATTGAAACAAAAGAATGAAGGATAAGACACAAAATAAGTATCGAATCAAGAAAAAGAGAAAGAAGTAGGTAAAGTTACTGAAGGAGGTAACATTTTAATTAATCCTACAAGAATATTTTATGTGATAAGCTTTATTACACTTATTCTTGAGTGAAAATCTTTTGAATGAAATAAAAACTGAATATATGAATATGAATATAAACTGAAAATAAATTGGTGTTCATTTTTCCTACAGCCCTATTCTGTAGGCGGTGTCAGCTATATATAGAACTACAGTAATTAACATCTCTAATTACAAAACAATATGGTATAATTCTACACAGAATATAAATCAATACATAATTTTTAAGACAGTAGAGCATAAAGACTAATTTGGATATATAAATTAGGCTCTAGAAATAACGTTACAAATCTGACATTCATTCTAGACAGTGTCACTCAGTTGTGATCCTTGCTTCAGGCTCTATCACTACCCCTAACATTTTCCCCAAGCTTCAATCAGGAACGTCTGTGTTAGGTACTATTTTCATAGGTAGTAGCGTAACTTGACTTTTCTAGATGACAATTTCAACCATACTAAAATTAACTATTATTTTTTTCTGCTATAATTACATTTTTGCATGTGCATATTTGGCTCACAGAGACAAGCAAAACATCTACGGAATTTTACAATAAAAACTTAAATATATTCTCTTATGTTTTATGTAAAATCAAGAGTAATCACTTTATACTTAAAACACCCAGTGTAACTGAACATCAGTGTTCCTGCATGGCTAATTCATATGCCTATGAACTAAAATACTAATAAATCTATGGCTTACATTTTTGGATATATGTCTTATCCTTTTTAATATTTAACCAAGTCACATTTTCAACTGGTTTTCATTTAATAAGCCAATTTTTAAATACTACAATAATTTGGTAATTTATAAAGAAGCAAAAGTTAGAGAACACGGTTTTTGTCAAATAATATTCCATGGCATGGATCTACCACATGTTATTTATTCATTCATCCGTCAGTGCATGTTCGAGTTGCTTATACTTTTTGGCTATAGTGAATAATGCAACAAAGAGGAATAAAGTTCTGGTAGATGCTATAACATGAATGAACCTTGAATACATCATGCTACATGAAGGAAATCAGAAACAAAAGTTCAAATGGATTGTTTGATTCCATTTATATGAAATATCCATAGTAAGCAAAGCCATATAGACAGAAAGTAGGTTAGTAGTTTCTTAGTATAAGGGAAGTATCAGAGGGAAAGGGGGAGGGACTGCTCAGGGATAAACTGGTATGGGGAGAAGAAAATGCTCAACAACTGTGTGTTTTTTGAGAGGTAATGAAAATGTTCCAAAATTTATTTTGGTAATGGTTGCACAACTCTTTAAATATACTAAGAATCAATAATTTTAAATTGTTGAATTATATATGTGAATTGTAGCTTAATAAGGGTGTTCTGAAACTAAAACTAAAGGAAAACAAAACAAAAACCTGTTTTTTTTTTCCACAGAGGACAACACTGTCAATGCAAAAAATCCCAAAATAACTGAAAAAAAAAAGCCTACCAGACTAATAAGCAATTTATCAAGGTTGCAGGACACAAGGTTAATATGCAGAAGCCAGTTGCTTTCCTACACAACAGCAGTGAACAAGTGGAATTTGAAATAAAAAATACAATACCATTTTCATTAGCATGCCCACAAATGAAATACTTAGGTATAAATCTGAATAAGTATGTGTAAAATCTATATGAAGAAAACTATGAAACCCTGATGACTTAAATCAAGAAAGAACTAAATTATTGGAGAAATATTCCACGTTCATGGGTAGGAAGCCTGTATATTGTTAAGGTGTCAGTTGTTTCCAATTTGATCTACAGATTCAGTGCAATCCCAGTCAAACTCCCAGCAAGTTTTTCTGTGGATATTGACAAACTGATTCTGAAGTTTATATGGAAGGTTAAAAGACCCAGAAGAGCCAACATAATTTTGGAGAAAAAGAACAAAGTTGGAGTACTGACACTACCCTCTTCAAGGCTTACTAAATTATACTACCGAAACCAATATTACCCTTTAAGTTAACTAACTATAAATTAAATAAAAACTTGAATCAAAAAAGTAGTGATTTCAGGAAAAGGAATTCAAATGTCAGATAACCAAGAAAATAAAAATGTGGAAAAAACATTAAAAAAAAAAAAAAAGACTTACTATACAGGTGCCTGGGTGGCTCAGCGACCTGGGTGGTTAAGCAACCGACTTTGGCTCAGGTCATAATCTCATAGTTTGGAGGTTCGAGCCCCACATTGGGCTCTGTGCTGACAGCTCAGAGCCTGGAGCCTGCTTCGGATTCTGTGTACCCCTCTCTCTGCGCCCCTCCCCAACTTGTGCTCTGTCTATCTCTCTCTCTCTCTCTCAAATACATAAACATTTTAAAAAATTTTAAAAAGACTTACTATAAAACTACAGTAATAAACACAGTGTTAGTATTGGCAAAAAAAAAGAGAGAGACAAATAAATCAGTGAAACAGAACAGAGAGCCTAGAAGTAGATCAACATAAGCAGAGCCAACTGTTCTTTGACACAGAAGCAAAGACAATACCATGAAGCAAAGGATTGTCTTTTCAACAAAGGAACGAACAGTGCTGGAACAATTAGGCGCACATGTGTGTGTGTGTGCGCGCGCACACACACACACACACACACACACCCTAGATACAGACTTCAAATCCTGTACAAAAACAAATTCAAAATGGATCACAGACTTAGATGTAAAATGCAAAAGTATAAAATTCCTAAAAGATAACATAGGAGAAAATCTAGATGACCTTGAGTATAGGATGCTTTTGTGGATACAACATCAAAGTTACGATCCATGAAAAGAAGAACCTACAGGCTGGGCTTCATTTAAATTTAAAACTATTGTTCTATCACCCAAACTGTTAGAGAAAAATGAGAAAACAAACCACAGACAGGGAGAAAATATTTGCAAAAGACACAATTAACAAAGAACTGTGATCCAAAACATAAGAAGAACTCTTAAAACTCAAAATTAAGAAAACAAACAACCAGACTAAAAAATAGGTCAAAGACCTTAACTGGCACCTCATCAAAGAAGATATACAAATGAAAAATAAGCATATGAAAAGATGCTCTTCATCATATGTCATAAGGGAAATGCAAATTAAAGATATAATAAGATACCACTCATATTGATTGCAACAGCAAAAATTTAGGACATTGACAACAAATACTAGCAAGGATATGAACCCATAGGAACTGTCATACATTGCTGGTGGGAATGCAAAATGGTACAGCCAGTCACCAAGAGAGTTTGGTTGTTTCCTGTAAGGCCAAATATATACTATTACTAAACAATCTAGCAATTGTGTTCCTTGATATTTATCCCCCAAAACTGATGCTTATGTCCTCAAAAAAATCCTCACACTGATGTTTATACCAGCTTTATTTATAATTGCAAAAACATGGAAGCAACGAAGATGCCATGCCCTTCATTAAATAAATAGATGAAAAATGGTACATTCAGAAAATGGAATATTATTCAGCATTAAAAAGAAATGAGCTATCAAGACATGAAAAGTCACAGAGGAACATTAAATACGTATTACTAATTGAAAGAGAACAGTTTGAAAAGAGTACATAGGAGTGCCTGGGTGGCTCAGTTGGTTTTTTGTGGACTTGTGCTCAGGTAATATCACGGTTCATGGGTTCAAGCCCCACATAGGGCTCTGTGCTGAGAGGTCAGAGCCTGAAGCCTGCTTCAGATTCTGTGTGTGTGTGTGTGTGTGTGTGTGTGTGTGTGTCCCTCTCTCTGCCTCTCTCTCTCAAAACTAAATACACATTAAAAAAAAGAAAGAATCCTATTGTATGATTCCAACTATACGAAATTTTGGAAAAGGCAAAACTATGGACACAGCAAAGAGCTCAGTAGTTGCCAGGGGGTCGGGGTAAGAGGAAGAATAAATAGATAGGACAGAGGGCAGTGTAGCTCCTCAGCATGATATTATAATGATGAATACATCATTATACATTTGTCCAAATCCACAGAATGTACAGCACCAAGAGTGAACCCCAAGATATATTATAGGTTTGGGTGATAATCATGTATGAGTGTAGGTTCATGTGCTGTAACAAATGTACCACTCTGGTAAGTGATGTTGATAATGGGTTTGCCTATGCATGTGTGTAGACAGGGAGCATATGGGAACTCTCTGTAGTTTCCTCTCAATTTTGCTGTGAATTTAAAATGGCTCTGAGGAAAAATCTGCCTTTAAAAGAACATATTTTTAACTTATATTGATTTAATTAATATCTTTAAAAAATATAACAGGTAGTAATTCACATAAAAGCAAAGTTATAGTACAGAATAAGCAAGTAAAATGAAAGTATATCCTCAGCTACAAATAGTATTCAATGGCAGTAATGTTTTACCACATCAAATTAATATTAAATCATATGAACTCATTTCTACTGATTATCCCCTATAGGTTATCAATTAGCATTTGGGATTAGTTACGATTATATATGTTTCTTTTTTATACATTATGTTGAAATTACACAGCCACCTGTTTGGGACACTGAATCCACATAAACTTATACTTTATTCCACAACTAGAGGGCTGGCCAATATTGACTAAAAATACTTTAATATAAGAGGGATTCCACTAAATATTTTATTAACTGTCTTTAATAAAATCCTCTTGAAAATATTTATTTCCCTTGATAAACAAGATAACTTTTGCATAATTTCCAGTTGTATAAGATGTCGAGGAGTTACCCGGGTGACTTAGTTAAGTGTGGAACTTTTGAATTTGGCTCAGGTCATGATAGAGTCCACCTTTGGGCTCTACGCTTGGTGTGGAGCCTGCTTAACATTCTCTCCATCTGCCCCCCCACTCGTATGCAAGTGGGCACAAACTCTAAAAATAACTAACTAAATAATAAACTGTCTAAGTTTATTAGTGCTCAATCCTGGCAAATTATGATGTTAGCATTATGCCATTGAGCACAAAATTGTAAGAAATAACCTGAAAGACATTTCATGCCTAATTTTCTTGTTTAAAATATATTTAGACCATATTAACCACCTTGACTACTTTTTATTTTACATGTTTATTTTCTGATTCTTCCTTATTTAACATTTTTGTAACTGTGTATATCTCACAATATCATTTAGAAAGGATGGAGAGGTCCATATCTAACAAAACATATTCATTCTTCTAAAGACACTGATTTCATGTTTCTATTTTAATGAAATGATACTCATTCAAGTAATTTCTCAGCAAACACTCATTTACTCTTGTACAATGATTGCATTTTCTAAATCCAAAATCCACCCTGCATTTCCCAATACCAGTACCACTAAAAGCTGCATAGTGTATTTTTGTAAAAATGCATTTTAATCGGGCGCCTGGGTGGCGCAGTCGGTTAAGCGTCCGACTTCAGCCAGGTCACGATCTCGCGGTCCGTGAGTTCGAGCCCCGCGTCAGGCTCTGTGCTGATGGCTCAGTGCCTGGAGCCTGTTTCCGATTCTGTGTCTCCCTCTCTCTCTGCCCCTCCCCCGTTCATGCTCTGTCTCTCTCTGTCCCAAAAATAAATAAACGTTGAAAAAAAAAATTAAAAAAAATGCATTTTAATCATACAATGAATTTACCATACGTATCATCGTTTCTTATGTTGAACTTTCTAGTGCCTGCGGAATTAATAGTTAGAGGAACTAGTTAAATTATTACTTAACTCTTCTCATTTTTTCTAATTAAATTAA
This sequence comes from Lynx canadensis, assembly GCF_007474595.2. Classification (NCBI taxonomy): domain Eukaryota; kingdom Metazoa; phylum Chordata; class Mammalia; order Carnivora; family Felidae; genus Lynx; species Lynx canadensis. The sequence goes on along the minus strand of NC_044311.2, from coordinate 136,083,122 downwards.
TAAGGGGCTTGGTAAAGAAAACTATATAGTAACTAATCTAAATTGTTTTCAATCTACCACTTTTAAAAGACTGCTAAAATTATGATATTATAAAGATTCATGTGATCAATAGATTTGTAATAAATAGTACATGTAAATTCATGTTTTAAAATCTGTTTATCTGCAAAACTGATGATTGCTATTCAATAAACAATCTAAGCACATCTTACAATTTAATCTTTATTGCACAGATTTGTAGTATTTGCCACATTTACTTTAAATCATTTCTATCCATTATTCCTTTTTGTTTTTTGGTTATTTTTTCCATGAACATGTATAATATATTAAGGTGTCTCTATTCCCTTTAACATTTCTTTCTTATTTCCTGTGTTGTTTATCATACAATTCTGATTACATTTTGTACAGAAATAATTATGATCTTCACCATCTCAAAGGTAGATTAATTTAGCTATTGATTCTTTGTGTCATTACCATCTTATTATGTCAAACCACTTTTTATCTTGACATATGCTTTCAACTCATTTTTATTTCTTGCCTTACAAAGTCTAAATATTTTATATTTCATTTTTATCTTACCTTTCATTCAGAATCAGATCAAATGTTTAAAAAGCATCTATAAATTATCATATACTACCTTTGCTCTGTTTCTACAGGATCTTATAAATTTCAACTTTTGTATGTAGTAACATAGAATTCTCAATTTTTATTTTCCTTCATCCTCTTTTATTTGTCTCAACTAACTGTTAATTAAAAAGAGATCTTGATCTTTTCAGCACATGTTATATGAAGAGTTTACTACATCAGTCACCCTGTCTCTCCATTTGCATACTGATAAAGTTCTCCCATCAGATGTTAAGTTGGAAGTCTTGGTGATATGTACAATACTTAGATAAATCTCCTGTGAGTACCAGGCATGCATCAATTTTAATTCTGAACTAAAGACTTGACTTTAATCTTATGGCCTTGTCTTTGATATATAAAAAAATAATTATTCCTGCACAAATCTGATTCACTCTGTATTACTTCTTTGACCAACACAAATAAGCAAAGCCAGTGTTAACTATCGTCTACCATTCACAGTATATTTTCTCTTATTTCATTTTTAAAACACATCCCAGATGTAGAATGTAGTAGTATGGTCACACTATTTCACTCCTGGCATACAGTTCTTGTTTTTGACTGAAGAGAAATGGTAAGTAGTGACAAACGGTGGTAAATATACCACATTTGCCATCACAAAATACCAATCCCATCTATGAGCTGAATGTCAGCCAAATCTGGACAGTTTAGCATATAAATTATATGTTTATATAGACATACAGATATGTTTCCACTTAAATATGTTTATATAAAAATGTAATCAGTTACTTGGCCATACTTGCAAATGTTTCACTTCAACCTTTTTCTTCTAAGCATATCTGTTTCCTGATATTTATCTCTAAATCTATATTCAAGTATTCATTTTATACCTGTGCTAAACTTATTATTTATGTAATAATTTCCTTAAGGGTTAGGTGAAAACTATTTATAAACAAAACAAAAATCATGTAAAAATTATAAGGGTGGTATTTGTATATAACAGTGACTGATCCTTATTCTTTTTTAATAATGGGAAAATATATGAGTAAAGATGTATATGTACTACTCATTTTTTCAAAGTTCTTATGATAAAAACATTTGGAAGAGTAAAATTTAGTTGCAATTTTTTTGATATCTATCTGTTTTATTTCTGGAAAACAAAAGTACCATTATGCTGAGCTTTAAGATGTTTCTTTGAACTTATGAAATATGACAATGACTTTTGAATGCACACATATGCCATTGAGAAAAATAAAATTGGATATATAAAAATACATTTGGGTTTTTTTTTTCAGTATTACTGCAAAGCAAATAAATTGGTATTTAATTTGTAATATTTCTATTATGAGGTCATAAATTTTTATAAAGTTTATATATGTAATAAGATTTTTCATGATAAGATGAGCTTCTCTTTCCATTGAAGTGCCATTGAAATTTCACTTTCTTTTTAAAAAAAATATTTTAGTGTTTTTTGTTTATTTTTGAGAGGGACAAGCAGGGGAGGGGCAGAGAGAGAAGAAGACACAGAATCTGAAGCAGGCTCCAGGCTCTGAGCTATTAGCACAGAGCCTGACATGGAGCTTGAACCCATGAACCATGAGTACGTGAACTGAGCCAAAGTTGGACGCTTAACTGACTGAGCCACCTAATTACCCCGAAATTTCGCTTTCATTATAAGATTAAGTGGGCTTCAAAATATATATCAAATATATGATTTTCCACAAATTATATGTGCATACAGCCACAACACACATATATGTACATATACCCTCAATAAAGCACGCATATGGGGCTATATTAAATATACTTAGTAATATGCTCATATTTTGGTTATTGTGTAACTGTGATAGAAACATATAGATCAAAGGACAAAAATAATCTCTTGTATTTAAAGTACATGTATATATATGTATATGCATGTTTAGCCCTAATGAATAAGCAAATCTATGTGGATGTATCTTACCATTTTATACAATCTGATAAGGGTACAATAATAATTTAAAAAATAAAAAAATAATAAAAAATATTTTCACTAGGTTACATTAACTCAAATAAATGTTTTCTCTATAAATTTTTTAATGCTCCACAACATCAGAAATGAAACTCAAATCTGACCTCATCTTTTCATAGCACTTACCTCATCAAAGTTCCCTCACTAAACACTGTCAAAAGCAATTATTTCATTATGTTTTGCTAAGAAAAATACTCTTTATAAATGAGACTAATAGAACACTCTCATTAGGAGACATAATTAAACGTGGTCATATTTTGAAAGCATGTTACAGTATTAGTAGAGGTTTACGGATGCTCTGGCACACACAGAATGTAAATGTAAAGGGAAAGCTTTGCAGACAGTATTTTGTTGGGTAAACTTGATACACGGGAGAAGAAAAAAGTGAGGTATTTTCTTGGCTTCTTTTCCATCATTTCTTTCCATCAAATCTGAAAATGAATGACATATGAAGTTCATTCAAGTTCAATTTAGAGACTATTGTGCCGTGCTGATTTCATGCCAGTTCAACAATTTTGGAAAACTAGATTCGTTTGGAGTTTAAGGGGTTCACAAAGAAAAGAATATGTGCTTTCTACTCTGGCTGAAATAGCTTGATTTAAAAAGTATATGATTATCTCCATGCAGAAATTTCAAATCAGGTTTCCAAGAAGCAGTTAGGTTAAGTAAATCCTACACCAGGGTATGATATAGTTGAAGGCAGATCCTGTGCAGAGAAACAGTAAAACCTCATTGGGGAATAACGGCATAGGAGGTCCCACACAAACGTGGTTAAACAGCCATAAAGGTGACATTACTGAATGTGGTATTTAAAGAAGAGGTAGAGGAATACTAAATTATATAGTATTTCTACCATGCATACACAACAGATGTAAATAACCTAAAGAACACAGATAATAGTGATATGCAATGAAATAATTACAAAGGGAGGAGTTTCAGTATTTATTATCTTTGTTTTTAATGAAACTTGTATTTGTAGTTTATGTAATTTAATTTTTGATGTCTGTGCTTAACCAGCTCACCAGTATATCTCAGCAGCAAAGACAGGCTGGAAGATGGGCAGGGAGAGAGGAGTGGCCAAGTCTTAGTTAGCTGGCACTGACACAATTTAGTGTGTTTTTTTGTAAATGTTTACTTATTTGAGAAAGAGAGTGTGTGTGCGTGAATGTGTGCATAAACGAGTGCAGGGAGGGGCAGAGAGAGAATCCCAAGCAGACTCCATGGGGGTTGATCCCATGACTATGAGATCATGACCTGAGCTAAAATCAAGAGTCACAAGTTTAACTGACTGAGCTACCCAGGCACCGCACAATTTGGTGTTTTGATACTTCCAGGGGGTACATGCCCAAATGTACACTCTATAGTTTCTCTCATGGAGAGAATGACCAAAGTGTCCTCATGTTGTCTCTTTTCATCTTGCTTTCAGTATCAAAGACTTTCTAGTTATAAAGCTGTGTGCCCTGGATTACTATTTATGAGCTCTGCATAGCAACCTTGACTGATGGAGGGAACTGGGACAGGTGCCTGCAAGATCTCATCCTCGAGTGTTACATATTCCATTATTTTTCCCAAGGTAAAAGCAGTGATGCTAATGACTCAATGAGACCATTCCTAAGAGAAGCAGGATCCAGCTTTATTATTAATTCTAATAGGAGGGCTGTAGAACTAGGATGGGAACTCAGGTAACTTAAGAAGCGATGTCACAACCTATGAAACAAAGCCTAGAAGAGGAAGAAAAATGTACTTAAAATAATTACAATATGGCTCCAGTTGGAAACTATTTGTTAGGTTTGGTTCATGGTTCATAAATTCAATGCAATGGGTTTATTTAAGTTTCAAAGGTTTTGTAAGCATAAGGTTTTTCCCTGATTCTATGTCTCTGTGATATTTTGCTCTTTCTAATATTCTAGTTAAATTAGCAAACATAGCTTTCAAAAACTGATTGTTACTTAACTGTTTTAGAAATCTACACTAACTATTGAAAGGCCAAAGTGTCTCAGGTGACTAACAGATGCTATTTGACATTGCTTTCTTTGTGTAAGCCAGACAAAGTCCAAGTTGTCTAATAATGTGTGTAGATTGTGTTAATTTATAAATATTATACAATTATTCACTAAAATTTCACGGTAAATGAATTAAAGGTATTGTGTTAAACAGCATAAGTTTGGACAACGTAACCTGGTGGGCCACATTTTGGGTAATCTTTGACATGGCCCCTACATTTGCAAAAGACGATCAACTCAATTTGAAAATCAGGAATGAATTTAAATGTTATCTCTTTTCTGTGCCTCTGATTCATCATCTGTAAAATAGGATAACAATAACATCTAAATCATGAAGTTGTAAAGAATAAGGTGATTAATATCAAAGCCAATATATTTTAACTCTTCTAATTTACCTATTTCATCATATGCAGCAAAAGCTGTTCTCTGCAACACCATCATATATATTTGTAAAGAAATAAAGCAACCAGATGAAAATATCCCAAGACATGCATCACATCAGGCAATAGCACTGCAGGTTAAATTTAGTAACCAGTGTGTTATAATCCTAGGTCATGGAGTATAGGATATACAATGAAGAAAGGTAGAAGATAAAATCCAACTGGTGTTAAAAGGAGGTAGACACCACTCATTGTTTATTTTTAAAATAAACATGTTTTGAAGTAGTTTTAAGTTCATAGCAGTATTGAGCAAAAGGTACAGAGATTTCCCAAATTTCCCAAATACCCACTCCCACACATGCCTAACCTCCCCCATTATGGACATCCACCACCAGAGTGATACAATTGTTATAACTGATGAATTTTGATGAGCCCAAACATCATTACCATCCAAGTCCACAGTTACTTCAGGGTTCACTCTTGGTGTTGTACATTCTATGGATTTGTAGAAATGTATAACGATATGTATTCACCATCATAGTATCATACAGAATGCTGCCCTAAAAATCCTCTCAGTCCCACCTATTCATCCACCGCTCCCTCCTAACCCTTGGAAACCACTGAATTTTTTTTATTGTTTCCAAAAGTTTGCCTTTTCCTGAATGTCATATACTTGAAAATCATACATTATGTAACCTTTTACGATTGGCTTCTGGATGTACCACATTTTATCCATTTACCCACTGAAGGGCATTTTGGTTGCTATCAAGTAATGGCAATTATGAATAAAGCTACCATAAACATCTTAATGCAGTTTTTGTGTGGATATAGATTTTCAACTCTTTTGTGGAAATACTAAGGGGCACAACTTCCAGATCATTTGGTAAGAGTATGTTTAGTTTTCTAAGAGACTGGCAAATGATCCTCCAAAGTGGCTGTACTCCCACCAACAATGAAGGAGAGTCTATGGTGCTCCATATCCTTACCAGAATTTGGTGGTGTCAGTGTTCTGGATTCTGGCCATTCACATAGGTGTGTAGTTGTGTTTCTGATTGTTTTAATTTGCAAGTCCCTAGTGACATGATGTCGAACATCTCTTCACATGCTTGAATATGGTCACACATATTCAAATACATTGTTGTTATTATTTTGGACAAATTGTTACCTGTTAGGTCAATTAAGAATAAGTGAAAATAAATGTTCTTAACTTCATTTATTTCTTGCTCCATTCTCTTCCTTCCTTTTTGATCTGAGTTTCTGACCTATATCATTTTCCTTTTCTCTAATGAACCTCTTTTAACATTTATTGCAAGGCAGGTTTACTGGAACAGATTCCCTAAATTTTTGTTCATATCGGAAAGTATTTCTCCTTCACTTCTTAAAAAAAAATAAATGTTTATTTATTTTTGAGAGAGAGAGAGAGAGCGAGCGCAGGGGAGGGGCAGAGAGGGAGACAGAATCTGAAGCAGGTTCCAGGCTCTGAGCTGTCAGCACAGAGGTCCAATGTAGGACTCGAACTCACAGACCGTGAGATCATGACCTGAGCTGCAGTCAGACGTTTAACCTACTGAGCCACCCAGGTGTCCCTCTCCTTCACTTTTGAAGGGTAATTTTGCAGGGCTTAAATCTTTTGGACTCCTGCCTCTAATTTAAGAATACAGGGCTATGTTGCTAAAAGCTGGGAGACCATGTGAAGGAGAACTGAATAGCCCAGCTAAGACCCAGCCAATTTTCCTGTCAACATACCAGCTGACTGCAGATACCTGAACGAGCTCAGCCCAAATTAGCCAATGTAGGCTCAGGTCAGAAATACCACTCAGCTAACCCAGAGAATTATGAGAAATACGAAATAGTTGGTGTTTTATATCAATAATTATTGGGATAGCATCCTTATGGAAATTCACAACTCATATTAAAAGAAATGATGCACTGTGGGACAAAGTACTCAAAACTATTTTTCTTCTGTCTGTTACTAAAATTAGGACTGTAGATTGTACGTCTTATGACACTCGGGCTTTATATAGTGTATGGAGTACCTCTGACATATACAGAAAATAGGATCTTTTAAAATATTGAACCATATGTCATCTCACATAATCACCTTACCAGATTATATTAAGAAGTTTAATAAAATGTGTCATCACTATTAAACTACTGAATTATTATTAAATTATGCATGGACAATCACAGGACAGAATTCTTCTAACTAAAAGGTTGGTTGACTCTAGTTTCTTTTCCTATCAGTGTTTGCTGCTTCTGATACCTTACTTCATAACTCCTAAGCATTACCAGACTTCAACTAATAGTGGTAATTGATTTTAGTTTCTTGTAAAACCCAAGTGGGCCAAATTCTCATCCAAAGGCACGGTCTTTAAAGCTCATACTCCTATATTCACAGTTGTTTTTGGAAACAGGTGTAATAATCCATTTGGATTCAGCTCAATGAATTGTCCTTCAACCTGTCTCACCACCTCTTCTGAAAGCAATGTCGATCTACAGCCTGTAGGTATTAGCTTCCTGATTTATCTTATACCCCATCATGATGGAGGCATCAGATTCATCGGTGGGACCACTTGAACAGCAGGATTCTGACAGGCACTCCTGAAGCCTCAGCCTATATATAGCCTTTTCCAGCAGCTCTCAAAACACTTCAGTGAGCAAGCTATAATCCTGATAAGTCCTTTTCTGTTTAAACTGGCTAGAATGGATTCTCTTATCTTTAAGAGTTCTGGACTTAGAAGGATTATGATTACTCTTGTATCCTCAATCATACTTGGACACATCTTAATTTCTTAATAAATACAGCAGAATAAAAAACTCTCATAACTTTACCAATCATAATTAGAGACTCATCAAAGTTATTCCTATTTTTAGCTGTGATACGCAACTAAATACGAAACTATGACACAAAAGAATTTCTCTCATCATTTGAAGTTTATATCAAACAGTAAATATCAAATAAGACTACCAATTTCATCCACTCTCTCTTTGACATTGATTAATGAACTTGGAAGATTATAACTTATCCAAGATTATAACTTATTAGTTATCCAAATAACTATCTTAAATTATTTTATCTAAATCATTTTATCTTAAATAAAATTGAAAGAATAGTTTTTATTAAATAGCTTAAAGACAAAAAAGGTGGGGCGGGGGAAGGTAGAAAATAGGAGTAAGAATCTATGACGTTCATTGTAAAAAATCAGAGCTGCTTAAATCAACATTGCCAGAGTGTAATCATTCACACTTTTACACACAGAAACTTCTATGATATTTGAAGGAAACTTCCGAAATATTAGAAAATATTATAAATAGTAATTATATGAAATATCAATGAAAAACAGAGAAATCCAATAGGCATAGAAAGAAAAAAAGATACTTTAAGTAAAGTCCTTCACAATATACAAATAGATACCAATTTCTTTTTTTTTAACATCAATTGCTTTTAAATTTTTCATTTCCTTTAAAAAGGTAATTACATTCCTTTCCATGTTGGACCAAGCTGGTCTTTTCCCCTTCCTGCCGAACCCAAGCTCCCTTTTATTGTAGGGACTCTGCATAAAGAGCTTCCACTGCCTGTAAATACGTATTTCCTGCTCTCACCTCATACTTCCAATATCATCTTTAAACCATGTCCTAGGGAGACACATGCACGCATATACACATACAGAGACATAAATACAATCACACCACAGAAATTCATTTTATATCCCCATAGTAATGTTAATTTCTTCTTCAGCAAACCCCTCGAATTTTTAACATGATATGACTGCCAACAGTCAAGTGATACCATTTTCTTTTCCAACTTTTCATTTTAAAACAAAGTTCTGGAAAACCTAAATTTATATGTCATTATCCTCAGAAATCATTAATAAAGCTATTAATATAAACGAAATCCCTATATTCACAAAATGTGCTATGTCCCCTAATAAAAATAACGAAGCCTAAGAAAATAGCTTTAATTCTCTATAGCATGTAAGGAACAAACAGGACAACTTTCTAACTAAAGGCAGTATATTAAAGCAATTATAACAATGATGCGTTTCAATGTAATCATCACTACTAACTGGGCAACAAGTCAAACACTGAAGTAATGGAGAAAAATCAGTGCTTAGGGATCAAGGCAGGTTAAGGTCACAATGGGACTTTGCAAAAAATCAATGTAGAAAATCAAAGTAGAAAGATTATACTTGAACACAAACAATAGAGTTTACTTTAATATGAAGCTATTTATGTTCTGAGATTCAAAATTTTCAGTGGAGTAATATAAAAATATAAATTTCAAAATTTGTAAGCTGCATTTGGGATTATTTTTTTCTAACAGTTTAGATGTAATATTAATAAGATGTCTCTAGAGAATTTCTTCTTCTTTTGTTCCTAGACATTATCATCAAAGAAAAAATGGAGTCCATGAACAAATCTTAATGCTTCTAAAAAACTTGCATTATTTTCTATATTGGCTTCTTAAATAGGATAATAATAAAATAAAACAGTTATTCTAAGACACACCTGATTAGAATTTGTGCATTTTCTGCCACTTTATAAAGTATGAATGATTGCAGCAATAACAAAATATATTAGCTGAAGAGCAATTATCGCTTAATATGCAACTGAGGGCCAAGAAACAATACTACAGTTCTTTTAAAATCAAATACCTAACAGGATAGCAGAAAATCCTTCACTAAAACACTAATTTCTTGTTATTGATGGGAACGCGGAATAGCTATATGACTATCATAACCACCAGAAATCTGAGCTTACAGTCAGCTAATTTAAGAAACAAGATATGAAATTAGTACCCCGGGGCTGAAAACAAGCACTTCGAATTGAGATGTGACATTAATTAAAGTAAGAAAAAGACTATAATATTACTGTGAAGTAATCATTATGCTAAAAGGAACATATAAAAAGAGAATTAGAACTGAAGGAAAATGCCCAATTACCTTGCTCTGAATGAGGTTTAAATGTAGTATCATGATCTTCCAAATGAAAAATTACAGTTGAACTTTCAAAAAAATCATCTACAATATGCTCAAAACAAAATACAATGAAAACGAAAACAGGAACCAGTAAATAAAACAAAAACAAAAACGGGAGATGAGAATGATTATAGGTACCCTTACGATAGTGCTCACTAATCCAAAAACCTCGGAGTGAGCATAAAATTAAGAACCAGCATAACACAAACATAATTAAACATAATTGTGTTCCTAAAAACAATCATACAGAAATCCTGGGAATGAGGTGCTGAGCTCTTTGTATCAGAAATTAGCGAGTGTGGGAGAGTACAAGGGAACAATCTCAAACATCCTAAATTCACAGGCACAAGAGTGTATATTTTGGGACAGAGACAGAGAAGGGAATATTAACTGGTGGAAAGGGAAAGATAAGAATGAGATGGAAGAAGAAAAATGAAAGAGGAGTGAAGGAGGGGATGAGCAAAAGAAAGAAGGAAAAAGAAAGAGAATAAAGAAAATTAAGGCAAAAGCCTTTCTTTCAGTGTTACTCTAATTTAGTGTGGCTGCTGATCAGTTCAGATTGCATATTGTAACTTAATATGCAGCATTCTTCCTTGTTAATTTCTCTCCACCTACAACGTTCTTTTCTCTTAGCTTGTTCGAATCGAGTGAGCCTGCAGGGTCCAGTTCAGATCACCCATCTTGCAGAAGACAGAATGACCTCTCCCATTCCTATACTAAACCAAGGCGACTTCTCTTCCATTCATTTTCAGATTGAATCATATCTTTCCCCTCTATGTCATGGTGGTTACTTGTAATAAATAATTCCTTAGAACAGATGGTTAGGGATGTGAATGATAACTTGAACTCCTTTCCTGCTGATGAAGTGATCCATTTAACCAATCAAGGGTATTGAGCATGAAAAAAAAGACGGTGAAGTCTCATTTTGAAGAACATCCAAAGGTACCAAATAGTGTCATCACAAGCACTTACTGTTTATTTTTTGTTGAGTCTCAGTAGGCACTCTAACAGGTGGGCACTTTGACAAGGGGAAATTGAGAATTTTCCTCCAATTTAGTAGTCACTGATTATTCCATGAAGATTTGAAAAGTTATTCCAAAATAAATTCACAGTCATTTCTAGTTCTATCAGTATAATTAAATATCATGAATATCATATAACTTAATCTCATTCATCTCTTCATTATTCCAATCATTACACCGAATTGGATTCAGTTTTCAGTATGTGTGCCTAATATTGAGCCAGTTTCTTGGTTAAACTGTCAATCAAATGAGACACAAGTTCTGTTTTCATAGAACTTGAAATCAAGTGAGGAAAACCATCATTACTCAAAGAAACACACATATAAGTGTGAATCATAAACTATGATTCATCCTTTGAAGAATAAGGACGAACTCCATTAGTTATCAATAAATCTTCATAAGCTGAATCAAATGACGGAAGATCAGAGTCTGTACAAAGAGTATTAGTGGTGGTTTTCTGTTTTTCTTCAAAGACCACTGCCTTGCAACTTTGTTTCTGCGATTCATTCATTTATTCACATATTGGTTGAACCAGTCAGTGAACAACTATTTCTCACTATGTTATATGGGCCAAACAGGTGCTGAAGACAGGGCATTAAACTCAGTGTATAGTTCCATAATGCAAAAGCCACCAGATCAATGATTACCCAACTGGTATTTAAGTAATAGAAAAAAAAAATACAAAGGGATTTGAAGTCATTTGAAAGATCTAGGAAGATTCTTCAAAATTCCTCAAAGGAGTGATCTCAGGAAGCTAGTGAAGAGAATTAAAGAGACAAATAAAAGGAGTGTCCAAGATTAGTAGGCTCAACATTAGGAAAGGACCTAAGACTGAAAGAAATTCAACGAAGGCCAGTATGCCCAAACCACTTCACCAAATCCCTCTAGGCATCATGTATTATATATATCAATAAACTTGCAAAGTACTTAAGGGTACATTTTCTTTATTTTATGTCATCTCCCACACAATCTAACAATGTTCTAGAAAACAACTATTTCCCCACTGAGTACTACCCTAGTCAGAGTGGTGATGTCCCCAGATTCTTCATCCAAGGAATTATGACACTCTGTTCATATAGGCCACACGATTTACTTCTGGCCAATGAGACATCTGCTGGGAGCATCTGAAAATTAATTAATTGATCAACCGGTGAGAAATGGAAGAAGATATAGTCTCTTCCTTTGGACATTACTATATCTGGATATGATGCCTGGAACTGCTGTATCCAAACTGGAATCAGTCTGAGGAAAAACCCAACCTATGAAAATGGAAAAAGGGAACCTCAGAGAAGTGGATTGGAACGCTGAACTCCAGTCCTACTTGTGAACTTCTTGTTATCTCACGAGATGACATTTCAATATCTCTGAGCCAATTTTAATTTTTACGCCATAAATGTCCATAGAAGACATTGCAAATTACACACACACACATTCATGTACACTCACACACACACATACACACACAGAATTTCCATGGTTCTGAATTCATAATTAAACTTTATCCAGGAAAATAACATACGATTGTTGAGCAGTTTTTAGAATCATGAGTACCCAAAATATGAAGGTGCTTAATGCAGAATGTAGAGGTGTATGATAACAATCTGGGAAAAGTCATGTTAGGGAAGATTTTCTTAAAAGACTCCATAACCAGGAAAAGAAACATTGAATACAGAGACATTACATGAACCTACACAGAAGAGCTGATGAGAGCAGTTAATTGCCTGTGAGAAAAGCAGTTCTAACAACTTATCTGGCCATTAGAACCAGAATGAACCTAATATTTTAACTGTTGAGAAGAGATGCAGTGAAAAATTAAATGCAATAAGGAACTGAAAATAAACTTGACATTTTTAATGCTTTTATTTAACTTAACTAACTCCCATAGAATTTGTACTTTGAGTCTGTTACTGTATGGTAATTAAACAAGGCTGCTAAATGGTGACTGAGCATTCTGGGCTGAGGCAGACAGTGAAGACTAATGCTAAGAGCACGGACTAGAAGAAGCTCTAATAAAATTTCTTTTTTCATGCTAGTCAATACTGGTGGACATATTCTCAAGCCAACGTAACAATGACTTTCAGGAGCAGTCATTAATTACGGCTTCCTTGAATCTTTTTCACACCATTTCATGCAGGAAAACTGTGTCTTCAAATGAAAGCAAAAGACAAAATGAGTAAACCAGATTATTAAAATAAAAAAACAAAAAAAGGCAGAGGTGCTCTAGTTAAAGGTGAGGAAGCCCTGGAAAGCTCTGAGCTCTGTTCGGTCTGTCATTCAGTCTCCCACCCTTGCCCTAGGAAGTCTGCTCACTGGCTCCCTGTGACAGTTTTTCATAAACCACTCTCTCAGTACTCTTGGCATCATTAAAATAGCCTAAGCCACATTGTTTACCATGCTCTTTAGATGTAAAAAACAGCTTTTGGCACAGATGACACCTCCACCCTTATAACTAACCTGTTCCTATGGCACTGCATTAACACTAACCCTTGTAAACTAAGGGTTATATCCCAGGAGATCCATTAGTCCGTGATCACACTTGTATTCCCAAACAATTTTAGAAACACATTCATGCAAATCCACTTGCAATTTACAAATGTTATTTTTAAATGTACCATACAGGATAAATGACACATTGCTTATGATAGCCGACATTCTGTTTTAAAAATAAGGTATTGTACAAAACACAGACAGGCTTAAAAATGAATATCAAAAGACGAGTAAGATATCAGGTGTTTTATATTACTTTCAAGGTGCATATGCCTGGATATTCTCAGGGAAGCCTGCCATACTCTTCTCCCAAAACCTGGGTAGAGATTCAGGATCATGGGCAGTCACGTATAATCTGAAAGGTGTACTCAAAAAGTTTATCATTTTTCTAATAAAGGCCATGGTTTGTTTTGTTCTTTGGTTCATGAGTATTCACAGACTAAACAGTAAGAATATATTCTAGAAACCCAGATTAAAAGAGGGATAGAAATAGGAGCTAAAAAAGACATAGCAAATTAGCTGATTCATATGAGTGATTATAACTCAGAGAATGATGTGGTACTTTTAGACTGTCTTACCTCTAAAATACAGCAATTAGTATGAAGTTGAGGTCATACAAATATACAAATTTTAAATCAACTGCCTACCAGTATTACTAAACCTAGTAAAACTCAGCATTAATACTGGATTACCAGAAGGTCAATCAAAGATGAAAGAGGCATTAATTTAAGTCCTAAAACTTAGATAAATAACTGGAGAAAAAATCCACATCAGGGGTGCCTGGGTGGTTCAGTCAGTTAAGTGTCCAACTTTGGTTCAGGTCACGATCTCATGGTTCCAGAGTTCGGGCCCCATGTGAGTCTCTGTGCCCACAGCTCAGAGCCTAGAGCCTGCTTCAGATTCTGTGTTTCCCTCTCTCCGCCCCTCCCCTGCTCATACTCTGTCTCTCTCTCTCTCTCTCTCTCTCTCGCTCAAAAACAAATAAACATTAAAAAAATATTTTAAAAAATCCACATCAAATATTCATAGTGTAAGAGATTTCTCACTATGTAGGATTAGTTGATTAAATGCATAAATTATATGAATGACAACAAATACTGTTAGTACTTTCCTCAAAGAGACAGGCTTACTTTGGATATTTTAGGGGAAAAAAATGTCTGCTAACCCAAATCTGAATAACCATATTGTGTCAGTCAATTTTTTCAAGTAAAAATAGTGTCCCATGTCAAAACACACACACACACACACACACACACACACACACACACACAGCGAGTTCAGTTCACACTCAAATAACCCACATTTGCTTCTTCCTCAAGATAGTTCTATCTTTGTTTGCAGCAAAAATGCTCTATACATAGTTGCAATTTTGTCATACTGAATATTGAAAAGATGTGTAGTCAAGTGTTGGGATGTAAAACACTACTACATTTAATGCTCATTGAAGAACACTCTTAAATGAAATTGGCTTTCTTCTCCCTGTGATTATATGGTAGTGAAGAAAACGGCCACTATTAGAATAATTTCATGCCACTGTCTAATTTTTGCTAAGGGGCAGCAGATATGCCCATCACGGCTTTTATACCACTAGTGCAAAAGTCAATACAATGAAGAAGTCCAACTAATTGTCTTAGCATTATTATGAAAATGGCTTCTTTAATTCACAAGCCTCTGAAAGTTTTAGTCCAGAGATCTGAGGATATTCTTACTTTGAGAACCACTAGTGCAGGTCTAAAATTCTAAAAGACCCAATAGTTTAATGCTAACTCTTAGCAAGGAAGTTTTTTGGAAAAATGACCATGTGCACGACAGCAACATAGGCAGAGCATTTCAGGATCATGTGTAAGAAAGTCACAGAACACAGTGCATTCTTTCTAATCCTAGGAAGCCAATTCTAAACCTAAGTAGTTTAAGGGGGGCCTCAAGATATGCTTTTACTAATACCTGTTATTGATTCAAGAGTGAAAAGATGAGTCCTTTGCAACTTGCTCAATCTTACTGGCCAATCTCCTATAATAATCTGCTTTGGGGCATTCTTTATGATCTGCACTATTCTTCTGGCTTGACCACTTGCCTGTGGGTGATAAGGCCTGATGGTGACAGACTGATAAAGTTTTCTCTTCCTACATTTCTGAAATGGAGTTATCAGGACTGATACCATCTGGCAATCAGTGTGTCACAAAATAACTGCCAGAGAGCAGTGACTGCAGCCCTTGAAGTATGAGAAGGAACTGAGACGTTTCAATTCCTTTTGAGGTATATTTAAAGTACATTCAGGTTGCCTGTTATGGTTCAACTTTATTTCAAATAGGAAAGCAACACTGTTGATAGAAGTTATAATAGAAACAAGTAAGAAAAGAATGAGAAGGAGGGGTCATGCTTTTAGAAAAATAGTTACTTTTTTCAAGCCACCTCTCTATTCTCTATTCTCTATTCTCAGGCAAAAAAAAAAAATATATATATATATATACACACATATATATATAATTTATATATTTTATTTATATATGTGTGTGTATATATATATAAAATATATATATATATTTAAACACAAAATTCAGAATTCAGAGCAGAATTTAAGGGAAAAAAAACAAAATATGCTTTAAGGGAAAAAAAGGAAAATGTATATATAGAGAGACAGTGAGGGAGAAAACAGTGCAAAGTAGATTTCAAACGCAATGAATTATCATATAATATTATGTCTTTAAAAAGACAAAAGAAACTTTGAATATTAAGAATGCAGTGTTTAGTGTTAACAGAGAAGGCAAAAATAAAATAAAATAAGTAATTTATTTCATAAAATTAAATAAATAAAAAATAAATCACATTATGTCTGAAAAATTAATATATACCTTAATTAAAAAATGCTTTATTACTGGGGCACCTGGGTGGCTCAGTCGGTTAGGCGTCTGACTTCGGCTCAGGTCATGATCTCACAGTCCGTGAGTTCGAGCCCCACGTCAGGCTCTGTGCTGACAGCTCGGAGCCTGGAGCCTGTTTCGGATTCTGTGTCTCCCTCTCTCTCTCTGCCCCTCCCCTGCTCATGCTCTGTCTCTCTGTGTCTCAAAAATAAATAAAAACATTTAAAAAATAATAAAATAAAAAACACTTTATTGCTAAAAAATGCAAACCATCACCTGAGCTTGCAGTGAATTATGGTCGCAGATCAACAGAACAAATATAATAATAATAAAGTTTGAAATACTGTGAGAAAAAAACAATGTGACACAGAGACAAAAAGTGAGCAAATGCTGTTGCAAAATGGCACCAACAGACTTGCCTTGAGGCAGAGTTGCCACAAACCTTCAATTTATAAAAAACTCAGTGTCTGTGCAGTGCAATAAAGTGACATGTAATAAAAGGAGGTATGTCTGGATAATGTGATTCATTAAAATAACGGTTCGGTAATTCACACAATAAACATTAATCTACTGTGCCATAATTCACCTATTGCATTTATATCTAGTGGTCCTGAGACTCAGTTTTTGCTTTGGAAAATGCACAAGCCAGTGAGAGGACAGAGAACCTCCTTAGTCCATGAGCTTCGAGTCTTCTGGTGGAGTGCTCCACACCTTCTCCACTTTTCTCACCTCAAACATTCCCTCCCACCTCTTTACATCTATCAGATGAATGGGACTTTAATGTTGCAAAATGAAATAGCAGAATCAGAGGAGAACTTTCACTTTCCCCATCTACTCACTAGTTTTACCAAGAATCTGGTTTCTGTAAACACCTACTTTGTCTTTCTTCTTGTTCCAGTGAGTGGACTATCCCTGCTCTGTATCTACTCTGCCCTGATCTATAACAGGATTCAGTCAATCTCTCCTCCTCGAATCACTTTCTCCACTTGGCTTTCGGAGCAATTCCCTCTTGCTTCTCTTCCATGTCAGTCCTAAGTCTTCTTGTGAGACTAACCTCATCTGGCAGACCTCCAAACGCTGTAATGTCCCAGAGCTCAGCCTCGAATCTCTTCTGCCATTCATTTTCCCTCTGTAATGGATCATATCCAATCCCATGTCTTGAAATAATATCTCTGTGCTTTCAGTTTCCAATGTACAATTCTAGTCCTGAGTTCTACTGAAATACAGATGTATTTTAAAAGAACTGGAGGGTATTATGCTAAGTGAAATAAGTCAATCAGAGAAAGATATCATGTTTTCACTCATATGTGGAACTTGAGAAACTTAACAGAAGAGCATGGGGCAATGGATGGGGAAAAAAATTGTTTCATACAGAGAGAGAGGCAAACCACAAGAGACTCTTACATACAGACAACAAACTGAGGGTTGATGGTGGGAGTGGGGGAGAGAGGAAATGCGTGATGGGCATTGAGGAGACAACTTGTTGGGATGAGCACTGGGTGTTAATCATGGGAATCTACTCCCAAAACCAAGAGCACACTGTATACACTGTATGTTAGCTTACTTGACAATAAATTATATTTTCTAAAAAAGAGAAGTATTGTATGAATAAAGTAAAATAAAATAGTCAGCACTTGGAAAAACATAGTCATTGCAATTTATTATTTAGGTTTGAGTTTCTTGAAAATGTATAAAGATTGACTACAAAGGAAAACCTGATGGATATTATGCTACTTCAGATGAAAGTAAGCATACTCTTTTGTTTGGAGAATTATCCTTTGCCTAAAACTATATTCTGTGAAGAATTAATTTTGCTCCCTTTTAATCCTTTTAACTTTTTTTTTTTTTTTTTTTTAGAGAGAGAGAAAGCAACCAGAGCGGGGGGAGAGAGGCAGAGGAGGAGGAGGATGGGAGAGGAATTGAGAGAGAGAAAGAGACAGAGAGAGAGAATCTCAAGCAGACTACACAATCAGCATGGAGCTCCACATGGGGCTTGATCCCACAACCCTGGGATCATGACCCAAGAGAATCAAAAGTCGGACGCTCAATCAACTGAGCTACTCAAGCGCCCCAATTCTGTTGCCTTTTAAACAAAGGATAGTACTGATGGTTACCAGAAGGGAGGTGGGTGGGGGAATGGGTTAAATAGGTGATGGGGATTAAGGAGTGCACTTGTTGTGATGAGCACTAAGTGTTGTATAGAATTTTTGAATCACTATATTGTACACATGAAACTAATATTACACTGTATGTTAACTAACTGGAATTTGAATAAAAACTTCAAAAAAAAACCACTAGGGGCGCCTGGGTGGCGCAGTCGGTAAAGCATCCGACTTCAGCCAGGTCACGATCTCGCGGTCCGTGAGTTCGAGCCCCGCGTCAGGCTCTGGGCTGATGGCTCAGAGCCTGGAGCCTGTTTCCGATTCTGTGTCTCCCTCTCTCTCTGCCCCTCCCCCGTTCATGCTCTGTCTCTCTGTCCCAAAAATAAATAAAAAACGTTGAAAAAAAAATTAAAAAAAAAAAAAAAACCACTAAAGATAGTACACAAAGAATATGCTTCCTAAAACAATATTTATGTAATGAATTCTTGTGTTCACTATTTTGATATGTTCATTATCAGCTATTGTTATTAAACATTCACAATATCTGGACACTTTTTACCCCCCAACTTTTTTGACGATATCATCAAGTCTGTAATTATTATCTGTATTTACTGGAAAAAGAACTGAAGCTTCTAGTTTAAGGTACTAAGTTTGCTCCATCTGTAAGTCGTAGAGCCAGTGTTCAGTCACAAATTATTTTCCTTGCTCTTGTTCAATGTTCACTGATAGTTTTGTAGTAGAAAAACGTGTAGTCTCCAAGTAAATATTTTAGTAAAATATTAGAATAGGATGTTTTCAAAAACTAAGTCACAGATAAAAGCATTCTGTATTACCTTCATGAAAAGCACAGATTAATTTGGTGTGTTAATGTGATAAACCACAGTTTATAAAACAGGAAATTGCTCTTACATTACATATCTGAATTTAAAGAATTATTGTGTGTGATATTTTACACTTAATTTGCAGTTTGGACAGGAAATACTTACCCTGTTTCTCTTTTACCTAACTGGACTGGCATTCCATGTTTAAGGTTCTTCTCTTTGAATATTAAGTGAGATGCTACTACATTCCAAATATTGCGTTAATAGCTGGGGAATAAAGAGATGAATTAGACACTGATCATCCTCAAAAAGCTAATAGATATGAAAAATAAAATAATACTATAATTGAATTAACAGGTTGACTATATATTTATAAGAAAGTTCAAGCTTAACAAATAA
This sequence comes from Lynx canadensis, assembly GCF_007474595.2. Taxonomy (NCBI): domain Eukaryota; kingdom Metazoa; phylum Chordata; class Mammalia; order Carnivora; family Felidae; genus Lynx; species Lynx canadensis. The sequence continues at coordinate 136,063,478 of NC_044311.2, read as the reverse complement.
GCTTTTAGAAGTTCAACAAGTCAGTTGTACAACTACATTAAAAACTGAGATTAAATTTAACAACCAATTTTATTTCACTAAAATGAAATGTCAGTTTCATTAACACTAAAATAGAATGAAAATAAGACAAGAAATATAACATTAGGAGCAATGATAGAAAATAGAGTTACTGTTACATTCCTCTATGAAGGAAAAAAAGTTCACTTTTATACTGTGAAAGTTATTTCATGCATTTAGCAAACTTTTAAATTAAAAAAAATCAATGATGTATGTGTATATGTATATATAAAACAATGCAACTCAAATATTTGCATTACTTTATTTGAGAGTTTCCAATAAATGCAGATCCATATTTAACTGCCATTCACATCATTAATCTTAAACAATAGTCGTATCTCACTTATACCAGGCTTATCCTTGGAATGACATTTTTTTTAAGTTTATTTATTTAGTTTGAGAGGCAGAAAGAAAATGAGAGAGAGAGAGAGAGAGCACACAGGCCTGTGCCAGCGGGGAGGGGCAGAGAGAGAGGGAAAGAGAATCCCAAGCAGGTTCTCTGTCAGCACAGAACCCGACTCTGGGGTTGATCTCACAGTTCATGAAATTATGTCCTGAGCCAAAATCAGGAGTTGGATGCTTAACCAACTGAGCCACCCATGCATTTCCTTATAAAGACGCTTTAAAAACAAGATGTTTTCTTTCCAATTAGATCTAAATATATATTCCAGCCACTGCCAAAAGCATTATCTTTTTCTAGTAGCAGTTGACCTCAGCAACTAAAAAACCCTTGCATATATGCTATGTTATTTTTACAATAATTTAGACATCAGAAACGTATATCAGGGGGGAAAAAAAGCTAGAGACCATTACCATAACTACAATCAGAATCAACTGACTCTCACCCTAAACGCAACCTTTGGTGATATCTGAGAATTAGTAAGTAGTAAGGTTGATTTATCCTGCACTTTTGGATATATAATCTGAAATAAAGAATAAAAGCAAATAATTTTGAAGTTTGACTGCCAATTCCTGAAATTCAGTATTTTCTGTACCAGACAGTCCTCCAAATCCAACAGAAATTGAGAAGATTCGAGAGCTATGCCGGTAAGGAATTTTAGATCCAGGTAGAAATATCCTTATTCCAATTTCTAGACAGTCTTTACAACAAATCAGAAATTGAAAATTTCATCTACTATAGGATTTTCTAATTGTGGCCTACTCTTACAATTTGATAATCAATTTGCGTTAAAACCCACGCATTATATAGAGTTCTTATCTCTGCTTGGTAAAGCTGTATGTAACACTTCCTTTCATAGCCACATCTTTTCAATTAGCATACTCCTCTTTGACAATCACTTGGACAGCAGTGTGACCGCCTCAGTATAGCTTCAAAATTAAAAGTGCTATTGATGGACAAATGTGTTCTACATTGCTGTTTTTCAACTTTTACAACAGAAATTAAACGGTGTGAAAGAAATTCAGTTGTCTGAAAATATGACCTCACTAGGAAGACTTCCTGAGTGAGACTTAAGGCCTGGCACATTTTAATGTCTTTAATGAAAAAAAAAAAAAAATCAAGTACTTATAAGCCAAATAGCTTTTTTAACATATTTGATTATAATTGTGTCAAACAATTTCGTTTTTCAGACATAAGGCCATTTTTGATGCATAATGTAACAAAATAAAAAATTCAATAGTAAATAAAACAGACTACTAAGAATTCAAAATTATCACTACAAAGAAAACGCTTGAATGGACAAAATGACTACTGCAATAGAACTGTTTCTACTGTTATTTGTTATAATAGAAAATCATGATATAGATTAAGATTTGTAAGTATTTTTCTTTGTTTTTTTTTCAAGTTTTTACACCGTTTTGAAAATTTTGTCTTTGTAAAAATAACCTGTCAAACCAAAGGCACAGCCCATGAAAGAAAGAAATGATAAGCCGGACTTCACTGAAATCAAAACTTCTGTTCTGCTAAAGTGTCAACAGAATGAGAATAAAAGCCACAGACTGGGAGAAAACATTTGTGAATGACACATTTGATAAAGAAACATTACCCAAACTATACAAAAAATTCTCAAAACTCAGCAATAAGAAAATAAATAACCCAGTAAAAAAAAAAAAAAATGGCCAAACACTTTAACACATACTTCACCTTAAAAGATATACAGATGGCAAATAAGCATATGAAAAGAGGCTCAAGATCATATCTCATCAGAGAAATGCAAATTAAAACAACAATGAAATATCACCACACAGCTATTAGAAAAGTAAAAATCCAGACTACTGATAATACCAAATGCTGGTGAGGATGCGGAGTAACAGGAACTTTCATTCATTACTGGTGACAATGCAGCCACTTTGTAAGACATTTTGGCAGGGTTTTTTGTTTTGTTTTTTGTTTTTGTTTTTTCCCCAAGAGTCAGATGCTTTACCAACTGAGCTACCCAGGCGTCCATTTTGGCAGTATTTCAAAGAACTAAACACACCCTTACTATGTGAAACAGCAATATAGGAATTAAATTCCTTGGTATTTATTTTTCCAAAAGAGTTGAACACATATGCCTACACAAAAACCTGTACACAGATGTCTATGGCAGGTTTATTCGTAACTGCCAAAATTTGGAAGCAACCAAGATGTCCTTTGGTGAATGGATAAATAAACTATAGCACATCCAGACAATGGAATATTATTCAGTGCAGAAAACCAATAAGCTACAAAGCATTGAAAAGTCATAGAGAGGAGCCTTAAATGCATATTACTAAGTGCAAGAAGTGAAAAAAGGTACACATTATATTATTCCAACTATATAATGTTCTGGAAAAACAAAACTATGGGGACAATAAGAAAATCAGTGGTTGTTAGGCAGAAGGGAGGGATGAGTATGAGTAGGCAGAACACAGAAGAGTTTTAGTGAAAATATTCTCTATGATAGTGTAAAGATGGATATATGTCATTATACATTTGTCCAAACCCACAGAATGTACCACACCAAGGAGAACTATGGACTTTGGGTTATAAAGGTGGGTCTATGTAGGTTCATTAATTACAACAAATGGATCACTCTCGTGGGGGAATGTTAATAATGGGAGAAGCAGCTAGGCATAACTTGCAGGGGGTATATGGGAAATCTCTCTTTTTTTCTTAATACTTCTGTGAACCTAAAACTTCTTTAGAAACTAAAGTCTATATAAAAAATTGAAAAAAACATGTCAGCAAACAAGAATCTCTTAAAAGAGAAAAATCTAAAGAAAATAAAAATCATCTCCAAATCAACTATTTAGAAATATTGGCAATTGCTGCACATTCTTCTAAATATTACCTTTTTTAAATGTTTTTTAATGTTTATTTATTTTTGAGAGACAGAGAGAGACAGAGCATGAGTGGGGAAGGAGCAGAGAGAGTGGGAGACATAGAATCTGAAGCAGGCTCCTGGCTCTGGGCTGTCAGCACAGAACCCGACGCGGAGCTCAAACTCAGGAACCCAACCACGAGATCATGACCTGAGCCGAAGTTGGCGCTTAACTGACGAAGCCACCCAGGCGCCCCTAAATATTACCTTTTAACACATACACACACATACAAACACAACTCCCATGGGAAAATGGCATGGATGTTTTACATACATGGATTGGTGATAAACACACTATGTCAAAAACCTTATTTTACTTAACATTATGCCATAAGCATGATTCACCACATATACCAGGATGAGCCTATAGATTACTTCCATATTTCCACCAATATAATCTTGCAATGAACAATGAGTACTCATTAATACTGCAAACATTTCATTAGAATAAATTCCTAGAAGTAGAATCCCTGGAACAAATTGTATGCACTTTGCAGACTAGCATCAGAGAGTTTATATCAATTTAGATTTATATTTACAATAAATGAGACTGAATAGTTTTCCAATCTTGCCAATGAAGAATGTTATCAGTCTTTTTAAATCCGCAGGAAGAAAAATGTCATTATTATTGATTTTTTGCCCATAATAATGAGATTGAGCATCTTTTACAATGCATTTTTGTCATTTATAAATTCATTAGTTACTTGCCTTTTATTTTTCTCATCGATCTTAAGTAATCATGTATATTAAGGATATCCCCATCGGTAGTATTTCTTGCCAGTTCTATCTCCTTTGTATCCCAAATAGCTCCACTTGTGTTTGTTCTATTAGAATCTAATCATTATTTCACGCATATCTGGATTACTCCTATTAACTTGACATCCTGATTAATTCTTCTAGTCCTCCAAATTACTGTATCTTCAAGAATCAATATATTTTTATTTATAACAAATTCAAATCCATTTACACATATATTTCATAATTTCAAATTACTTAATAGCTTAGGTTTTTTAACGACTCAAAATTCAAACTCTACCAAGGTCTACGAAGTCCTACATTGCATCACGTCATTTCTAACCACTCTTTTTTTGTGTGTTCCTTATTTATTCCTGCATAAAAAGAATCCCCAAATATGACACTAGAGGTGATGAGCAGTTACTTTTCCATACTATTTCTGACGTCCAAGAATCTGGGAGGGGTATAACTAAACAGTTCTGGCTCTAACAAAATTGCAGCCAAGCTGTTGGCTAATGGTGCAATTTTGGAAGACTTGTTTGGGGCTGGCAGATCCACTCTAAGCTCACTCGCAGAAGTGAGTGGCAGCAGTGGCAGAAATCTTAATTCCTCTCCACATAAGTGTCCCCACAAGACTGTTCACAACATGCTTTCTCCCAGAACAAGAAATCCAAGAGAAAGAAAAAATAATATCCAAGAAAAAGAGCCACAGTGGTTCTTATAACTTAATCTCAGAAGGAATACACCATCAATTGGGCCATATTCTGTGTGCATATAAACCAATCCCAGCACAACATGGCAACAGATAACACAAGCAGGGATCACTAAGAGCCTGCTGATGGCTTGTAACCATATCTTGAGAAGCATACTCCAGTCACAGAACCTTCTTTCTATTCTGTGACATTCCAAGATCATTCTCTCCTTAAGAATTCTGCATTAGCTGTTCTTTTGCCCTGAAACAATCTTCTCCAGATTATAGCATGGTTGATTTTAACCTACCATTCAGTTCTCAGTTCAAATGCAACTGCCTTGAAAAAATTTTTAAATACTCTAATCTTGTTTTTTTGATTTTGTTTGTTTTATTTGCTTGTTTTTGAGTCTTTCAATTTTTTATTTAAATTCTAGTTAGTTAACATACAGTGTAACATTATTAGTTTCAAGCGTGGAGAAGAGTGATGCATCACTTACATACAACACCTGGTGCTCATCACAGGTCCTCTCCTTAATCCACATCACCCATTTAACCCATCCTCCGCTCATCTCCTCTCCAGTAACCCTCACAGTTTGTTCTCTACAGTTAAGAGTCTGTTTTCTGGTTTGACTCTCTTTTTTCCCCTTATGTTCATCTGTTTTGTTTTGTTTTTTTCTTAAATTTCACATATGAGTGAAATCATATGGTACTGGTCTTTCTCTGACTGACTTATTTCACTTAGCATAATACTCTCTCCATCCATGTCATTGCAAGTGGCAAGATTTCATTCTTTTTGGTGGGTGAGTAATATTCCAGTGTGTGTGTGTGTGTGTGTGTGTGTGTGTGTGTGTGTGTGTGTGTACTTTTTTATCCATCATTCAGTTGATGTACATTTGGGCTCTTTCCATAATTTGTCTATTGTTGATAATACTGCTATAAACATCAGGGTGCATGTGTCCCTTTGAATCAGTATTTTTTTTTTATCCTTTGGATAAATACCTAGTAGTGCAATTGCTTATTAATTGTCTCATTTTCTCTTGTTCACTGGAATACATGGTCCATGAGGGCAAAAAATATCTGCCCTGTTAAATGCCATGCCTAAAGTAAATGCATGGCAAGTAGTAAATATCTCTATAAAGGCATATATATAAGCAACTAACTATGAGATCAAATACATAGATGTAACATAACATGTATGGCAAATATTTTCCATTTTTAAAATTTTTCCATCTTATTTATTTTGCATTTGACATGCAAATACACAAAACACACTAGTATATATATCTATATCTATATATATATCAGAATATATCAGTGTATCAGAATATATTAACTGCTTAAAAAGTACTTACATCTCTATGGGAAGGGAGAGTAGAAAGAATGATAACATTTACTAAAAACTTAAGATAGTATCTCAATTTTAAAAAATTTCCTAAACCCGTCTAAGGTAATTATAATGTCTGTAATTTTCACATAAATAATTTGAGTTTCAGAGAAGTTGCTTAACTTTCCCAAAGTCCTAGAAATAATATTGAAGAAAACATTTTTTTTTTTTAATTTAGAACTGCCGGATGTCAGACACTCCTCTGTTGTACTCCATTCTGGCAAGCATGAGTCAACATGCTGAAAATTCCACAAGCATGTTTATTTTCTCAGCTGTTATTTTTTGTTGTCAAGGAAATGGTTCTAGAATTTAATTTTTCATTCTTAAAACTAGCTAGTTTCTCATCAAGATCCATTGATAATAAAGGAGCCATTAACACACACAAATGAAATGACTAACATTAGTCAGTGTTCACCTAATTACAAAAACTTAATTTTCCCATGAAAGCAAAATGCATAACCATCTTCCATAGGAGCACGGAAATGTAAAACAGAGGTACATATTTCTAAAAGCAATATTCCACTGCACCGCTCTCTTAGCATCCAAAAGTGAAAATAAGCAACAAACAGCATGCTAGACACTTAAAAAGTAAGAAAGTATCATAGAATTTTTTTTCTCTTGATAGCAATTTTGAAGCTCATTTAGCTCAAGCTCTTAATTTCATGGAGAGAAATTGGCTATTTCATGTCTTGTTAATTTTTATATTTTATATTTTGAAATACATATTTCTCTGGGATGGATATACATTTCTCCTAATTAATTGCCTTCTACTGCCTCATTAATTATTCTGTTTGTGCTTACTGGATTGGTATTTTTTTCTGTGTTTGTTTGACGACCATTCCTTCAAATAATCAGCCTTTTGTTAAGTTTCCTGAGTTTAATTGCAGTTCCACACAGATCAAGGAATATGGAAACTGTCCAAATCCGGGTTTTGTTCATTTTTTTCTTCTTGTAACAAATGGCTAACCAAAAACACTGTATAAGTATTTCTTCGACCAAATTTAAAAATAAGGTGAGATTGCAGGGAATGCTTCTTTGGAAGATTTTATCCTCAATAATAGCTGTTTTGTAAAACTTGGACTTTCTACAGCTGCTGAATTTTTGAGTTTCCTAGGAGACTGTAAGCTAGCGTCACTTTCTTAAAAACGATGAAAGCTCTCTTTAGTCTGGGTCTATGCCTTGTTGATTCACAAGAATGAATCCTTTGATAAAAAGACAAGACAAGAATGCATGCATTAGATGATGAGACTTAAAACTATGACAGATTTTAGAAAGAATGGTAAAATCACAAAAGTATGATAAAGACACTGGGAAATATTATGTAATTACATGTGAGGATTTTTGTTTATTATTTTGCCTTAACACCTTTCAGGAAAACAGCAACATCCAGAGAATGGTGTCTTTCTCTCCCTTTCTTTCTTTCTGTCTTTCCTTCTTTCCTTCTTTTGTTCTTTATCTCATTTTGAATAAATCTGAAAACTAAAGACAGGTCGATTCACTGGAAGACCTTTTCAAACTGTTTCACAATATATTAATGATAGTTTCTACTGGAATTTTTATAACATAGCATCATTAAGTAAGAAAACCATCAAACGTGGATATCTCATTTCAAATATTTTCATTTATTTCTTCCTTCAGAAATTTATCACAGTGCTTTACACATATTTTGCACTTGAAATCAATTTTGTTATAATTGCTTTGATGCATATCCATGAGTTATTAAAGTGCCAAAGAATCTTATTAAATGTCCAATTCACTTCCTTTGAGCTGCTCTGCTTAAAGCTTTCTGTAATACACCAGAACCACACCATACACAAACTACTATCCAAGAAGTACTGTATTTTGAGGAATTAAAAAATTAAATTCAATTGTCAAGTTTTTACACCCTTTTCAAAATGAGGATTACAGGTAAATAGCGTCGCTAATAAAAAGTTTTCTACCATGCCATATTATATCCTATATCGTATATACCACATGTTTTTGTACTTTTAAAAGTAAAAATAAATATAAACTATGATTCGAAAGCTAAATAAGTGTTGCGACAATCAGGACAGCTTAGGCTAGCTATGTTGTAGTTACCTACAACCCCGAACTGTCATATTTGCACACAAGGGTTTATGTTCTGCTTCTGCTTCATCTCCAGTGAAGGTCAGCAGAGGGCTCTCTCATCACGGCCACAGTCTCCGAAGATGGAATCTTCCCCTCCACTGGAGCTTCCACAAGCCCTCAGAGCAGAGCAGAGCAAAGTGATAACTACCACTCCTTGCACGTCACTGGCCAAAACCTGTTACATGTGAGGCCTAACTTCAGAGGCAGGAAAATACAATCCTAGGACACACCCCAAAGCTGGAGTGAAAGCTGGAGATGAAACACCGCTAATAATTGTCAATGCTGTGGCTTCAGGTAGCAGCTTTGTGTAAACTCAGAAAGTAAAAGTGAAAAATAAAAAGTGGGTTCACAAAACTAATGATTTTAAATTAATTTTCTTTCTTTGAATGACTCAGTTACTTGTGCAACAACCTAAATTCATTCTTCATTTCTGCTGCTTTTGTTCTTTTGGTTATCTCAAAAGCCAGATAATATTATTCTGATTTTTTTGAAAAATGATTATATGTAAATATATTACATATCAGGATTAGCTATTCTTTTACTTGCCCAACAATGGCACCATGTTTTACCCTACTGCGTCAGGATTATAGATTTGAAATAAAAGAAAGCTTTAAAGTTATGAGTATCTATAAAAAGATTAATCATAAATAACAATCATTTTGTGCTTACTAGGTGGTTTACATTATCCTGCATAATCCTCAACACTATAAATTATATATGATATCATCACTTTTCAGCCTAGGAAACTGAGGCATGGAGAGGTCCAATGACTTGCACAGAGTCAAACAGCCAGTAAACACTGAAAATGGCACTCAGACATGGGCACTCAGAAAACCAGCTGATTATATGAAGTCTGTCTTGATTCTTCCAGAATACGCGTGTTTCAGTATCAGTGAGTTATAAAGTTACTGGGCACTGCTTACGCTTCCAAAAACAAAAACTGGTAGCTAGTTTTCAAAGTACTAGTAATCATAATCACAGAATGAAAAACACAAGAGAAATGAAACATTAGCTTCTATTTCATAGTTAACTATGATTGTGTGTTATCTTTTCTCATGCATATTTTCCCATGTCAATAAACATATATTTATTGTCTATTATCTGTACAGCTTAGGGGTATGCATGCTTCTGCACATTATTTTTTAAGAAAAACTGACATGTGCTATTTATTATTTATTCACATAATTTTAAAGTTAAATTGAGATGTCTGTGAAACTATTTTTTAAAGAGTAAATATTATAAACTCACATTAGACCATTAGCTAACTACTTCCTCAGAAAATAGGTAGGATCCCACCTTACATACATAGTATGTCCTTATAGGCCATGTTAGGTAGATTTCCTTGGGGGATACTGCTGGAGACATTTGGGGCTTAGCAAGTCAATATCACAGATCAAATTTATTAGGACTAGCAAACTGAATCCTAGGGAAGTACATTTACCACATTAGGATAAATTAGGCAAAGGTACCCCTGAGAAGAAGTGTGCTCCCAAGAAAATGGACACGTATCTGTATGTGTCTAGGCCTTGCACGAGTCAGAAAGGAGGACAAGAGCAGACTGACTAGAAGTCATAGGCCAGAGAAACAAGAAAGGAGGAAAGAAGGCAATCTAAGCAGAATCAAGGCCAAGTATGTCAAAAGTCTATATTTGGAAAAACTAGCCTCAAGTTTGAGAAGTGGAAAAATATGAAGGAAAGAGAGGAGGGAGGGAGAAAAGCTATAATTTAAAAGTAAAATAATAAACAAAAACATTGCTTAATTCCTTAGTCTGTGCTGGCCAGCAGAAGACACACGATATTAAAAACATGGCAAGTTACAGCCAGGAAAAGGAATCAAGTTGGAAGACAGGTAGCCAGAGGCTAGATGCATTTTTTTTTCCCAAAAAGAAAGTGAAAAAAAAAATGGCAAGATAAGATGTGTCATGACGAAGTTGTAGCCGGTAGTACAGAAGTGAAGATGGTATGGCAGGTGGGTCAGGTGCATTGGGATGTCTACTATAAACTTGAGGTTCAAGGAAAGAAATAGAGGAATACTGCTAATATTCTTTCTGACATTTAAAAAAAGATTTACGCTAGCAACCGTCCCTTTTCTTAGAGTCCATTTCCTTACTCTTACTTTATACATGTAATGCAGCTTGGCTGAGCCACGTTACCCCAAAACTGATGATAAATAAAGGCAAAACATATATACTTCACTAGCATTCAAAGCAGCATTCAGGATCCACCTTTCTACAGTGTAGAATTCTGTCTGGTTACTGATCCTCAGGTTTGACTTTCTTTCTCACTCACTTTGTTTCACTGCCCCCACTTCCATGGCCCTTGGGATAATGTCTAACACACTGTCTGAAAACTCATCAATACATACCTATTGACACACTGGTGAACAAATGAATTCACAGATGGCCACCCCACCTGGGCATGGGTTCCCACTGGATACCTATCATCCTCTAATCCTATCACCAAACCTCGTCCCCTAGCTTTTCCTACACTTGGACCTTTCAGGCAGGAAACTTTCCCTTCATTGGCTGCCAGGAATGGCCAGCAAACCCTGCGCCTAAGGAAGAAAGATTACTCCACACTTTGCTAGGAAAGAGAGAAGACACGGGGGTCAGCGTTCACAGAGGAAGACCCCATTCGCCTCACTTGTATTCACATGTATTGCAGTATCAGGAAGATCACAAAACTTAATTGGCTTGTTGTGCACAGAAGGCATACAAGAACAAAGGGTGCGCAACTTAAAGATGAACAATCACAAGAGACTAATGAAATTAGAGGTGTGCAGCAAGGGGCTCTGTGTCCACTGTTCTCCTAAACTTAGAATACAATGTATAGATAACAGAGTTCCCCAAGGCCTGCAGAAACACCTGGAAGGGTGGCCCCTCGGCCCCCCCACCCCACCCCTCTCAGCATTCCGCAGTCAGGGCAGTTACTCAGGCCTCCTTTTTCCTAAGGACCCAGGCCCCTCCCAAGCTTAACTGCAGCCCACCAGCATTGTGTATAATCTCCTCATCCTCAGTAATAACCCCAACCATCTGCCTCTGGCAATATCTTAAAATTAGTGCCCTGGTTGAATCCATTTTAGGTCTCTGAGCAATACTGGATTTAAAAAACAAAAATGGTTTCCATATTGATGTAAACTTCAAAGACACTTCTTTTTTGTCAATCTTTACATCCCAGTCAAGTAAGCTAACGAACACTCAGAGAAAGTTATGAAGCACATTCCCTCACTTCTTAGTGCATGTCACAGAAAATACTTTGGTTTTGGCATTAAATAGAACTAATTCCTCAGCTCAATCCATTGAGCCTCAACTTACTGTCTGTAAAAGGGAGATAATAATACCTCCCTAACAGAGCTAGTGTTAGCAATACATCTGATAATAGGCTTCATATCTAATCTATGGTAACACACTAAAAATGGATCATCCCCATTTTGTTCTGAAATCCATTTGAATATTTTTAATATAACATCAGATGTGAGTTATAACAGTAAGGCTAGTTCTATGAAGATACACAAAGAAATTCATCACATTACAAAATAAATCTATTATGAAGATATAGAGAGAAAAAGCTAATACGTCTAACAGTTGGAAAATACAGTGATAGCACTGAAATTATAGTATTATAGATCTTTAAGCTTGTATTTTTATAACAATATCAATGCACATTTTTATAAATATTAGATTTTCCAATAGACTTCAATGCTACAGAAGCCAAAAAACTACAAAAACCAAAATATTGAAATGAAAATATTCACTAAAATTTTATTCATATAGTACTAAAAATTTAAAAATAGTTTATAATTATATGATATAATGTATACTTTCATTTTTATAAAATTAAACTCTAAAGGTATATATCAGAGTAAGAATTTAAAAAGTAGTTCATATATATTTACTTGTTCTTTGTCATTTAAACAAATTATACTTAAAAACATTATAGTTCCAATAAATGTAAAAATAAATGTAAATACAAAAATGTAAAAATGTAAAAATAGTATAAATGTATATAAATTATAACTATTACTATCTAAATATCTGTATGGTGTATATTTTTGTGAGGCAAATATAACAGACAAAAAGATCAATGTTGGGCTTAAGAAAAATTGACACAGTTATAATTCCAATTTAGAGAATTGTATTCTACTTTTATCCATTGAAAATATCTATTAATACCTAATATTGTGCATTCAATGGCTAAAGTACTTATCACCCCTGCAAATATATGAAAATCAAGAAAAACTGCAGATTTCAGAACTGTCAGAAACAAAGGAATATTCTGACATTGTAGATATCATTTTTCATCAAAAATTTCTCTTTAGTTTGTTTATATTTGAAGTATAGCATTATACAGCTTGTTAATTAAATCTTTTTGCAAATGAAAAAAATAATACAAGTTCTATGTTAATAAATTTAGTGTCATAAATGTTTTATGCGTTTTTTTTTTAATTTAAATTTAAATTATTTTCAGGGTGTTATGGGATAAAATGCATCTCCTTAAAAAAATGTATGTTGAAGTCTTAACCCCCTATACCTCAAAATGTGACCATATTTGGAAATAGGGTCTTTGCAAGGATAATTAAGTTACAGAGGGATTACTAGAGTGGGTCCTAATCCACCATAACTGGTGTCCTAATAAGAATAGGAAATTTGGGCACAGACACGTAAGGAAGGAAGAGGATGTGAGGACACAGGTAAAAGGCGGCCGGCTACAAGCCAAAAAGAGAAATCTCAAAAAGTCCCAACTGGGCCAACACCTTAGCCCAGACTCTAGCCTCTACACCTGTAAAAAAGACCATTTTTGTTGTTTAAGCCACCCAATCATGGTACTTGTTACTTTTTTTTAAGTTTATTTATATATTTTGAGAGGGAGAGAGAAAGAGCACAAGCAGGGGAGGAGTAGAGAGAAGGAGAGACAGAATCCCAAGCAGGCTCCATGCTATCAGCACAGAGTTGGGGCTTGAACTCACAAACTGTGAGATAATAACCTGAGCTGAGATCAAGAGTCAGACACAACCAACTGCACCATCCAGGTGCCCCTATTTTTTCTTTATTAAGGTCGCACCTTCTTTTTACTGATCACTTGCACCTGCATAAAGATAACAGTTTTAAACAAAATATTTTGTGTTCTATTTAAAATTACCAATAAAAGAGAATCTTGTTTTGCGCTTTTAACTGTTTTCATACTACAAAGCTAAATAATAATACTCTATAACAATATTAAAGATTGATGGCATATGTCATAGTGCTATCTGTCTAGCAGATGATAAATATCTTATTTTCTTTACTTTTTGAATTGGGCAGATTTTCAGACTAGCTGTAATTGTACTATTTTCTAAATATTTACAGACTTCATAGCAGAATCAGTGGAAGTATCTTCTTCCTGAGACTGATTATGATATTTCTCCATCTAAATAAATGTTACTACAGAGATTCTCATTTCCTTTGTCCCCATGATTAAAAGTGAAAAATAAAGTTGAAAAAATTGTGAAACGATACCTTTTAAAACTTGAACTATATTATATTTTATAATAATTATTTCTGACAAATTTGTTGACCATGAGAATTTAGAGTTTAAAGACATAGTTAAGATTATATCCTTGGGAAATTCCAGTTAAAATAACTAGTAAGTTCAACTGGAAAAATAATCTATTCTATTATTTAATGATTATTATTAGTTCATTAAATGCATACTTAAATCACAGAATGTAATATAAAATGAACAATAGAAGTTGAATTAAGAGGGACAAAGGTTAACATCTGCTGTAGAATTATACTCATGGAAATGTATTTAGGGAGCAAGGCAAATGCACACCTGGTAAAACATGATTTGATTAATTACAGCCAACATGAATTCAGGCAGGAGAATTCATGCTCAACAAACCCATTACAATACTTTGAAGTTATTACTGCCTCAACACATTCAAATTCAATTCATAAAGTACAGTTAAGATTTTAGGAATGCTCTAGATGAAGTTGATCATCTGATATTAATAGATAAGTTAACTAACCATAGGATGGGGAGTAAAATGAGGAAAAGAGGGTATCTTTTTAAGAGAAAACAATAACATCAGAATAGAAATATTTCAAACTGAAAAAATTCATAACTGAGATAAAAACTATGTTAAAACCTTGTGTTCCCATTGACCATAGGAATGATGGGCGTGGTCACCTATGAATATCTGTTATGACCATATTGTAAGCCTAGACATTGAGAAAAATAAAAGGATACAGAAACACTAGACTAATGTGATTGAAAGCCTGTGTTTTGAGGAACAGCTATTTTGCATCATGATTATTCCAGTTGTAGAAATACCGCTCATTAAATAAAACACAGAGAAGGAAATTGATATACAGCCTATCATCACTTATGCTAAAGAAATGCAAAATTACATTACAGATATCTAAAAGAATTGTTTTCTCAAAATATCTAAACAGAGAATTTCTAACATAAAACAGGTATGAAAGTAATTCATCCTTGATTTACCACAGAAATCTAGTTAAGCCAACTACATTTAGAAATAATTTCCATACTAAAAATATTTTTAAGTTTATTTTGAGAGAGAGAGAAAGAGAAAGAGCACAGTGGAGGAGGGACAGAGAGAGAGAGAGAGAGAGAGAGAGAGAGAGAGAGAGAGAATCCCAAGCAGGCTCCCTGCTGTCAGAGCATAGGCTGATGGGGGCTCAATCCCCCGAAATGTGAGATCACGACCTGAACTGAAACCAAGAGGCAGAGGTTTAACCAACGGAGCCATCCAGCAGCCTCCACACTAAAAATATTTTTCAAAAATATATCTAAAATTTACATTCATCACTCAATGAACCTATAACCTGTAACCTAAAAACATATATGGTTTATATAACACATATAGTTATTTGGCACTATAATAGGAATCACAGAACCACATACTGGTAGTAAACCTTCTTATATTCAAAATTCCACTTAATATTTACATATTATAATTTAATTGTATATCAAATGTAAATTAAGAGTTACTTTTGAACTTATGATGAACACCATGTGTTGAATCATTATTAGTACACCTGAAACTAATATTACATGGTATGTTAACTGGAACTTAAATAAAAACTTTAAAAATTAAAAATTAAAAAAAATAAACATGCATGTAGATACATATTGGAAAAAAAGTTACCCTCAAAACTAAATGGCATAATCACTTCTTAACTAAGAAAAGAGGCCCATATAAAAGAAAGGAAAAGAGCTCCCATTATTTTGCCACAATGTGAGAAAAAAGACAACCTTTGGCAAAGAAAGTTATAATAATTAAAACACAGACATACACACACACAATGGATACAATTATGATACACAGAAGTAAACCAAAAAGTACTATAATGTGTGAATATGCTCATGAGGAAATACAAATGCAATGGTGATGAAATTGGGCTGTGTTTCAACTCTCTGTCACTAGTCCTATGTGTATTCTTAGGAAAAGATACCTGGATATGGCTGATGTAAAGAAAACATAATCTGATCCAATTACACAGCAACATGTCCAGGAAGAGTAAATGATGCTGATTGTAAGAACACAAAAATACAAAAAAAAGCTTAAAAGAAAGAATATGGTCACTGCATTTCCTGCATTGGTCAACACTTGACAATAATAATTAACAGAGCGCTTAACTAAACATCAGGCAAATATCCAAGTGCTTAAGACTTATTGTTAATTTACTTCCGTAAAACTTTTGTGGTTTATTCTAGTAATCGCTACTTTCTCCATTTGACAGGTAAAGTGCCAGGCCCACTGTCACACAACAAGGCAACTGTGAAGCCGGGGTTTGAACTGAGGCACTGTGGCTCTGCAGCAGGGCACAGCCCATTAACACAATGTGAGTCACACAGAGCGATTTTACAATTTTCTGTAGCCACACTGAAAAAGGTAAAAAGAAAAGGGTGAAATTAAAGTGAATAACATATTTTATTTAAACCAATCTATCCCAGTAATATCATTTCAACATATAACTGATACCAAAATTATTGAGATTTTTACGTTATTTTTTCAGAGTAGTCCTTGATATTCAGCATGCGTTTTATACTGAAGACACATTTTGATGTGGACTAGTCACATTTCAAGGGCTCAGAGGCCATGGCGGTTAACGGCTACCATAAGGGGATGCTGTGCTCTCAGGTGATGGCCATCCTGCCTATCAAGGGGCCTGTCAATGGGAACGTGGATTCACTTTCTATTTGAAGGTAGAGCCGTCTTATTCTATCTAGTTCTTTCTCCAAGCCCATCACATGATCAACTCAAAGTAGTGTCGAGATTCCTATCTGTGAAAGAATGTATTCCAAACCCCAGTGTGATAACACTCATCCAATTCACAGTTGCATCTTTTGATTATCAATTCAAACATTTTATTTGAGTAATCAATTGCTTTTTTTGTGTTTTTGATTAGAATGAACTAATCCCAGAGGTCTGGTAAACAATGGGTGCGCTGGTGTAACAATTTCTCCAGACTCTTTCTTACAGACACTAGACTTGGCATGCTTGAAACAGCCAGATAGGTTTTTACTGTTCACTCAACAGATATCTATTATGTGGCCAAGTTAATGCAATGTAAATAGGAAATTACGTGCAATTTAAAGTACAGAAAAGTCTATATTTGAAATAGTAAGTATATGAGAAGTTTTGAAGTGACATCTCTATTAAAACTGGATAATTTTCAATCTGTTTCTTTTTTACTTCTCTTTTTCCCTTTTCTCATTTATTTCTTAAACTCCACATGAGTGAAATCATATGGTATTTGTCTTTCTCTGACTGACTCATTTCACTTAGCAGAATACTCTCTAGCTCCATTGATGTCCTTGCCAATTGCAAGATTTCATTCTTTTTGTGGCTGAGTAATATTCAAATGTGTATGTACACATGCGCACACACACACACACACACACACACACACACACGCATATACACATATCTTCTTTATCCATTCATCAGTCAATGGCCACCTGTGCTGTTTCCATAATTTGGCTATTGTAGATAATCCTGCTACAAACACTGGGGTACATGTATTCCTTTGACTCAGTATTTTTGTTTTCTTTGGGTAAATACCTAGTAATGCAATCACTAGATCGTAGGATAGTCATATTTTTAACTTTCTGAGGAACCTCCATACTATAGAGAACAAAATGATGGTTACCAGAGGGGAGGTAGGAGGGGGATGGGTAAAATAGAATGGGGATCAAAGAGAACACTTGTTATGAAGAGCACCAGCTATTATATAGAAGTGCCAAATCACTAATATTGTACACCTGAAACTAATATTACACTATATGTTAACTAACTGTAATTTAAATAAAAACTTAAATAATTAAAAAAAGAATTCCAAGAAGTAGAAGAAACAGACCTTAAACCTCTAGGCCAAAAGAAGAGGCAGGGCCTGTGCTTTAGTCTTATTAGGCTCTATTTTCATTTCCATAAACTCCCATAATTTTATTTTAGAGAAAATAAATAAGTAAACTGAGAAAAAGGTAGATAATTTTACATATATGCCCACACAAATAATGAAATATTCAATATTTACACCAAGTAATAAAATGCAAGTAGTCCTTGTTCTGCACAGTTCCTAGGTGTTTGGATTTTGGTTACCACAGTTCAATTAAATAATATACAGACCCTAAGTAAGTGACAGATGCTTATCATGACCAATGACCAATAATGTCACTTTTTTCATAGTTTGTTGGTGATTGATCACTATCAATCTATTCACTTCATGCATCGAAAGCAAAACTGATGGTTCGATTGCCTCTTTGTTTCCCAGTGATAAACTCATGTGACATTTAAATAAAAATGGATCATGAATGAGGGACCTGGCCAATGAAAAGTAAGGAAGAAACGAAAGGCGATAATGCTGAAGTGAAGTGAAATTTAAGTCAAAGGCAAATGGGAGTCATAGAAGAAATAACTTACTTGGGAATGTAGATACTGCTGCCTTTGAAAAGGTGCTAGATATGAAGCCAGAGGAACTTGGTTAAGACAAAAATTGGCAGAGATGAAAAAACTATGACAAAAAGGAGGAAGATATTCCAAAGAAAGCAAGGCCAACAAAAACATTATATTAAAGGAACTCACAGAAATATTTCATGATACTGAAAGAGCAAAGAATAAAGTATTGGAAAGCTGCTCCAAACTTAGAAAGAAATATGACAACCTATCAAAGCATCAGAAAGATGATACTAACCATGAATTATAAATCGAGAAGGCAAGCACTGTTCATACAACTCTGGAGGAGTATTTTAAAAAGAAAGAAATCACTTTAATTCTTAGTGTGCCTAATACTTTAAAGTACAGTGCACTAAATATTAGTTTTAATATTTTGTCATGTCTCTATGCATTTATGACCAGAGTGAGAGATATTTTAATGTTTTGACCAAAAAAATGTTAAATGTGACAGACAATCATAACCTTTCCATTGACTTCTTGCACTGTCATTTTATGGTCCTGCACTACCATGTAAATGTACTTTGAGAGATCATTACAGTGAAAATGTATAAAGAAATTCATCTAACCAATTGGGAATTTAAGATGAAGTGGATTAAAATACATAAAGTCAACATCTTATCTACTCTGAGATAACGAACTTTGAAACAACTTGACAAACACCCTTGTTGATAAGAATTTGTGACACTGTTATCTAATGCATTAAATAAAATTAACAGCAATAGGTAAGGGGTTTTAGGTAAGAAAAAAACAACATGCAAGAGGAAATGAAGAATCTTCATGAATCTTCCCTTCAGATAATTAAGGACTTTTTAGCTTCCCATAAACAGATGTTCTGCTCATATTGCCTTTGATACATATCTGCCTCATTAGTTTCTTTTCTCTTGTCTCTCACTTCCCATTTATTTTAAAAAGTACATCTGTGAATTTCTGATGGAAAAGGGTAATGGAAACAGCCAACCCATAATGAGTTCTACTCTATGTCAGATACTGTGCTAGATTAGCAATATAAAGAGATGATAAATCATAGCTCTCTGAAAGAAAATATGGGAAAGCTGATACTTTGAAATGTGAAACAAAGGATAAAAATTAATATGACTTCCTTTAATAAATGATACACAAGTATTTAATGTTTCCTTATTTACTGATACTTAACTTTTTGCATTTATTTATTTATTTAATTCTTTTATTTATTTATTTATTTTTTGAGAAAGAGAGCAAAAGCATGAGTGGGAGGAGAGGCAGATGGAGAGGGAGAGAAAGAATCTTAAAAAGGCTCATGCCCATCATTGAGCCCAACACAGGGCTCAATCTCATGACCGTGAGATCATGACCTGAGTCAAAATCAAGAGATTTACACTCAACCAACTAAGCCACCCAGGTATCCCTGATGTTTTTCTCTATAATACTCATGTTCCATTGATTTTATTTATATTTTCACAGGTACACAATACCTTCATTCTAGAAACAGGTGTATGCGAGAAGTATTTTATCAAGTTTTTCTCCCTTAAAGATCTTACTTATTTAGCTTCCTTTTATTTTTGCTTCCATGTTTAGTTTTTGGACATGGACTTCTTGTCTATATATTTCATGTTTTTTTCCCTTTTACTTTTTTTTAAAGGCAAAGTTAGCTGTGTCTTTTTTTTTTTTTAATGATTTTAATTTTTGATAGAACTCAAGCAAAGGAGGGGCAGACAGAAAGGGACAGAGGACCCAAAGTAGGCTCTGCACTGACAGCAGGAAGCCCAGTGTAGGGTTTGAAATCAGGAACTGCATGATGATGACCTGAGCTTCAGTTGGACAGTTGGATGTTCAACTGGCTGAGCCACCCAGGTGTCTTTTGATAGACAGATGACTTGGAAAAACTTGTGAAATATTTATATGCTTAACATAATAATTAGTCACACTAGTATTTAACTGTATCAACAGTCTTATGTATATACATGTGCCTTCATTTTTCTCCTGTAACTAATAAGTTACTCATATGATTTGTACAAATATGAATCCTCTAATGCATGCTTTGAAGGAATCCATTTGTTGCCTTATATTTTTTGACAATTAAGTCATACTTTCATTTTAGAACTGCTATACATTTCACTTTTTTTTTTTTAACGTTTATTTATTTTTGAGACACAGAGAGACAGAGCACGAACAGGGGAGGGGCAGAGAGAGAGAGAGGGAGACACAGAATCGGAAACAGGCTCCAGGCTCTGAGCAGTCAGCACAGAGCCCGACGCGGGGCTCGAACTCACAGACCGCGAGATCGTGACCTGGCTGAAGTCGGACGCTTAACCGACTGCGCCACCCAGGCGCCCCTACATTTCACTTTTTAAAACACAGACATAACCTGAATTGACTTGATATTTCTCAAGACATTCAAGACAACAGTTCTACTTCATGAAAGTGATCATATTTAACTAATCAACTGTTAATTAATAAATCTATCTAGTGAAATCTAATGAACTAATTTCTTTTTAATGGTGAATATCAATGCTCAGAGAAACTTAAAACTCTTCTAGAAGTCAACAATTATGTCTCTAATATGCACCAATATTCTTTATTATTCACTGATTATGATTAATATCCCTATGGAAATCTTACCAATTAGAAGTGTTTAATTTGAATTTTCTTAAAATCTTTTAGCTAATCCATCCTTTGAGAATTGTCTTTAAACATGTTCACTTACATCTACACATAAGCCTTCAAATTATGCCATATCTCATATCCCTGCACAAAGCTACCTTATAATATACAAGGTTTTTAAGTTTAAAACAAAGCTTATATTCACTCATTCTGAACACATATTTTAAAACCCTGAAATAAGTTACATTTATAAAAACACATTAGCTTTTTTTCATCTAAGCAAATCTCAATTTCTTGAAATACACTTGATATTCTAAGTAATAGTTTATCTTAAAGGATCATACTTAATGACCAAGCAAATTCCTTACCTTACCAGTAAGAAAAAAATGTCCAAGGAATTGTCTTTATGTTACCATTCCTGTAGGCTTTTTTAGGGCATACTATTTCCCTTTTCTTCCTAAGTACATTTGCTTTTTGAACTACCTGGCTAATTATTTATTTTCTCTGTTGTTTGCGTGCTCTTAACTCAATTTATCTATAAGTTAACATCAAATGTGTATTTGTGCATATAAATTTAACAATGGACACTTTAATTTCATTATCTTTCAATAAATTTCAGTTTCCAAGTTGTGATTTTTTTTTTTTCAATTTTCAACCTATACAGCTGCTCATAATGCTAAGAGATCAAATATATAATCTGTGGTAAAATGAGGCACTGGATCTCCTCATGGAGTTGACTTGTTGGGGAACATAAACATATCTCTGGAAACAAGATTAATATATATTTGCAAATTTGATGAGTGATATAAAGGAAAAGTACAAGACTCAATGAGAGCTTAGAGAACAGGACTCTGACCCACTCAGAGACATTTCCTTGAGAATAAGGTCTCCTTGAGGAAATTATACTATAGATGAAATATAAAAAGCAAAGAAGAAAGGTAAAATCACTCTAGGCAAAGGAAGTGCAAATGATGGAAGTACAAAGGACTGAAATACGGACAGCAATTTGGAGCCTGGAGACCAACATGAGATGCTGCTAGGGAGAGAGTTGGGAGAAATGAGGCAATGCAAAAGCAGGCCACAGTAAGGGAACTGTTCCTACCACAGTGTTTCTACTTCACTCTCAGACTGAGAGGTGACTAAATTAAATTTTTTGGCAGCAAAAGTGTGGTATAATCATACCTCCAATTTAAAAAGGATGCTCTCTTTAGAAGAAGGACTAGAATGGATGTGAACAATTAGGAAGTGAATACAGCACTGATGTCCTGGTCCATGAAGGAGGCTGTGAAGATGGAAACTGGTGGATGAGATCCAAGATAATTGTATTTAAGAGGTTGAACCTTCATGATTCGTGATGGATTGTGTATGGGAGGGTGAATGAATAGGAAATGATCCCAAGGCATCTTTTTTGGTCAATGGAATGACTGGCAATGCTTTTCACAGTCATAAAATATTAGAAGGTTAGAAGTTTGGAGATGGGAGTATAATGAATTCTGGACTCAGCAAAAGCCATGTGAGTAACAGTCACAACTAGAGCCAAAAAGAGAGACAAGTAAGCCAAGTTTAACTAACCCTTTAGACTAGAAAAAGCAGGGCCCATGATGAGGTCTAAATCCCATAGACCCCAGGCTTCCTAATGCCTTTTAAGAAATTATCTCAGTGTCTCTTTGTTGCTTAAGATTGATCAGGGCTAGGGGCACCTCTGTGGCTCATAGGTCAAGCGGCCAACTTCGGCTCAGGTCATGATCTCACGGTTCATGAGTTTGAGCCCCGCGTCAGGCTCTGCGCTGACAGCTCAGAGCCTGGAGCCTGCTTCAGATTCTGTGTCTCCCTTTCTCTCTGACCCTTCCTTGCTTGCACTCTCTCTCTCTCAAAAATAAATAAACATTAGGGGCGCCTGGGTGGCGCAGTCGGTTAAGTGTCCGACTTCAGCCAGGTCACGATCTTGCGGTCCGTGAGTTCGAGCCCCGCGTCGGGCTCTGGGCTGATGGCTCAGAGCCTGGAGCCTGTTTCCGATTCTGTGTCTCCCTCTCTGTCTGCCCCTCCCCCGTTCATGCTCTGTCTCTCTGTCCCAAAAATAAATAAACGTTGAAAAAAAAATTAAAAAAAAAAAAAATAAATAAACATTAAAAAAAATTTTTTTAAGCTTGATCAGGGCTGGAACTAGTCTTTGGATGGGGTCCTCTGGAGCAGGACCAACATGAATCCCTTTCTCATATTTCTATGTTTCATGATATTTTCCAACCTGTTCAAGAGGTCAATCTTCTGCCATTAAGATCTCTGAGACTTATGTCTATGTGATCTTCTAGGGACCCAGTGGTAGGGCAGGTTTTAGGAGAGTAGCCTGATGAAAACATCACTCTCACTGGCCAGCATGGGGTATTTTTTCTAAGATTATGAAACTGGGGCACCTGGGTGGCTCAGTCAGTTAGGCGTCCGACTTCAGCTCAGGTCATGATCTCACGGTCCATGAATTTGAGCCCCACATCAGGGTCTGTGCTGACAGCTCAGAGCTGCTTTGGATTCTGTGTCTTCTTCTCTCTCTCTCTGCCCCTTCCTCACTCACCCTCTGTCTCTCTCTCTCTCTCTCTATCTCTCTCTCTATATATCACAAATAAACATTAAAAAAATTAATTAAAAAAAAGTAAAATTATGAAACTGGCTCACCAGAATTTCCCTGATATGCTGATTTGGGGACTCACATCATTCATACCAGGCAAGGATGCTGCAAAATATTTGGGTCCCCCTTTCCCCTCCACACCCACACAGTCTTGGTCCCATGGCCAAAACCTTTGGGAAAATCTGTGATTCAAAGAAAGACCCATAAATGTTTCCCAAACCAAAGCCAAAGGAGAAGGAATACAAAGAAGAAAATTTGAATGCTAGGCTGGAAGGAAAAAGACACACATTGAACCAAAATAGTAAACAATCCCTATCTGGATCAAGGTTAGAAGTTAAGCAAGACCTGTTCAAGAAATAAGTATCACAAACTTTGATGGATTGAGACCTAGGTAACAGACAAATCTTGATCTATATTGTCTTCTTTTTACTTGGTTTTTAGGCTGTTGCTTGATGATGTGAGAGTTCTGAAAGGAATAGCTTTCTATGAAAAGTTGTGGGGTTACAGATCTGAGACTCAACATGATGATTCATTAATTAAATGAGCTGGGACATCTCACTGAAATAAAATACCGTGGGAATTTTTTGCTTCATTATCCATAATAATGGATACTGATGCCTTTAGCATCCTTTCATCTTTATCTTCTACTTTCCTATATTATGTTTGTTTCCTGTTTCTTCAGTTCTTTAAACTATGGGTTCAGTACAGCCCATCCTGATATATAATGTAACCTCAAACATCACTATTAAGAGCTGTTCTTGTCAAAGAAGATACATTAATCAGAACTTCAGCTGAGAATTAAAGAATGAACCTAGTTTCAGTCTAAGCAAGAATTATTGGCTCATGTAACCACATCGTGGGGAAGGCAAAGTGAAGTTGAGGATGAGTGGGGCAAGGACTTGCAGGCTATCGGGAACTTCATTATCGTTTTTTCTTGGTTTCCCTTGAAGGATCATCTACAGAGCCTTTCATGTACACATCCTATTAGCCATGATCCAAAGAGGAACAGGCTCTTTCCTGCCATCTCCACTTGGAAATACCCTTAACAGTGAATGACTGGATGAGTTTATACCACATACCCATCTCTGGGTTGGTGGAAGTGTCCAATAGCATCTATCAGTTGGATCCCTAACTAGAGAAGGTAGAGAGGCGGTTCCTAAAACACTGTGCTATTCTAGGGGAGAAGAGAATGAAGAGACAAAATAATAAGACAGGAGGCAGATGACAGAATCTCAGCTTCCCTGTTGTTCATACACTATGCCTGCTCTTAAGCACCCCATCATTTAAACCTTGAGCCGATTTATTATTCCTATTGATTAATTTTCCTGAATGTGACCAATTACCTTCCTGATCTTCCTCTCACCCTGTAATTTCTGGTATCTTTGGACTTGACAAGTTATGATGAGTTACTATGGGGTACCTGGGTGGCTCAGTCAGTTAAGCAGCCGGCTCTTAGTTCGGGTTCAGGTCGTGATCTCAGGGTTTTGTGAGTTCAAGTCCCGCCTTAGGCTCTGTGCACTGACCATGCTTAGCCTGCTTGGGATTCTCCCTCTCTCCTTCTTTCTCTGCCCCACCTCTGCTCATGCTCTCTCTTGTCTCTCTCAAAATAAATAAACATAAAAAGAAGCTTTAAAAACTACAGAAACAGGTAATGTCAAGTAACTGATATTCCACTCTGCTACAAAAATTCTATTGACTATTTATAATTGACATTTTCTTTTAATATGTTATATAATATGAAATAAAACTTTACTGTATAAATGAAAATAATAAACTTTATTTATAAAGACATATAAATAAAGTATTTTCCATTATATACTAATTGAATTATGTATCAGTTTAGTATCTCTGGAGAAAGTCTACAAAATATAATTATATACTACATGTATATATGTGGCTTAGTTGAGAATCAAGGGATACAAGTTCTTACCCAGATTTCCCAATCTGTATCACTCTTTTGACTCATATTTTGTGTTCCACATTAAAATAGAAATATTAAGTCAACTAACTTGATATTTATTTAAACTAATATTTCTCTAAGCATTCTGAAAAATGCTACTCATTTATGTGTCTTCTTCTAGCATCAAAGCAGGTAGCTACTATGAGTTGCTATTTATAAAATAATAATAACTATACGTACTAATGGATATTTTCACTAAAACTGAAAGGTAAAATTAATTAAATTATTAGTTCAGTAAATGCTTCTTGCCTAACAATATATTTTGCAGCATAGAAGGGTAAAATAAATATTTAAAATTATTTTTAATACTTAAATTGAAATTTAATCAAAGATGTTATAAGAAATCTACTAAATCTTCTATGTCACTAAAGTAAATTAAAAGAGAATTCAAGGGGCGCCTGGATGGCTCAGTCGGTTAAGCGGCCGATTCGGCTCAGGTCATGATCTCGTGGTCCGTGAGTTCGAGCCCCACGTCGGGCTCTGTGTTGACAGCTCAGAGCCTGGAGCCTGTTTCAGATTCTGTGTCTCCCTCTCTCTGACCCTCCCCCGTTCATGCTCTGTCTCTCTCTGTCTCAAAAATAAATAAACATTAAAAAAAATTTTTAATTAAAAAAAAGAGAAAATTCAAAATTTCCTCCCTTTACAGTTATTATCTATCACAGTGGGAACATTTGACAATGCTCCAGAGAGTACATTTAAACTCTTTAGTCATGAGACCCCATATCAACTACATATTCCATTTTATATAAAGAACATCAACAACCGTTTTCATGACAGGCAAGCTCTCCACCTATAACTGAGAACTCAGTGCAAGAACTTACCTATTCTATAGAAAATGCATATGTCGACCACAAACTCATTTTTAATGAATTCATTTGTTACTCATTAAATATTTATTGAGTACCTAGTTTGTTAAAGCTTCTTTCATGTATTAAGAACAAAGGTATCTAAACCAACTCCTGGGAAACTTGGTGGCTCAGTCAGGTAAGCATCTGACTCTTGACTTCAGCTCAAGTCATGATCTAACAGTCATGGGATCGAGCCCTGTGTCAGGTTCCATGCTGAATGGGGGGCTTGCTTGGGATTCTCTCTCTGCTTCCCCTCCTGCCACCTCTACCTCTCACTCTCTCTCTCAAAATAAAAAAATAAATATTGAAAATATAATAAAATAAAATAAAACCCATTCCCCAATTGATAGAGAAGACATAAAACGTTAGCCTCCAAGATGTTCCTGTGCACATCTTTGCAACATTTTATAAAAAGTAAAAAACAAGGTGAAAAAATGAAAAATATTTTTTAAAAAGCATTATTTCTTGGACACTGAGACCTCTTATAGTAATAAATGACCTTCTGCATTTAAGATATTCTATCTAGAGCAACCTATTCAGTGTCAGATAATTATGAGGCTAGCTAGTGCACCTGAGGAAAGTAACATAAAGTTTCAAATCACTTTCTTAGAATGAGAACTGAATAGTTCTTATAATCATACTTATTATTCTCAGTAAAATGTAAAATATTTCAAGAGTTATATAAGATCATTTCACTGTCATTTTGATTTAGCAGGGAAAAAACCTTTTCTCATGATAACTGGACTTTTTTCATTATACTTTGTGAGATTCTCTATTTTATTTTAAGTTGTATTTTTTTTCAAAACAAATAATAAAGTAGAGCTCAAATATTCAATTTAGAATTGAGTCGATAACCACAATTTAGCATTCACAATTTAAAAGAATTTTATTAAAGAAGATGTTATGTGTGCCCCTGATTAAAGATACTATGTTACAGGCACATTTAAAAATGGAAAAATATTCCATGCTCATGGATTGGAAGAACAAATATGGTTAAAATGTCAATACCACCCAAAGCAATCTACATATTCAATGCAATTGCTATCAAAAAAACACCAACATTCTTCACAGAGCTAAAACAAACAATCCTAAAATTTGTATGGAGCCAGAAAAGACTCCAAATAGCCAAAGCAATCCTGGAAAAGAAAACCAAAGCTGAAGGCATCCCAACCCCAGACTTCAAGATGTATTATTA
The DNA here is from genome assembly GCF_007474595.2 of Lynx canadensis. Lineage (NCBI taxonomy): Eukaryota > Metazoa > Chordata > Mammalia > Carnivora > Felidae > Lynx > Lynx canadensis. Next base: position 136,036,037 of record NC_044311.2, on the reverse strand, counting down.
CAAAGCTGTAATCATCAAGACAGTATGGTACTGGCACAAAAACAGACACTCAGATCACTGGAACAGTATTAATAGAGAACCCAGAAATGGACCCACAAACGTATGGCCAACTAATCTTTGACAAATCAGGAAAGAATATCCAATTGAGTAAAGACAGTCTCTTCAGCAAATGGTGCTGGGAAACCTGGACAGTGACATGCAGAAAACTGAATCTGGACCACTTCTTACACCATACACAAAAATAAACTCTAAATGGGTGAAAGACCTAAACATAAGACAAAAAGCCATCAAAATCCTTGAGCAGAAAGCAGGCAAAACCTCTTTGACCTTGGCCACAGCAACTTCTTACTCAATACATTTCTGGAGGCAAGGGAAACAAAAACAAAAATGAACAGTTGGGACCTCATCAAGATAAAAAGCTTCTGCACAGTAAAGGAAACCATCAGCAAAACTAAAAGGCAACCAACGGAATGGGAGAAGATATTTGTAAATGACATATAAGATAAAGGGTTAGTATCCAAAACCTACCAAGAACTTATCAAACTCAGTACCCCCCCAAAAAAAAATTCAGTGAAGAAATGGGCAAAACACATGAATAGACACTTCTCCAAAGAAGACATCCAGATGGCCAACTGACACATGAAAAAATGCTCAACATCACTCATCATCAGGGAAATACAAATCAAAACCACAATGAGATACCACCTCACACCTGTCAGAATGGCTTAAATTAACAACTCAGGCAATAACAGATGTTGTCAAGGATGTGGAGAAAGGAGATCTCTTTTGCATTGCTGGTGGGAATGCAAACTGGTGCGGCCACTCAGAGAAAGAATATGGAGATTCCTCAAAAATTAAAAATAGAGCTACCCTACAAGCCAGCAATTGCACTACTAGGTATTTACCCAAGGGATACCGGTGTGCTGTTTCGAAGGGGCACATGCACCCCAATGTTTATAGTGGTGCTGTTGACAATAGCCACTGTATGGAAAGAGCCCAAAAGTCCATCAACAGATGAATGGATAAAGAAGATGGGGTGTACACACACACACACACACACACACATCTATATACAATGGAGTATTACTCAGCAGTCAAAAAGAATGAAATCTTGCCTTTTGCAACTACATGGATCGAACTAGATGGTATTATGCTAAGCAAAGTTAGCCAATCATAGAAAAGACAAATATCATATGACATCATTCATATGAGGAATTTAAGATACAAAACAGATGAACGTAAGGGAAGGGTAACAAAAATAATATTAAGAACAGGGAGGGGGACAAAACATAAGAGACTCTTAAATGCAGAGAACAAATTGAGGGTTGCTGGAGGGGCTGCGGTTGGAGGGAATGGGCTAAACAGGCAAGGGGCATTGGGGAGGACACTAGTTGGGATGAATACTGGGTGTTGTACATAAGGGACAAGTTACTGGAATCTACTCCTGAAATCCTGATAGCACTATATGCTAACTAACTTGGATGTAAATTTAAAAATTAATAATAAAAAATTAATAATAATAAGTAATGTAGTTGTAAAACTTTCAGGATAGCAGAAGAGTAATAATCCTCAGATACATATAACCTACAGAATAAAAAAGATTCTAATCATGTTACACCTGCCCCATATATTTATATGATAAAATCTCCTTCAACTGTGACTATTACCAAACAAACTAAAACCTATATGGATAAGTGAGTAGTGTCACATGATTTTTAAGTGCGGATATAAGCCATTCATGACACACCTATTAGTAAGAATGCATGTGCCAAGCCTTGTACTCAGATCAGGGATACAGCATGAACAAAAAGACCAGAAGTCCCCTCTTTTACAGAATAAACATTCGAGTGGTGACAGACAGGCAATAAATAAATAAACCAATTTACAGAAGTCTGATGGTGCTGAATGCTCTGGAGGGAAAGCATAAAAGAGAGGGGGGATGAAGTTAGAATGGGGGGCTAGCAACTTCCAGTTTTCATCAGAGAAGGCCTCATGGTAGAAACTGCATTGGAGACAGCACTGAAGCAGGTGCAGGGTAAGTCTTGCACATACCTGGGTACAGAACACTGAGACAAGAGTTTTTCTAGGTGGTAGAAGGAATAGTAAGCTTGCTCGCCAGGAGAAACCTGAGTGAGAGTCTCAAAAAGCTTGCAAGGCGCTTTTATTCCTGAGTAACATAGAGGCCACTGGAGGAACTGATAGTTTAGACTTTGTTTCTAAAGGGTCACAGCAGCTGCTATATGAAAACAACACACACGGTGGAATAGTGAAAGCAGACAGCATTCTAGGTAAAATAAACTTGAGGCATTTATTATCAACTAAATAAAACTTGGCATATCTACTGATGGCAATACTTGATTTTTTACTGTAATGGTTTTGCTTAGTTATTTAGGAATGTCTGTTTCCTGAAAATACAAGAATAAGGCTGCTCACATTCACTTTTGGCATTACATGTTTTAGAAGAGTTTGCAAACTAGGGGCCTCTCAGACCTAATGACACTTTGAGTTTGTTTTATTGGTCCCAGAAAGTATAGGAAAAAAGTCGTAAC